>NC_139027.1:45318100-45918100 GCF_964662115.1 Mustela nivalis
GAGAACACAGGCAGCAACCTCTTCAATCTCAGCCACAGCAACTTCTTCCTAGAAACATCACCAAAGGCAAGGGAAACAAAGGCAAAAATAAACTATTGGGACTTCATCAAAATCAAAAGCTTTTGCACATCAAAGAAAAAAGTCAACAAAACCAAAAGACAACAGACAGAATGGGAGAAGATATTTGCAAACGACATATCAGATAAAAGGCTAATATCCAAAATCTATAAAGAACTTACCAAACTCAACACCCAAAGAACAAATAATCCAATCAAGAAGTGGGCAGAGGACATGAACAGACATTTCTGCAAAGAAGACATCTAGATGGGCAATAGACACATGAAAAAGTGGTCAACATCACTCACCATCAGGGAAATATAAATCAAAACCACAGTGAGATATCACCTCACACTTGGTTAAATTAACAAGTCAGGAAATGATAGATGTTGGTGAGGATCTGGAGAAAGGGGAACCCTCCTACACTGTTGGTGGGAATTCAAGCTGGTGCAACCACTCTGGAAAACAGCATGGAGGTTCCTCAAAACGTTGAAAATAGAGCTATCCTATCACACAGCAATTGCACTACTAGGTATTTATCCTAAAGATACAAATGTAGTGATCCAAAGGGGCATGTGCACCCAAATGCTTATCGCAGCAATGTCCACAATAGCCAAACTATGGAAAGAACCTAGATGTCCATCAACAGATGTATGGATAAAGAAAAAGTGGTATAGATATACAATGGAATACTATGCAGCCATCAAAAATGAAATATTGCCATTTGTGATACATGGATGGATCTAGAGGGTGTTACACTGAGTGAAATAAGTCACGCAGAGAAATACAATTATCATATGATTTCCCTGATATGAGGAAGTTGAGAGGCAAAGTGGGGGGTTTGGCGGGTAGGGAAGGAAAAAATGAAACAAGATGGGATCAGGAGGGAGACAAACCGTAAGATACTCTTAATCTCATAAAACAAACTAAGGGTTGCCAGGGGTAGGGTTTTAGGGAGAGGGTGATTGGATTATGGATACTGGGGAAGGTATGTGCTATGGTGAGTGCTGTGAAGTGTGTAAACCTGGCAATTCACAGACCTGTACCCCTGGGGCTAATAATACATTATATGTTAGTAATTAAAAATTTAAAAAATCAAAAAATTATTATATAATTTTCCATTATCTTTCAAATTCTGTTACTTTCCTGCCAAGGTCAGCTGGTACTGGCCCACTGAACTATGCATTTCCCTGTCCCTGAGGGGCAGTTGTGAGAACAGTTTCTACTGGGTCCTCTTTCTTTTGCCCTTAAAACATTCTGACATCAGTCAGGACTGGAATTGGGTTGACTTTAACATCTGATAGGACTTCTGTTAATATTTTTTGAGTGAAAACAAAATTTCTTTTGAAGAAATTTCCTTTAATTGACTGAGGGCAAGACTCAGACTCTTCATGTATCTGTGTATATCAAGACCACTAATCCATCTTCCATCTTATCACCACTCCTCCCTAGTCACAGCTTGCTTTTATGAAAAAACGGTATGTGTATTTGGCTAGTTCCCTAATCTGGAAAAGAAGTTGTCATATGAGACCACTGACAAAATTTTCCATATGAACAAACAATACTACCATTGCTAGGCAGGGTTATCACTTTTTGAATAAATAGATGAGATTAATAGACATTGTCACTTTTTAAATATTAATATCTATTAAATTATTTTTGCTCTTTCAAAGATAGACAGCCTTGACTAAATGCCCAGTTAACATTTTTGGTGGAAACACCTTCCTATCAGTTTAAATGAATTTATGATGTGCAGCCCACGAGTCTTGATTTTCTGCCAGGTTTGAAGTCATAAAAATGGGTTAGAAAAGTTCATAATGACAGTGCTTGTGTCAATTCCTATTTTAGTTTGAGCTTCTCCTTTGGAAAGGAACTGTAAAGGCCAGAATCTGTTCTTCCAGTTGGAGAATCCCATGGTATAAGATAGAACATTTGTAGTTGTAGGTAAGAAAGATGCCAGCATAATTTGGCTCAAAAAATAAAAGTACGTAGTGGATCACCAAACTGAAATATCTAAAAGTAAGGTAGGCTTTGAGTCCAGTTCATTCAGGGCCAAATGTCATTTCTCTGAGGCATTCTCTCCTTGTCATAAAATATCACTCTTCCAATTATCATAGCTTTGGTTGTACTTTTCAGTTCTCTTGCCAACTTAAATTGTGAATGCTTCTTTGTACCTTCCCTTTGACCAAAAAATAAATGTAAATAGCCATGGTTATATTAGCCTCCCTTTGACACAGTGGTACTTAAAGCTTAGATGACATGATTTTTCAAATCTAGGCTGGTGGTATTATTTATTTTAGAGAACTGAATTAAGTCATCTGGTGAAGATATAATCAAAATTCTTCCCTCTCCTCAGAGCAATGTAATAATGGATAAATGAGATAAATAAGTGGACACCTGGAAATATTTGTGACTTATTGAATATTTTGAAAACTTTTCTCTCAAATCAGGGTTAGACTGAACTGATCTTTATCCACTGTGTTTGGAATGTAGCTTGAGATTTAGCCCACTTGAAATTTCATTAAAGGATTTATATTGAGATTTGGAAATACACATATAAAATTTTCTTATATAAGATTCAGCTGAAAACATTGCACTGACAGATACGCCCATTGTATATGTGTTTGGAATTTTGTTAACTAAATACCAAGAGGTAAGCTATTAAGAAAATGTTAACCAGAGATGTTGTCTGCAGGACCTGCATATAATAAGTTATGAGTTGTGAGCTTGTCGTAGGAATGATAAAAGTTTTCTAGTTGTATAATACTTTATGTCCATTCATTCTTCATTTCCATCTTTTTAAAAAACTGCCAAATTTTCAGCATCTCTCACTGCCAGCTTCCTATAGAAACTTCCCCAGATTCTTAAGCCCATACAAATCATCTCTTTCTAAGTCATTGACTATCACAAGTGGAAGAAGCCTCTCATTTTATTAGGGGAGAAAAGAATGCTCAAAGAGGAGTTGAGAGATAATTGTCCATGTGTCTCTGAAATTTTTTGCACTTCATACAAGACACACTGACAGATCTTAGTTCTGGACTGTCTTGTCAAGGATGTCTGTGTAGTGAAGAATCTTTAAAAACAGAAAAGGGGTGCCTAGGTGGCTCAGTTGGTTAAACAGCCAACTCTTGATTTCAGTTCAGGTCAAAATCTTGGGGTCATGACATTAAGCCCTGCAGCAAGCCCTGTGTTGGGCTCTGTGCCAGGTATAGAGCCTACTTAGAATTCTCTTTCCCTCTCCCTCTGCCATCTCCTTTCTACAATACTCACTCTCTCTCTCTCCAAACAAACAATCAAATAAACAAAACCTTTAAAAACAGAAAAGGCATATTGCACACCTGTCAGAATGGCTAAATCAAAAGCACAAGAAGTGTTGATGAGAATGTGGATAAAAGGAATTCTAGTGCACTATTTGTGGGAATTTAAACTAGTACAGACATTGTGAGGGTCCTCAAAAAATTAAAAATAGAATTACCATATGATCCAGTAATTCCACTACTAGGTATTTACCTAAGGAATACAAAAACACTAATTCAGGAAGTTACATGCACCTCTATGTTTTAATGTAGCATTATTTACAATAGCCAAAATATGGATGCAACCCAAGTGTCCATCAATAGATAAATGGATAGGGGCACCTGGGTGGCTCAGTGGGTTAAGCCTCTGCCTTCGGCTCGGGTCATGATCTCAGAGTCCTGGGATCGAGCCCCGCATCTAGCTCTCTGCTCGGTAGGGAGCCTGCTTCCTCATCTCTCTCTGCCTGCCTCTCTGCCTGCTTGTGATCTCTATCTGTCAAATAAATAAATAAAATATTAAAAAAATAGATAAATGGATAAAGAAGAGATGGTATATATATACACATATGAATACATATATGGAGATGGTATATATATATGTATATGGGATGAGATGGGATATGTGTGTGTGTGTGTGTGTGTATACACACACATATGTGTATACATATAATGGAATATTACTCAGCTATAAAAACGAATAAAATCTTGCCATTTGCAACAACATAAGATCTAGAGTATAATGCTAAGTGAAACAGGTTAGCCAGAGAGAGGCAAATACCATATGCTTTCACTCATGTGTGGAATTTAAGAAACAAAACAAATGAACAAAGAAAAAAAAAAAGACAAACCAGAGAAATAGATTCAAATATAGAGTTCATTCTGGTAACCACCAGAGGGGAGATGGATGGGGGAATAGGTAAAATAGGTGAAGGGGATTAAAAGTATATTTATCATGATGAGCACTGGGTGATATATAGAAATATTGAATCACTACCTGAAACTAATATAACACTGTATGTTAACTATACTGGAATTTCAAAAAAAAAAAAAAAAAAAGAAAGAAAAAAGAAAAATAGGCATGGCATTTTCCTCCAAAGCAAAGGACAGGCTTGCTTACAGTTTTAGGAAATAGACACAGTGTTTCCATCCAGAGTAAAGGAAGGAAGAAGGCATACTTACTGTCCAATATGACAAAGATGCCTCTCTCTGGAATAAAAGCTACGTGTACTTACTGCCCATTATAAAGACTCAGGTTTCCTAAGCTCCTATAACATAATGATAGAAATATTCCTCCCTTATAATATAACCCAGTGCATATGAAGACATCTGTGCCATCCCATTTATGCCCCCCATCCATGGGACTTCGGTGTGAGGGGACCACAGTGAGTATGTGGGGCCCATGCTGCACATGTGATCAGGTCTTTTGCCTTCTGGCAATATCAGTGAAACTGAAAGTCTAACTTAGCTTGCAAGCAGGGCAGTATTTCAAAGACTTCACATAGATCTTGACATGAAATTAAATAACTTTTCTCTTGCAATGCATTGAAAGTAACTAAAGAGTCTTGAGTCTCAATTTCTATTGCTGTTTCCATTGCACTTTGCTTTCAGAAAATGCAGGTTCTTAGTTCTTTTTTTACTTACACCCATCAGCCATTCCATCTCGGCCTTCTCCTCTGGCTGTCCTCCTCTCCGAGCCTTCCCTTCATGTCTTACCATGAATCTTTCTCCTTCTCTCCCATCATAGATCTAAAGTACTACCGACTCTATCCTGTCACAGAGTCTAGTCTCATACAATATTAAGAATTGTCCTGTTACTCTTCTCTTAGGGACAGTTGAGCTTTTCAATAGCCTCTCTCCAGAGGAAAACTGACTTAGCCAAATATTCTTCTGAAGTATCTCAAAGATGAGGGACTTCAAGGGGGTCACAGACTGGGGAATTTTATAAGAAAACAAGTAGGAAGAAAGTCAACCAGAGGCACCATTGGAGTTAGATTGTCAATGTTTTATTAGCCTATCCTTAGGAATACTTAATGGAAGGAATTTTATAATTTTCCAGTTTTTTTAGAGTTTTTATGTATTTCTAAAACTATCTTCACAATAATTTTAAAGATGCTACTGATTAAATATTTGGAATCTTTGATTATAACGCACCACACAAATAGGTTGTCTTATTCATATCACAAATTCCCCTGAATGGCCACTGATATTGTAACTTGTCTTTCATAAAATCCTACCAGAATTTCAAATGTTTAGTACTATTGGCACCATAATTCTTGTCATGTTAAAAGGCAGACAATGACTCTGAAGTTCATTATATAACTAGGGGTTGTTCATATTCAAATGATAAAAGTATAAAAGAAACAAACAAAACACACAGATCTCCTTAGCACTGCAATTCCACCTTGTCCTGATAACACTGAGTAGTGAAACAAAAGAAGAGAGAGAATAAAGACATAGACCAAGCTTCAATGTAGAGTATAGTGCTTCTCAGGTGGGGCCTTCCCCAGTTGGCCATTCTGTGACAACGCAAGGGTGAGACACATGAAGTGATTTCAAGATGGAGCACTGGGTGTGGTGCATAAACAATGAATGATGGAACACTGAAAAGAAATAAAATAAAATAAAATAAAATGGGAAAAAAACAACAAAAGAAAAACCTGAGGGTTGCTGCAGGGGAGGTGGGTGGGGTGTTAGGGTAAATCGTGATGGACGTTAAGGAGGGTACTTGTACTGAGCACTGGGAGTTATATGCAAGTGATGAATCACTAAATTCTACCCCTGAAACTAATACTACAGTATGTGTTAACTAACTTGAATTTAAATAAAATCTTGAAAGAAAAAAAATTGTTATTAAAAATAAGAAATGGCTATCCAAGACAGTGAACCAAATACTGGAGGAAAGTCAAGCCAAACATGTTTATTTGAGAATGCCGGCTTGATAAATCTCCCAGGAAATTCTGACTTGGAGGAAGAGGGTAGAATGTTTTATGGGACTTTACCACAGGAAGATGGGTTGAAGTTCAGTTACTATCAAGAATAAAGGAACTGTTCTTGAGGACTAGCATCCATAAATTGAACAACCTAAATTTTTCTATAAAGGAGCAGAGAGAGAAGCACTTACAAGTTGATGTTCTGTATAGTGGGAGCTGGTTGGAAGAATGGCCACAAGTAGGTTCATGTAAAGTCAGAGAGGAAATTTCTCAGGTCTCATGTTCTTCAGCTGCTTTCATATAAGAAATAGATTATTCCAGTTATACAAGTTTGAGTGAAGTCCATCTCAAGAAAGCAAAAATGGCAGAAAAGTCTGGCAGAATTGTAATGACCCCCAATGACCCTTGATCTTATTATAATAATAATATAATAATTATAATATATACAATATAATATGTCTTATATTGCATATAATATATATTATAATACATATTATATAGTATATAATATATAATAATATGTAATCATATAATATCCCCCTTTCAGTGTGAGCAGAGCTTATAAACATGATATCAACTCGTGAGTTATATTATGTTACATGGCAAAAAAAAAAAAAGTCTTGGAGAAGCAATTAAGTTCACTAATTAGTTGACTATAAATCAGTAAAAGAGGAGATTCCTGGGAGGTTATTGAAGTGGGTCCAATCTTATACAGGAGCCCTTTAAAGCAGATTTCTCTCATTGTCAGCATGAAGACAAGACAGGAAACTCAAAACACCAAAAAGATTCACTGTGCCATTGCGGGCTTAGAAGATGGAGTGGTCTCCTGCCAAGAAATGGATTTGAAAGTGGGTCTTAAGCTGGCAGCCAGTAAGGAAATGGGGACCTCAGTCCTACAACTGCAAGGAACGAATTTTGTCAAGAACCTGAATGAGAATGGAGGTTTACTATTTTACTTTACATAGCAAAAAGGAATGAACACACTGAGTTTCCATGGGATAAAATATGGGGGGGTTAGGCTGGAATCCCTCTTGTGAGTCGTAATCACCTTCTCTGAGAAAGGACCTTGTGCCTCCTAGATCATAATGAACAGATCTTAACCTGTTTTCCTAAACCTGTATCAGGCCTTGCTTAAGGAAAAGTATTATGAAAGAGAATTCTCTGATCTAACCCTGTTGCATCTTCTAATCAGGAAAATAAGGAAAACACCAAAATAACCAATAGAAAGTTCGACCAGATGGCAGGATGTGAGGGCAGGCCAGCAGGGTCCCATCAGGGAGATGCTTAGAAGGTCCTGGGAGTTCCTGTTGCACAGGTGGCATGTGATTTTGACTGATATTAAAGGGTGCTCAGTAGAAGAAGAGCAGCATGGGCTTCCAGCCTCCGTGTGAGATGGTAGGAGTAAAGGAGACGTTTGGTAAATACACTGAGATACGTCAGGGTGATGCAGGTAAAGGACAGGTCAGGGAGCGGCAGGAGAGGGCCGACAAAACAAGGACCAAACAGGACTCTGCAGGTGGGGAGTGTTCAGGGACAAAAGAAAGAATAGCATGATCTTAAAAAGAAGAGGAAAAAGAAAAAAAAAAACAGTCTGGAAGAGAGAAGAGTTTAATTTTAACCCCCTTTTCTTCCACAGTATGATGTTGAACAAGTCAGTTATGAATTTCAAACTGCTTTCTCCACTGCCCCAAACAGAGTCACTGCTCATCTTTTCTCTCTGCTTCCTTGTCCCTGTGTCCCATAGATTGTCCTACTGCAGGCTCACAAACTCTCTGCCTGCCTCCTCGTGCCATTCCCTGACTCCACCTGTCACTATTCCTGGAAGGTCTCTGCTCCTTCCTGGACTGCTCAGGGCCATGGGAACAGGGCATCTGGTTGCTGCTGGGAAAGGCAAAGCCACCTTTGACTTGCACAGTTTGCCAACCTGCCTGTGGAAAGGGCAGCGGTATCTCATCTGTGACAATTCCCAGGGTATACCAGGAAGAGGATATTCCCAATGCCCCACTATCCTTAGGTCACTGCCCTCTGTAAGGCCACTGAGCTTCTACCCTTGCCCTCCCCTCATAATTCAAATTCAAAGTTATATAGAAGAAGAATCTATAAGAAAGGAGCTGCTTCTGGATTTGAGGAATTTACAAATTTTCTGGAGACCCCATCCACAAGCTAAATAAATAAGATAGCTGTAGTTTGATAGAGTATGCATTTCTGACTATTCAAGTATTTGAGCTTCAGAGGAGGGAGAGATCATGGATGGTTTTTCTGCAATAGCTAGTTCTTTCTCTAATGCTTTTGTGTCCTTTATGTCCTTGGACACAAGCTGAGACCTGAGAAAAGGAGAGTTCAGCATTCTGACTTATTCTCTGTTTTTCCAAATATCCACCTTTATTTGAGATTATCGAACTCCAAGTATTTGTGACCATGGGTGGGAATTGTTTATACTTATGTTGGGATGGGGAAGAGCAATATGTTTCTCCCAAACACACACACACACACACACACACACGTAGAAATTTGTGATGTTGTTGTATGTAGACAAACTATTGGTTTAAGTATTGGGTGCTTTCCATCGATAGATGGATGGATAAAGAAGATGTGATATACACATGCAATGTACATAAGCCAGCTTTATGAGATCTTCCAATTTGTGACAACACAGACTGACCTAGAAGGTACTATGCTAAGTGAAATATGTCAGACAAAGAAAGAAAAAAACCACAGAATTTCACTTATAGGTGGAGTCTAAAAAACAAAACAAATGAATAAACAAACAAAAAGCAAAAACAAACCCGTAAATACAGAGAACAAACTGATGGTTGCCAGAGGGGAGTGGGATGGGAGAATGGACAAAATGGGTGAACGGGGGTGAGGGCTACAGGCTTCCAATTATGGAATGAGTAAGTCATGGGGATGAAAGGTACAGAATAGGGAATACATTCAGTGATACTGTAGTATGATTGTATAGTGACAGGTGGTAGCTACACTTGCGGTGAGCACAGTATAACATATAAACTTGTGGAATCACTAAGTTGTATACCTGAAGCTGATGTAACACTGTGCGGCAATTACACTTCAATAAAAAAAAAGTATTAGGTGCTTCTTGTTTTACATTTATTCCCCTTTTGAGTTCTTCTTGTGGGGTCTCTATGGCTATGGACATGATCAACGATGGGTGGTATTTTACTGAAATCAGTCAAGCCTCAGAAAGCTGGATGTGTTGATTATAAAGACACTAATGAGAGGGGGAGATCAGCAAGCTTTGTGACTACCAAAAAAAAAAAAAAAAAAAGGACCTGGAAGTAAAACTTCTTGCGTTCAAATGAATCCAACTCTAATACTTAGTAGCTATTTGAGCTTACTTAGTTACTTAGCCTCTCTGATCTTCAGTTCCTTCATCTTTTAAATAGGTTCAGCAATAGCACCTATATTATCAGATTTTTACAGGAAATAGAATGTTATTTTTAAAGAATTTATGATGGTATCTGGCACATAGAACATGAATTAAAAGTGTATGTTAAATATATATTTTTTAAAGTTAGAGTGCCAAGCAGAAAACACCCCCCCCCCCAAAAAAAACACCCTCACAAGTACGTTAAATCAATTAGAGTTTTCACTTAAGGTAAAAAAGACTAAGTTATAAGTAGGGTTCCTTATACCTGAAAAACACTAGTGGCCCACAGAAAGACCGCAGTCCATCCTGTACTTCCTTACCGTTTTTTGTCCACAGTCTAGTTTTGGTGGGCAGGCTCTTATCTATATGACTGCCAAGAATTAAAACAAGAGGGAGATAATATCTCTATAAAATATCTAGTGCAAGGATAGAAAGTAGTTTATAGCTACTGGAAGAGGCCAGCAGCACTCCATATCAGTTATAGCCTTGAAACTTCCTAAGCCTTATTGGAGGCTAACACATTACTCAACTTGGAGACACATTAACACTAGTTGTCTAGGATATTGCTTTCCAGTTACCAGAAGATTTCCAGAGGATATCTGATAGCGAAGGCCTGCAATGAGCTCCTGCAAACCTGGTGAGGTGAGCTCAGAGGCAGGACTTTGAGGCTTGAGAGGTTAAGGAAATGATATTAAAGAACTGGGAAATACAGCTTCCCTGAAAAAGACATTACTTGGGATACAGTAACAGTCCTCAATTTTTATTACTTTGCATGAGGAATCGGCTGGCCATATATATAAGCAATAAGGATAACTTACAGTAAGTAAACATGTCTTTGGGGCAATAAAGGTTTTGATGAGAGAGCTGTGTCAGTTGTTACTTGTTTTAACTCTCCCTTTTTCTTATCTCACAGCTGTTCCCTCTCTGTATCATGCCAGCTACCATGTATTTTATCATATATTTTTATGTATTAGGTCTTTTATACTCGGAAACTCACTGCTTGTTTGAAGTCTTCTTAAAGTAATGGAAACTCTCACATTGAAAAGAAGTATTCCACAAAGTACTTTTTTTTTTTTTTTAATTAATTGCTTGTTCACTTCAGCAAGAGAAACCTGTCAAGCAAGCATACGAGGCTCTTTTCACCTGCATTCTTCCATAACTCTGAAGAATGGCACTAACATTATTGGGGGAAAAAAGTTATTTTTTCCTTGTTATAAGCTCTTTAAAAAAGTATAACTATTTTTAGTGAATGGAGACTAACTAACCAAACACATATGAACCTGCTAGCCAGAATAAAAATATCTCTTTTGTTTAAAATTCTTAATTTTTATAAGAAGAAAAAAAAGTTTCATTGTAAATGCTCTAGGCAAATACCACAATACATTTTTCTGGATTTTCTTCTACATTTAAAAAAAAATTGAAGCCACATGTGAATTAATTAATAAATAATATGTACTATTAACCTATGTCATTTAAAAGCATATATAAATTTTATCAAGTAGTGTGTAACTTCTTGCAACTGTTTTTTTTTTTTTCATTCAATGTTATGTCAAGATTGAGCTTATTTGCCTGAACTTTTATATAATATTCCATTATATTTTATTTATCCATTTAACTTGATATACCCATCTTTCTATCTATGGTCATTTGGTGGTTTTCCCCCCTAAACTTTTACTGTGTATTTGCTTATGTTTCCTTAGATTTTGAATGTCTGTACCTTGGTGATTCCTGTTAAGTATTCAATTTCACTTCACTCTTTCAGAGGCAGTGACTTCACACCAACAGCTTGGATGAACCTAGAAACACATCCTTATACCCAGCTACACAGCATTTCCTTAGTCATTAGCTCCCTAGAGTTCCCACCTGCTTGATACTTTGAGAACATCTGTAACATGCTAGTTACTTATGCTCAAACTTAGTGGCCATGTTTACATTTTTGGAACTACTAATTCTTTCTTTCTGAAGTGGGTCTTGAGAGGTTTCTGAGCTGGAAAGCAAATGGAGGTACCACTTAAAGCCTCCAGAAATTATGCTTACTCATTTGGAGTCAGTCAATGCCACCCCCCCCCCCCATGATTATCACCTTCGGTCAGTGCATATTAGAATTTGAACTACCTCGGGATTCTTTATCAGAACTATTCTTGTTGAATATTTATACTTAATTGAAATAATTCCTTAAGGGAGGTTTTGTTTAAAGCATATTAACAGGAAATTGACTTTACAATTACAGGAAGTAGAAGGAAATCTACCAATCTACTATTGGAAGAAGCAGGGTGGATTAAGGAGGAAAACACCTTTGAAGGCATGATGGATTATGAGCATTGACACAATATGAGCATCATCTGCGTCTAAGGAGCTATGTACTGTGTCATAAGCAATGCACTGAACCATGAGCAATGATTCCCCAAATAGACTCACCTTATCAAGATTCAGTCACTTTTTTTTTTTTTTTTTTCAAAATATGCCTGCCAGCGGGCATGGTTTATACTAGAAAGTGTTGTTAGTGGTTAAAGGTTTCTGAAGATCCCCCGAGAATTCACCCACCAGGCATTTTATTTTTTTTTCCTCACACTTTCTGAAGATGTGTTACCATCTTCTAGAATGGTATCTGTGATTTCTCCATGATAGTTTCTTCTCGTCTATCTGTGAAATAGTCTTTGTAGAGGAATGGATGAGTTCATGGGTACAGAAATTCCACCCGTCCCTCAAGCATTTTGGATACAAAATATCTACAGTTCTAGAAGAGAGAAGCCTGAAGTAGTTAACTCAGGAGATGGTGAACTTTATATCTGGAATCTTCAGGTTTTCTTAATCTCCTATATTGTGTCCAACATCTTGGGAAGAACTGGCATACACTAAGGGTCTTCTATGATTCTCCTCAGCTAGTGTAGGTACCAAGGGAAGGCTGCCCCAAAATGTTCCATCTTGGTCTATTAAATATTTTAAATAAAAGTTACTTAAGAGACTACCTATGCAAGAAGAATATTCAGAACCTCCCCTGTCCCCTGAAAGCAGGAAATAAATCTTTCATGTGAAAGGTACCTTCTCTGTAGAAGGAGGTAAAGAGACATTCCTATCACCAGAGATGGGAAAGTCAAAACCGAGAAAACTGCATAAACAACCATTGTTACTTTTTACCAATTTACTACCCCAGCCCAAATTTCATTTAGAATTTCTTATTTATGAGAACTCCCAAAATTAAGCTTTCTTTGTCCTGTCAATTTTCACAGATTTATTGGTTCTTTGTCTAAAAAGTTTAAAAACTGCCTATCTTATCCATTTCTTTAGGTCTCAATTTCACTATTGGGCCTCTGTTCACACATAATAAAACTTCTTTTTTTCCTCTTGTTAATCTGTCTCTTGTCAGTTTAATTCTTAGTCCAGCTAGAAGAACTTTGGACTGAAGAAAATTTCTTCTGCCTCTTCACTTGTTATATATTATATTAGCGTCTTATGTCAGCTGTAACAAATTTCCACAAACATGGTTTGTGGCTTAAAACCACTGAAATTTATTCTCTTATAGTTCTGGAGGCCAGAAATCTGATACTAATATCACTGGAAAAGATTGAGATGCTGGCAAGGCCGTGCTCACTCCAGATGCTCTAGTGGACTCCCTTCCTGCATATTTTATATGATATTAGGATAGTAAAGTACTTGCTTCATAGGATTTCTTGGATGACTGAATAAGTCAATGAATGTAGAGGCTATATAAAATGTTAGGCTCTTGGGTGACATTAAAATGTTTGTTATTATTTGGATAAGAACAGTGTCCATTCTGTAGTAATATCCAAATGAGTCCCTCTCCATAAATGATAAGTCTTGTGTGTCCAAAGTCTAAAGCAATCTGTCAGAAGATCAGTTCTGAGGATAAGCACATCAATTGTAATAGGATGACTATTGAGGCAGAACTTTAAAAATTATTCCAGTTGTTCTCTGTCTATAGAAGAAGGCTTCAGGATATTTTGTGTGTGTTTGAATAATTACTTGAGGGACTTCCTTTAGGAATATTAATTCAATAAGTGTAGTCACACAGGGGTAGGGAGAAAGAGGATGTGGAGGATGAAGGAGACAAAATACCAATATTACAATGTTACAAGGCTTTTTTCTTCCTGTGATTTATCACACTCTGGTCCTGAAAAGCAGGATTTGGGGGAAAGCCAATGTTCATCTTGGATTATGGGACCTTCTAGAAGAGAGTTTTAAGATCCTAGATTATTTTTCCTTCAGAGTCAGTCAAAAATAGTTTCTGAAAGGGTGTCTGAAGGGCAGGATCTAGTGGATAGATCCTTCCATTCAGTAACCAGAGTGGAAGTTTACCTTTGGGTGTTGCTATTTTCCTAAAAGATGGGTTCCAGTACTACCTTTAGATCTCAGTGCTTTGAATCCTCTGGATTTACTGGAATTTTCTTTAGGAAGCTTTCCCTAATCCTGACCCACTCACCATCTCCTTCCACGTCTGTTCCCTCATTCCTGGACTCCTTTTGCCAGAAATAGGATATTTTGATTTTTGTCAAGAAAGGAAGTTTAAACCGAAGGTTTTGATAGTGAGGGGAACAGAGTAAAGTAAAGGAAAGAGAAGAATGTCACAAAAATACTGGAAACTTTACAGAAATATGAAGAAGCAAAGAACCCAATGGCTTTTGTTTAGTAGGGAACCAGTTTACCTGTAGGTATACATACATTTTAGAAACTTGACGGTTGGATGTGAATGCACTTAGGTCTGTTAGAGAATAAATAGCCTGTGTCAAATTTGAAACACTTCCAATTATTGCTTCTTTCCTGCCAGAGGACAGCTTATTTGGAACCTGATGGTGTTGAGAGCTGTCAGCCTGAAGCTACCAAGATTTGGATACCAGCTGTTCTCACCTCATACCAAGATCCAGAGTAGCTAGGATCTCCTGAAGAGATCTCCTACTTCTCTTTCTTGGTGAGCATTCCTGAGTTTTTCTCAAGGCAGATATGGCACTGCAGAGATGGAAAAAACAGATGGAATATATGGTCTGCAGAACTCAGATTATGTTGGCAGATGGGGGTGGAGAGGTGTTGAGGGTGCCAGAAATCTAAGTGGTGACATACCACATTTAGTAAGCTGCCAACATGTGCATATTTTGTTTAATTAGCAGTTTTTATAAGTCACAAGCATATGCTTTGTCACTTCTTGTTGTTTTAATGGTAAGCTATTATGTTCTTTAGTGAAATCTTATGTCTTCTGAGTGAGTTTTGCTTATGATCAGAAGCTCAGCACCATATGTCACGCTCAGGCCTTCCTGCACATGCCCTGTCCCCTCCCTCCATCACCATACCTCTCATATGCTTAAAAACAGGCATTGTGGGGGAGATACAAAGGAAAGATAGACGCAGATTCTGCTGTGAGCGCTCTTATGGAAATGGAGTAGGGAAGTGGGCCAGAGAAGGCTCTGGGACCAAAAGAATCCAACACAGATCCAGAATCAGGGACATGTCCTGTTAAATTCCAACTAGAAAGGCAGTAGAAGCCAGAGGCTCTCAAGAGAGTGGATAGCAAAGATAGAAAAATCTTGGGGCCAAATCCATACTGAGACAGAGAACACTGCAAGGGTACAACAAGCAAGAATTGAAACTGATGCCAAATTGAAGAGTTTCTGAAGTAGGGGCTCCTTGTCTTTCCTTCTAGACTGTCAGGATCTCACCAATATTTGACTACCAAATTAAGTAACATTGCCTAGTTCATTGATACTGAAGCTCTCATCCCGCTTGACATTATGGAACCCAAGTTTTTATAATGTCCCTTCTTTGTGTCACTCTGAGAGGTCTCAGGGGTTTTCTACATATTCCACAGAACCCTACTGGCATTGCTTGCCTCCTCAACCAAACATTTGTACCTGTATCATTTATATTTTCTGTTTATTCAGCCTTGGACCCATCTTCAGCAAATTTCTGGACCAGCTTCTTTTAGGTTGCTATTGTTATGTACTCTGTAGCTTTATGGCAATCATAAGCAGAGAATTTTTCTTAAATGCACTCGGTAATAGTTGGGACCAGGCTGTGTTTAAAAGACTATTAGCAGATGAGGAAAGTCAATAACAGAAGATTATCTTCTATAAGTCTAGGTCATAGGCCATCCTCAAAGGATGCCTCCTTGCCTGGTCTGAAGTCTGATGTCCTGAGCTAGGGGCCAGTTTATTTCACTCAAACATACTTTAGAACAATGCTTCTAAAATTTTAATGTGCATATAAGTTACCTGGGAACCTTGTTTAAATGCACGTTATGATTCAGTTGACTAGAGATAGGGCTTAAGGTTCTACATTTCTACCAAGCTCCAAGATCAGGCTGAAGACCATATTTAGAATAGCAAGGCCTAGAGCATTCCTTCCTTGCTCAAATTTAAGGTCAAATAGTAAAAGACCTAGGAAGGGGAAGGAAATTATTTTCCCTTATGTATAAGGTCTATTTCTGACTGCTTATTTCCTTTATTAGGTTCAGCCTTAACCTGAGACAGTTGACAAGAGCTGCCTTATTCCTTACCTTAAGGAAATTTACAGTAGAATAGTGTACAAAATCATGACATATCCCAGCATTATTCATTAACTTACCCAGACATGAGCCATCCATTCCTTGATTTAGACTATGCTTAGCCAAGATCAAGCTAGTCTTTGTTCACTTTTTTTTTTTTAAGATTTTCTTATTCATTTGAGAGAGAGAAATGCAGAGAGAGCACAAGCAGGAGGAGAGGCAGAGGGAGAGGGAGAAGCAGACTCCCTGCTGAGCCAGGAGCCCAACATGGGGCTGATCCCAGGACCTAGATATCATGACTTGAGCCAAAGGCAGATGTCTAACCATCTGAGCCACCCAGACACCCCTCTTTATTCACTTCTAACTTAGAATGAAGATCAGCTCATGACATTCTTGTATAAACTTGTTGAACAAAATACCCTCCCAGAACCATCCCTTTGCACAGGGACAAGATTAGTAAATGGAAATAGGATAATCAATCCAACAATCCACAACAGATACACTTCTTCACTGGGGGAAAAAAAAAAGTCCCAAAACACAGAGCTACTACAACATACACTCAGTTTACATAGCCAAACAGAAAATTCAGTTCCAGTTTAAAATATTTGAATTCAAATTCAACAATAGCTAGCTGCTTTAATTAACATAAAGAATATCCCCAATTTGGTACTTCTAGAAAAATAACCACATGCTTTAAGGTTGCATTCATGTTTGCCCTTTTATCATACTAAGAGATGTATTCGTTATTCTTTGGAACATAATAATTAACCCCAAACACAGTAACCTAAAAGCAAACACTTATTATGTCATACTTTCTTTAAGTCAGACCCATATTTCTGACCTATAGAAGCTATGAAATAATTAGTGTTTGAGTTTCTCACAAACCAACATCGAGGTGTCATTCAGGGTTGCAGACTCAATGGAAGACGTGACAGGGGAAAGATTAGATTTCAAACTCACATGCTTATTGGAAGGATTCATTTCGTCAAGGGCTTCTGGACTGAAGGTACAGTTCCTTGCTAGTTTCAAGCTGTATGCTTCTCTTGATTTCTCACCATGTAGGTTCCAAGTTTTTCCTCTAGGTAGGCAGCTCACAACATGGCAGCTTTCTTCATCAGAGTGGTGAACTGAGAGTGCAAGAGAGAAAGAATTCAAGACCTGATTGGAACTTTATCCCATCATCTTTGTCATATACTGTTGGCAAAAAGCTGGTCACTAGAGCCACTCCACATGTAGGAGAAGGGGTTACACAAAGGGTGTCAATACCAGGAAACAGGGATCATTGAAGGACATCTCAGTGGATGCTAACCATACCACGCAAAGCTTTGAAAATATGTTTTTTGATTCTACTGATCAAGTTAAAAAAAAAAAAAAAGAATCAGAATTCAGTAATTTCAACTGATTTCTTCATCTTATCATTACCTAAACAACACTATAAATTAGCTATCTTTATCTGTAACTGCTCCCTTACATTCTTTTCCCTGCAAAGCAGAACTCAGAGGGATAAAGTAAGAAATGGTCAGTATCACAGATCCCTTTCAACACTAGCATTCTAGGGTATTATGGGGGTATAATTTCTAGTATATTAAATATTATAGGGGCCCTGTAATTGTTGACTTTACTTTAGTTAGTTAAGCATTTTAAAAACAACATACTGACAAGATAAAACTAAAAACATGATTGGTGGAGGAAAGGCAAGATGGCAGAGGATTAGGAAACCTAAATATCATCGGGTCCCAGGAGTTCAGCTAGATAGTCATTAAACCATTCTGTAAACCTCCAAACTCAACAGGAGAGCAAAGTGAAGAAGAACAACAATTCTGGGAACAGAAAATTGAACACTTTCTGGAAGATAGGATGTGTGGAGAAGTGACTCTGAGGCAACATATGGGTAGACAGACTGAGGGGAGAGGGGCTGGCTCCCTACATGCAGTAGAACAGCAGAGCACAAAATTGGAACATTTGGAAGTCTGTTCCACTAAGGGATGTCACTCTGGAGGTTCAGTGTGGGGTGGAGCCCTCGTGGGGACAGTGTGTTCTCAGAACCCATGGGGTTACAGAAGGACTGGGAATGTCTGAGTGTGGCAGAGCTCCCAGGTATCAGAGTGGGCTCTCAGTTTGGGGATACCTTAAACCATGATCTGAAGCACAGTCGGATCACTGCTTTTTGAGCAGGCACCCCATAAGTGGCAGATAGGGAGAGACTCCCACCTTCTTCCTCCAGTAGGAGCAGTGCAGAAGCACACTGCAGGAATCTGCTGGGGTTGGAGACTCCAAATGGGGCTGTGCACCAAAGATAGAAATGATTGGTCACAGGATGGGTGAGCTTGGAGTGTGGCCATAGACTTGGGAGAAGGGAGTAATTGACTGCTTTTCCCTTAAGGCACATTGAGGAGTGGGGCCCTGAGCTCTCAGCTACTATGGGCCAGAGATTGGTAGGCTCCTATCTTCATTCTCCTTCTCCAAAGCTGTACAGAAAGCATTCAGGGAAAAAAAGCTACAGAGAGCAAACCCAAGCAGATTACATACCCTGGCTCTTGGAAAGGGCAGTGCAATTCCACCTCAGGCAAAGACATTTGAGAATCACAGCAACAGGCCCCTCCCGCCCAGAAGATCTGCAAGAACATCCAGGCAAGACAAAGTTCACCAGTTAATGAGATTATGGAACTCCAGAGACAGGGAATGCAGCACAAAGAATTCATGGTTTTTTCCCATAATTCTTTAGTTTTTCAAAGTTAATTTTTTTAATTTTATTTTTTTCTTATTCTATTTTTAAAATTTTTTTTATTTTAACACTTTTAACTAGTTTATTTTATCAATACCTTTTTAAACACCTTTTTAAATGTTCATTGCTATAGTCATAATCTATCCCTTCATTGTATTTAAGCATTTAAGCTTATTTTTTATATACATATAGGTTACTCTTTCTTTAAATTTTGGGATACAGTTTCTTCTAACAGATCAAAATATACCCTAAATGTAGAGCATGGCTTTGTTGTAGTTTCCAGCCTGATCACATTTTTTCCTCATTTTTTTTTCAATCAACTTCTTATCAATTCCTTTTTTAGAATCACTTTTAATTTTCATCTTTACAGTCATATTCCACCCCTTCATACTTACCCTTATTTTTGTATATGTATACGTAAGTTTTTCTTTCTTTAAATTTTGGGAAGCAGTTTCCTATAACAGACCAAAATACACACAAAATCAAGTGTGTAGCCCTGTTCTATTCACCATTCTTGTTTTTTTTTTTCCCCCTCTATTCTTCTCCCCCTGGTTTTGAGTCTCTTTCAATTTGGTAAGTATATATTTTTCTGGGGTCATTGCTACCATTTTAGCAGTTTATTCTCTCATTCACCTATACTTATTTGGATAAAATGACAAGGCAGAAAAACTTACTTCAAAACAAAACAAAATAAAACAAAAAAACAAGAGTCAGTACCAATGGCTAGGGACCGAATCAAAACAGACATTAGTAATATGTTAGAACTATAGAGTTCAGAATGATGATTATCAAGGTGCTAACTAGGCTTGAAAAAAGCATGAAAGATACTAGAGAATCCCTTTCTGGAAAAATAAAATCCTTTCTGGAGAAATAAAAGAACTAAAATCTAACAAAGTTGAAATTTAAAAAGCTATTAATGAGGCACAATAAAAACTGGAGGCTCTTACTGCTAGGATAAATGAGGCAGACAAGAGAAGTAGTGATATAGAAGACCAAATGATAAAGATGATGAGCAAAAGAGAGACACACAACTACTGAACCACAAGGGAAGAATTTGAGAGATAAGTGATATTATAAGATGAAACAATAGAATAATTGGGATCCTGGAAGAAGAAGAAAGAGAGAGAGGGGCAGAAGGTATATTGGAGCAAATCATAGCAGAAAATTCCCCAGTTTGGCACAGGGAATAAGAATCCAAATCTAGGAGGCACAGGAACTCCCCTCAAAATCAATAAAAATAGGTCCACATCCTATCATCTAATAGTAAAACTTACAAGTCTCAGCGACAAAGAGAAAGTCCTGAAAGCAGTTCAGGACAAGAGGTCTGTAACATACAATGGTAGAAATATTACACTGGCAACAGACCTATCCACAGAGACCTGGTAGGCCAGAAAGGACTGGCATGATCTATTCAGAGCACTAAAAGAGAAAAATATGCAGCCAGAAATATTATTTCCAGCTAGGCTGTCATCAAAAATAGAAGGAGATAAGGACAGTCTCTTCAATAAATGGTGCTGGGAAAATTGGTCAGCTATGTGTAGAAGAATGAAACTCAAATATTCTTTATCCATACACAAAGATAAACCCGAAATGGATAAAAGACCTCAATGTGGGGCAGGAATCCATCAGAATCCTAGCGGAGAACATAGGCAGTAACCTCTTCAACATTAGCCAGAGGAACTTCTTTCAAGATATGTCTCCAAAGGCAAAGGAAACAAAAGTAAAAATGAACTTTGGGCATTTCATCAAGATCAAAAGCCTCTGCATAGCAAAGGAAACATTCAACAAAAGAAAGAGGCAACCCATGGAACAGGAGAAGATATTTGCAAATGACAGTACAGAAAAAGGGCTGATATCGAAAATCTATAAAGAACTCCTCAAACTCAACACACACAAAACAGATAATCATGTCAAAAACTGGGCAGAAGACATGAACAGACACTTCTCCAATGAAGACATGCAAATGGCTAACAGACACATGAAAAATGTTCATCATCACTAGCCATCAGGGGGATTCAAATCAAAACCACATTGAGATACCATCTTATATCAGTTAGAATGACCAAAATTAACAAGACAGTAAACAACAAGTGTTGGAGAGGATATGGAGAAAAGGGAATCCTCTTACACTGTTGGTGGGAATGCAAGTTGGTGCAGCCACTTTGGAAACCAGTGTGGAGAGTCCTTAAGAAATTAAAAATAGAGCTACCCTATGACCCTGCAATTGCATTACTGGGTATTTACCCCAAAGATACAGATGTAGTGAAAAGAAGGGCCATCTATACCCTAATGTTCATAGCAGCAATGGCCACAGTCACCAAATTGGAAAGAACCAAGATGCCTTTCAACAGTCAAATGGATAAAAAAGATGTGGTCCATATATACTATGGAGTATTATGCCTCCATCAGAAAGGATGAATACTCAACTCTTATATCAACATGGATAGGACTGGAAGAGATTATGCTGAGTGGAATAAGCAGAGAGAGTCAATTATCATAGGCTTTGCTTATTTGTGGAACATAAGGAATAACACAGAGGACATGGGGAGATGGAGAGGAGAGGGGATTTGGGGGAAATTGGAGGGGGTGACAAACCATGAGAGACTGTGGATTTTGAGGAACTAACTGAGGGTTTTGGAAGGGAGGGGAGTGGGAGGTTGGGTGAGCCTAGTGGTGGGTAATGTGGAGGGCATGTATTGCATGGAGCACTGGGTGTGGTGCATAAACAATGAATTCTGGAAGACTGAAAGAAATTTTAAAAAAAATTAAAAAACCTGAAAGAACTTGCAAACACCAAAGTAGCCCTAAAGGAAATATTAAAGGGGGTTTTCTAAGCAAAGAGATAGCCTAAAAGTAACAGACCAGAAAGGAACAGAGAAAATATACAGTAAGTCACCTTACAGGAAATACAATGGCACTAAATTCATATCTTTTAGTAGCTACCCTGAATATATAGATGGTTTAAATGCCCCCAATAAAAAGACACAGGGTATCATAATGGAAAAAAACAAAACAAAACTAACAAACAAACAGAAACCCAACCCCCACCCCCCAACCAAGACCCATTGATGTGCTATCTGCAAGAAACTCATTTTACACCCAAAGATGACTCCAGATTTAAAGTGAGTGGGTGGAAAACAATTCACCATGCTTATGGACATCAAAGAAAGCTGGGGTGGCAATCCTTATATCAGATAAATTAGATTTTAAGCCAAAGACTATAATAAGAGATGAGGAGGGACACATATCATACTTAAAGGGTCTGTACAAGAAGACGATCTAACAATTTTAAATATCTATGCCCCTAACATGGGAGCACCCAATTATATAAACTGATTAATAACAAAATCAAAGAAATACATTGACAATAATACAATAATAGTAGGGGATTTTAACACCCCTCTCATTGAAAAAGACAGATCATCCAAGCAAAAGATCAACAAGGAAATAAAGGCTTTAAATGACACACTAGACCAGATGGACATCACAGATATTTTCAGAACATTCCATCTCAAAGCAACAAAATACACATTCTTCTCTAGTGCACATGGAACATTCTCCAGAATAGATCAGATCCTGGGTCACAAGTTAGGTCTCAAACAGTACCCAAAGATTGGGATCATTCCCTGCATATTTTCAGACCACAATGCCTTGAAACCAGAACTCAATCACAAGAGGAAATTTGGAAAAAAACCAAATACATGGAGGCTAAAGAGCATCCTACTAAGGAATGAATGGGTCAACCAGATAATTAAAGAAGAATTTTAAAAAAATTCATGGAAACAAATGAAAATGAAAGCACAACTGTTCAACATCTTTGGGACACAGCAAAGGTAGTCCTGAGAGGAAAGTATATAGCTATACAAGCCTTTCCCAAGAAACTAGAGGGTCGAAGAGGGTCTCAAGTACACAACCTAACCCTACACCTAAAGGAGCTGGAGAAAGAACAGCAAAGAAAGCCTAAACCCAGCAGGAGAAAAGAAATAAGAAAGACCAGAGCAAAAATCAATGAAATAGAAACCAAAAAGAATGGGAGAACAAATCAACAAAACCAGAAGATGGTTCTTTGAAAGAATTAATAAGATTGATAAACCCCTGGCCAGACTTATCAAAAAGAAAAGAGAAGGGACCCAAATTAATAAAATCATGAATGAAAGAGGAGAGATCACAACCAACACCAAAGAAATACAAACAATTATAAGAACATATCATGAGCAAATATTCAGGAAATTTGACAATCTGGAAGAGATGGATGCATTCCTGGAGACACATAAACTGCCAAAACTGAACCAGGAAGAAATAGAAAACCTGAACAGACCCATAACCAGTAAGGAGATTAAAACAGTCATCAATGATCTCCCAACAAACAAGAGCCCAGGGACAGAGGGCTTCTGAGGAGAATTTTACCAAACATTTAAAGAAGAATTAATGCCTATTTATTCTCCTGAAACTGTTCCAAAAAATAGAAATGGACACAAAACTTCCAAACTCATTTTTGAGGCCAGCATTACCTTGATCCCAAAACCAGACAAAGACCCCAACAAAAAGGAGAATTACAGACCAATATCCTTGATGAACACAGATGTGAAAATTATCACCAAAATACTAGCCAATTGGATCCAACAGTACATTAAAAGGATTATTCACCACAACCAAATGGGATTTATTCCTGGGCTGCAAGGTTGGCTCAACATCCACAAATCAATCAATGTGATACAATACATTAATAAAAGATAGAACAAGTAGGATATTCTCAATAGGGGCTGAAAAAGCATCCTTTCATGACCAAAACTCTTCACAGTGTAGGGATGGAGAGTACATATCTCAATTATCATCAAAGCCATCTATGAAAAACCAATAGTGAATATTATTCTCACTGGGGAAAAACTGAGAGCTTTTCCCATAAGGTCAGGCACACAGTAAGGCTGTCCATTATCACCACTGCTATTCAGCATAGTACTAAAAGTCCTAGTCTCAGCAATCAGACAAAAAAAAAAAAAAAAAAAAAAGAAATAAAAGGCATCTGAATCAACAAAGAAGAAGTCAAATTATCACTCTTTGCAGATAATATGATACTTTATGTGGAAAACCCAGAAGACTCCACTCCAAAACTGCTAGAACTCATACAGGAATTCAGTCAGGATATAAAATCAATGCACAGAAATCAGTTGCATTTCTCTACACCAACAGCAAGACAGAAGAAAGAGAAATTAAGGAGTTGATCCCATTTACAACTGCACCCAAAACCATAAGGTACCTAGGAATAAACCTAACCAAAGAGGCAAAGAATCTGTACTCAGAAAAGTATAAAGTATTCATGAAAGAAACTGAGGAATGCACAAAGAAATGGAAAAATTTCCATGCTCCTTCATTGGAAGAACAAATACTGTGAAAATGTCTATGCTATCTAAACCAATCTACATGTTTAATGCAATCCCTTTCAAAATACCATCTACCATCAGTGTTTTTCAAGGACATAGAACAAATAATTCTTAAATTTATATGGAATGAGAAAAGACCCCATATAGCCAGAGGAATATTGAAAAAGAAAACCAAAGGTGGTAGCATCACAACTCCAGGCATCAAGCTCTATTACAAAGCTGTCATCACCAAGACAGTATGGTACTAGCACAAAAATAGACACATAAATCAGTAGAACAGAATAGAGAGCCCAGAAATGGACCCTCAACTCTATGGTCAATGAATCTTTGACAAAGTAGGAAAGAATGTCAAATGGAAAAAAGACAGTCTCTTGAACAAATGATGTTGGGAAAATTGGACAGTCACATATAGAAGGATGACACTGGACCATTTCCTTACACTACACACAAAAATAGACTCAAAGTGGATGAGAGACCTCAATGTGAGATGGATTCCATCAAAATCCTTGAGGAGAACAGAGGCAGCAACCTCCTCATGCTCAGCCATAGCAACTTCTTCCTAGAAACATCACAAAGGAAAGGGAAGCAAGGGAGAGAGAAATCCATCAAAATCCTTGAGGAGAATACAGGCAGTAGGGGCGCCTGGGTGGCTCAGTGGGTTAAGCCGCTGCCTTTGGCTCAGGTCATGATCTCAGGGTCCTGGGATCGAGTCCCACATTGGGCTCTCTGCTCAGCAGGGAGCCTGCTTCCCTCTCTCTCTCTCTCTCTGCCTGCCTCTCCATCTACTTGTGATCTCTCTCTGTCAAATAAATAAATAAAATCTTAAAAAAAAAAGAACACAGGCAGTAATCTCTTTGACCTCAGCTGCAGCAACTTCTTCCTAGAAACATCTCCAAAGGCAAGGGAAGCAAGGGCAAAAATGAACTATTGGGACTTCATTAACATCAAAAGCTTTTGCACAGCAAAGCCAAGAGTCAACAAAACCAAAAGACAACCGAAAGAATAGGAGAAAATATTTACAAATGACATATCAGATCACAGGCTGGTATCCAATCTATAAGGGACTTATCAAACTCAACACCAAAAGAACAAATAATCCAATCAAGAGATGGGCAGAAGACATGAACAGACATTTCTGCAAAGAAGATATCCAGAAGTGTTCAATATCACTAGCCTTCAGGGAAATACAAATCAAAACCACAATGAGATACCACCTCACACCAGTTAGAATGGCTAAAATTAACAAGTCAGGAAACAATAGATGTTGAAAGGATGTAGAGAAAGGGGAACCCTCCTACACTTTTGGTGGAGATGCAAGCTAGTGCAGCCACTCTGGAAAAGAGTATGGAGATTCCTCAAGAAGTTGAAAATAGAGCTGCCCTATGACCCAGCAATCGTACTACTGGGTATTAACCTAAAGATAAAAATGTAGTGTTCCGAATGGGCACATGCACCCAAATGTTTATAGAAACAATGTCCACAATAGCCAAACTATGGAAATAACCTAGATGTCCATCAAAAGATGAATGGATGGGGTGCCTGGTTGGCTCAGTGGGTTAAGCCTCTGCCTTCGGCTTGGGTCATGATCTCAGGGTCCTGGGATTGAGACCTGCATTGGCTTCTCTGCTCAGCAGGGAGCCTGCTTCCCTCTCTCTCTCTGCCTGCCTCTCTGCCTACTTGTGATCTCGCTCTCTGTCATATAAATAAATAAATTCTTTAAAAAAAAAGATGAATGGATAAAGAAGAATTGGTATACATATATATATTTGGTATATTATATATATACATATATATATATATATATACACACATACAATATTGTGTGTGTATACACACACACACACACACACACACACAATGGAATACTATGCAGCCATCAACCCCCCCCCCCAATTTTGCCATTTGCAATGATGTGGATGGAAGTAGGAGGTATTATGCTGAGCGAAATAAGTCAATGAGAGAAAGACAATTATCATATAATCTTTCCGATATGAGGAATTTGAGAGGCAGGGTAGAGGCTCATGGAGGTAGGGAGGAAAAAAATGAAACAAGATGGGACCGGGGAGGGAGACAAACCATAAGAGACTCTTAATCCCACAAAACAAACTGAAGGTTGCTGGGTGGTGAGGGGGAAGGATAGGGTGGCTGGGTTATGGACATTGGGAAGGGTATGTGCTATGGTGAGTGCTGCGAATTGTGTAAGAATGATGATTCACAGACCTGTATCTCTGAAGCAAATAATACATTATATGTTAATTAAAAAAAACAGGATTAGCTTAATCATTTTGTATTATACATAATTAATGAATCACTATGTTGTACACTTAAAAATGAATTTTAAAAAAACTCACTCATTTTAAAAGAACAAAGAATGTAGGATGATTTCATATACTTCAATTTTAATGTAATGGGATTTCCCACTACAATCTTTACTGCCCCTTTCTGGTAATTGTCACCTGACATAGTTAAAAGTTGTAAATGAGTAAAAATCTCTTTGTTTATACTGTCTCTGAGTGTTCTTCCAATACCTCAGCATGTCTACCCACAGAATCTTTCCTTTTCCTCTCATCAGCCCCTTGAGTGAATAATTGATGGTGTTCAGAAGACAGAAGAAGAGAACTTCAGAAAGGCATTTTTGTTTCTTTCCCTTCTCTGTAGATATGCATTTCCCAGGACAGATTATTACTTTTTATCTATTTATGCCATATTGTTCCTAACAATCTCTCATAGAAAATATTTTCCCATCTTTCTTTAAATGGAAAAAAATATATAGTTCCTGAGGAATAGAGTATGAACCTGAGTAAGGAAAAGATAGATGATACATCTTTATGTACCAAGAGAGTACTTTATAGATGTTTCCTTTCACTGGTCTAAGTTAATGGAGAATCCCAGAGGCAAACCAAGCAAGCAGTTAGGAGTTCCATATGAGACTGAGCTGGGGTTGTATGAGTTTTTTGGAGTTTTGGAGTCTTTTAGAGTTTTCTAGCCAGTTCAAAACATATGCAAAGTCAGAGCTATAAGTAAGGGTTTTCTTAGTTTTCCCCCTTCTGAAAATTTTAGGCCAAAATGATATTACAGTTTTTTCAAGGGGAGGAATATAAATTTTCAGGCAGGATTTTATCCTTGCCTGGGGTGGCCACCAGCAGAAAAGGAAGAAGAAGAGGTCCAATGCATGTCCTAACTGTTCGAGCATTCAATTAAGGACTGAGTGGAAGATGAATTCTAGAGGTCATAGGGTACCTTAATAGCCTTGGAAATCCTGGAGATCTGTTTTTTTTTTCTTTTATTAGGCAATTACTTAAGCTCTTTAAGCCTTGTTTTGCTCATCTATGCAATGTGATAGTACCCCATAGGCTTGTTCATTTTAAATGGAATGAGATATACAAAGCTCAGTAAGTTGTAAGCATTTTTTTTTATTATTGAGTAGTTGATTATGAGTAAGAACGTATGATAACCTCATCTTTACTATTTTTGTCATGAAGACTACTGAGTTTGTATTTTCTCCATGTTCTACTGAATTATTCTTTCAAAATTTATGGACTTCTACTAGGTAACCAGCAATATTCTAGGTCAAGGTTTCTCAACAGTAACACTATTAACATTTTGGAGTACATAAGTCTTTGTTGTAGAGGGCTATACTGTACCTCAACAGTATGTTGAGAAACATCCTGGACTTTGACCCACTACATGTCAGTAGGAACACCCCCCCACAACCACCCTCAGTTGTGGCAATGAAAAAATCTCTCTAGAGACTGCCAAATGTCTCCAGAGTTACAAATTGGCTACTTTTAAAACCACTATTCTAGATGGGATAAAAAAATGGGTTAAGGTATCTGCAGAAGTCAAGCAGGTAAGTAGATAGTTGATGTCAAAGGCTAGGGAAGGCGAGAAAAAGGAGATCCAAGATTGGGACTAAAATAAATTAAGTGCAAATCAAGAAACAGACTAAATTACCTTTTGAAAATGTATAAAAGAAAAGAACAAGATAACTATGGATGAAACCCTGAGGAATACTGCAAATAAAGGACTGCTAGAGGTCCTTCCTAATCCATTCTTACTCCACAGTAATGAGCTTTTAGCTTTCTCACGCTCATGATGTCAGAAACCACATTTTCCAGCATCTCTTCTAGCTGCATGGCTCTTTGACTGGAGTTTAGTCCCTGGGATAGTAGAAGGAGTCATGTGTGCAATTGCTGGGTCATTTCTAACTTACAGATAAGGTAATTGGCTCAGAATGCCACTCTTTTCCCTCCCACTGGCTGAAATATAGAAAGGACTCTGTCTCTACTTCAGTCAAGCAGACAAGTACAAATCAATTAGAGATGCCTCAGCAATAAGATGAAAAAACTTGGATCCAAAATGTGATATGAAAGGCAAATAAACTTATGCTGTGTTTAATATTCTATATCTGTATTGTTTGGCTTCTCAACACAAACAATAATTTGGCATCTCAATTAACACATAATTTAAGGATTAGGTAGAAGATAAGTGTCTATATAGGAACTGGAGACTCACTGATGTGAAGAGATCCAGAAAATTGTGGTATTAAAAAAGTCAAGGAAGTTAGAGATCTTCTGAAAAAAAAAAAAAAAAAAGTGATTTACAGTACCACAGAGGTAAGTCTGGTTAGATGAGAGGGACAAAAATAGACAAATACTGGCTCATTGATTACCTTAGTGGTATCAGGAGAGTCCAGAACACAGCACAGTTCAGCAGCAGTGAATCTGTAATACATAAAAAGTAAATTGGAGATATGAAGTAGCACAGGGTCAGTATAGGCAACACAAAAAAATTATATGAGAGCGTGAGGAACTAAATACAAAGGAGCTTGGGGAGATAAAAGATTTAAGAAAGGTTTAATCTAAAAGTAATTTCTTTCAGTTTGAAGTAATTACAGATTAATAAGAATTTGCAAAGAAGGGTACAATGGCCATAGAACCCTTCACCAGCCTCTCTAATGTTACATCTTGCATAACTATAGTATTGATACCAGGAAACCGACAGTATAGTTCAGAGAATTTACTCAAATTTTACCATTTATATACATGCACTGAAGTGTGTGTGGCTATATGTGATTTTATCACATATGTTTCTTTTTGTAACCATCACCACAATCAAGATATTTAGCTGTACTATATGACTGATAAATTATTGTGTAAGACTGATGATTCGCAGACCTGTACCCCTGAAGCAAATAATACATTGTAAGTTCATAAAAGAAATTAAAAAAAAAAAAAAAGACTGGTTAATTAGCACATGAATATTTCCTCAACTTCACTCCTAGAGAAAGACAGATCAAAATCACAAAGAGATGACACTTGACACCTATCTAAATGGCAAAAAACTTTCTAGCCCGACCATACTGAGAATGCAAAACAGCTAGAAATCTTATGCACCACTGGTATTGATGTAAATGATACAATAACTTTAGAGAATGTGTGTCAGTTTTTAAAAGTTAAATATATATCTAGTATGCGATGCAGTGCTCCCACTCCTAGATATTTACCCAAGATAAGTGAAAAGGATTTGTCTCTACATAAACTTGTACACCAACATTCACAGCAGTTTTATTTATAATGGGGAGAATGAAAACCACTCAAATGTTCATCAACAGAGCAGACAAGTTGTGTCATATCCACAGAAAAGAATATCACTTAATATTGAAATTAAATGAAATATGGAGACATGCAATAATATGAATGAATCTTAAAATGATTATGCTAAGTATAAGAAACCAGAGAGAAAAGAGAGCAGAGAGCCTGATGCGGGACTCGATCCCAGGGCCCTGAGATCATGACCTGAGCCGAAGGCAGAGGCCCAAACCACTAAGCCACCCTGGCGCCCCCAGTTACACTTGAAATACATACAATTTATTGCACCTCAAATATACCTCAGTAAAGCTGTAAGATCAAAATAAGATATAAAAGTTTTTCATTAGATCAAAGATTCATTGAGAAGTCGGAGCCCTGGATCTGGACAATAAGAAGGAACCAGGAATGTCTGACAGCTAGCTAAAACTATAGGACAGACCACATAGTTAGAGCAATTTCACCAGGAAACTCCATGTGAGCCATAACCATTGAACTCTCACTGCCACTACTGCAGAGCCCCAAGCTCCATAGCCACAGTGAATGATCTCAAATTGTTTCTTTCTGTAGCACCATTTGGCTGAGGTATCCCATTGTCATACCTTGATGATACCCCTAGCCTTCAGAGAACTATCACCTTTGCTTTTGTAATGGGGGCTGTGATGCTGCCTCTTCCCATGAACCACACCAAAGGGGCATCCTTCAACACATAAGAAGCATTCTTATTCTCAGTAGCCAAAAAGAGAAAAACAAAAAACAACAAAAAAGACCACAAAGCCACAAGTGACTCTCTAGGCATTCACATGACTCACATTTTCTGATGGCATAAGGACCTTTCAAGTTCTAGGTCTCTCTGACTTATTCCTGTGTCCAGCATACTGCACACACAGTCCTGGCTCTCTAGATAAGGACACAGCTGAACTACCCAATTCTGATTCCTCTGCTATTTACACACTATGCATTTTCATGTGCAAGATTTTGCAAGATTTGTTCCTTCTGTTCCCTGGGATGTATAGCAGACATTTTATCCTAGAAGATGTAGGAATAAACTTTTTTCCCCCTTTCCTTAATGTCTTCTTCTTCTAACCCTCTCTGTTTTTAGACTCTGCTATCTCATGCTTCTAAATTCCCAGCACTTTGCTCTCTGCTAGGCCACCTCTTCCCGCTAGTGGTAGTTCATTTCATCCTCTTATGGTTACCTTAAAGTCTATGCTTCAGACTAGTACTATTCAAAATTTTTACTACTATTTACAATATGAAGTATAATTTATGTCCCAACACTTTTCATACACATACATTCTCTCTCTCTCTTTCACACACACACATACATACACACACACATAAAACTAAAATAAAAATTAAAAAAAATTATTAGCTATCTTCATACAATATACTGTAAAATTTTCTGTATTATTCTCTTATTTAAGAAATGATACTAGTTATTACATACTAAATTGATTTAATGAGTTCAAATGACAGTATGATGCAACCCATGCTTTGAAAAAACAGTGCTTTACACTACTATTAAAATGAATTAACCTGGGGCGCCTGGGTGGTTCAGTGGGTTAAAGCCTCTGCCTTCCACTCAGGTCATGATCTCAGGGTTCTGGGATCAAGACCCGTTTGGGGCTCTCTGCTCAGCAGGGAGTCTGCTTCCCTTCCTTTCTCTGCCTGCCTCTCTGCCTACTTGTGATCTCTGTCTGTCAAATGAATAAATAAAATCTTAAAAAAAAAAAGATTTAACCTTATGATCTATCAACAGGTATTTCTCCCAAATACAGATACACAAACAGGCATACCAAAACCTGTGAGCAAATGCCTAATGAGAAGCAAATCCTATTACATTCTTTTATTTTCATACATTTGCACACAAAGACTTGGAAAAACACTGTAGTAAAGAACTCTAACTAACTTACATACTGCTAAGGAGAATTGCATATATATATATTTTTATATATCTATATATCTCCATATACATATACATATATACACACACACCAAAATTAAGTAAATCTATGAGCAGCTCATGAAATGATCATGAATATTCCAAGGAACGAGATTTTGGAGAATTCTGTTTTAGACATGAGGAAAAAATCTATAGATAAATCCAAGTATTAAATACACACTTAAATTGCCGAGATCTACATTGTTGATGTGCTATGGTCCCCCAGAGGGGCACCTGAAAAACTACTTAAGAATGGACAAATGTGGTTTGTTGATAGGTGGTTTGGAGGTGAAAAAGGAAGAACTCTGTTGAAACTAAAGGGATGAATCACCAAGTTACATTCAGAGATAATAAGAAATAGATTACCTCAGTTCACCTAACTCTTATCCAGATGTTCTTCATCAATTTTATTGCTATAAAATTGTTTTGTCTCCTGAACTCTAGATGGAGGGTAAAGTCAATGACCAGAGTCCCAGGAGCCTGTGGTGATGTGCTGATCCAACTAGGGAGAAGACTTTTTCCAGTTCATTGGCTTAACAGTGACTGGCAGAAACCCACATCATGACAGGTTAAATACACAGTTCTCAAAACAAACAAGAACTGGATAAAGACAACGAGAACAGTGAGCACAACAGCCAGCTGATAACTCCTGAAAGTCTGGAGGATAGTCCAAGAGCAGAAGCAGGTATTGTACCTGGGGTAACATGTCAGTACTCAAGGAAGGACATTAGGTCAGAAAACAAGCTAAGGTCAGAACAAAAGGATAAAACAATTAAGTCTCATTTGCTGTTGCAAACTTCTGTAGGGGTGACTCCCTGCTCCCCTTCTCTAAGAATTGGATCTCATCCAAACATCTTACTTAAGAGGCGACTGTGGCTCCCATAATAATACCTTGGGATTCAAATTCTTTGCCTCCTGAGTCAACTGAGGTGAACACCCCATCTTAGCTAGAATAATCAGATATTCTGAAGACAAATTTGTTTACTAAAAAGGTAGTTAAAATTTTGAATTCCTGGAGTAAAAAGTTAGCTAGAATTCTACTGAGTTAACATGCTCCCTTGAGTTATCCTATGGGCAAGGAAACTGACTGGCTAATAGACACCAAATCCAGTGGGTGGGAAGAGGGGAAGAAAATAAGAAGAGATTAACCTCATTTGCTTTGTTCTTTTTTTTCCTAAGCTTTTACCTATGCCCCGATCTTGGTGCACGGAGATAAATCCACATCCTTCTAAAATCACCCCTTTTTGCTTGCGTGAGTTAGAATCCAAGGCAGCAGCTTATATCCAAATAGCCCAAACTGAAGCAGCCTAAAGGAGCCTGTGTCTATCTCAGGCAAGGCACTTATAAGCTGTCAGCAAGCCAGCTGGACTCTGGTAGAAGAAATTATGGGGAATTCAAATATTGGATATAACAACATTTTTCATATAAATGTTAGGTGTTGGGGCTCACATACAAATTGGAGCACCTCTACTTGCTTCTTTTATTTTTATTTTTTTAAGATTTTATTTATTTATCTGACAGAAAGAGATCTCAAGTAAGTGGAGAGGCAGGCAGAGAGAGAGAGAGAGCGAGAGAGGAGGAAGCAGGCTCCCCACTGAGCAGAGAGCCTGATGCAGGGCTTGATCCCAGGACCCTGGGATCGTGACCTGAGCAGAAGCCAGAGCCTTTAACCCACTGAGCCACCCAGGCACTCCTCTACTTGCTTCTTTTAAAACTGAGGGGACTACAGAGCCAGATGGCCTTCTAGCAGAATTCTACCAAATATTTAAAGAAGAATTCATACTTATTCTTCTGAAGCTGTTCCAAATAATAGAAATGGAAGGAAAATTTCCAAATTCTTTCTATAAAGCCAGTAATACCTTGATCCCTACACCAAACAATGACCTCATCAAAAAGATATTGTCAGACCAATATCTATGACAAACATGGATGCAAAAATTCTTGCCAAGATACTAGCCAATAGGATCCAACAGTACATTAAAAGGATTATTCATCATGACAAAGCAGGATTTATTCCTGGGCTGCAAAGGTGGTAAAACATTCACAAATCAATGTGATACACAACATTAATAAAAGAAAAGACAAGAATCATATGATCCTCTCAACAGATGCAGAAAAAGCATTTGACAAAATTCAGCATCCTTTTTTTTTTTTTTAAGATTTTATGTATCTGTCATGTTAGGAATACAACAGGGATATCCATTCTTACCACTGTTATCCATCATTGTACTGGAAGTCCTAGCCTCAGTAATCAGATAACAAAAAGAAATAAAAGGCATCCAAATTGGCAAAGAAGAAGTTAAACTTTCTCTCTTTGCAGAAGACACAATACTCTATGTAGAAAACCCCAAAACACCAAAAAATTGCTACAACTGATACAGGAATTTAGCAAAGTCACAGGATATAAAACCAATGCATAGAAGTCTACTGCATTTCTTTTTTTTTTCTTTAATTTTTTAAATTTATTTTCAGCGTTAACAGTATTCATCGTTTTTGCACCACACCCAGTGCTCCATGAAATCCATGCCCTCTCCAATACCCACCACCTGGTTCCCACAACCTCCCACCTCCCGCCCCTTCAAAACCCTCAGATTGTTTTTCAGAGTCCATAGTCTCTCATGATTCACCTCCCCTTCCAATTTCCCTCGACTCCCTTCTCTTCTCCTACTCCCCTTGTCCTCCATGCTATTTGCATTTCTATACACTGACAATGAGCAGTAGAAAGAAAATCAAGGAATCAATGCCATTTATAATTTCACCCAAAAACCGCAAGATAGTAGAAGTAAACCTAACCAAAGAGGTAAAAACTGTCCTCTGATAACTATACAATGCTTATGAAAGAAACTGAAGAAGACACAAAGAAATGGAAAAGCATTCCATTCTCATGAATTGGAAGAACACATATGTCTGTGCTACCCAAAGCAATCTGTGCATTCAGTGTAATCCCTATAAAAATACCACCAGCATTTTTCACAGAGCTAGAACAAACAATCCTAAAATTTTTATGGAATCACAAAGGACACCAAATAGACAAAGGAATGTTGAAAAAGAAAACCAAAGCTAGAGGCACCACAATTCTGGATTTTGACCTGTATTACAAAGCTGTAATCATCAAAACAGTATGGTACATGCACAAAAAGAGACACGTCCAGAAATGGACCCTCAACTTTATGATTAACAAATCTTTGACAAAGTAGGAAAGACTATCCAGTGAAAAGAAGATAGTCTCTTCAAAGATTGTGTTGGGAAAATTGGACAGCCACATGCAGAAGAATGAAACTGGACCACTTTATTATACTATATACAACAATAAATTCAGAATGGATGAAAGATGCAAATGTGAGCTAGGAATCCATCAAAATCCTAGAGACAACAGGCAGCAACCTCTTTGACCTCGCCATAGCAAGTTCTTGCTAGGCATGTTTCTAGAGGCAAGGGAAACAAAAGCAAAAATGAACTACTGGAACTTCATCAAGATAAACTTTTGCACAGCAAAGAAAGCAATCAACAAAACTAAAAGGCAGCCTACTGAATGGGAGATGATATTCACAAATGACATATCCGATAAAGGTCTAGTATCCAAAATCTATAAAGAACTTCTCAAACTCAACACCCAAAGAACAAATAATCCAATTAACAAATGGGCAGAAGACATGAACAGACACTTCTTCAAAGAAGACATCCAAATGGCCAACAAAATTGTGAAAAAGTGGTCAACATCACTCACCATGAGGGAAACCCAGATCAAAACCACAAAGAGATGTCACCACCTCACACCAGCCAGGATGGCTAAAAGTAACAAATCAGGAAATAACAGATGTTGGTGAGGATGTGGAGAAAGGTGAACCCCCTCACACTTTTTGTGGGAATGCAAGCTTGTGCACCCACTCTGGAAAACAGCATGGAGTTTTCTCAAAAAGTTAAAGATGGAACTACACTACAACCCAACAAGTGCACTATGAGGTATTTATCTAAAAGATACAAAAATAGTAATTTGAAGGGACACATGCACCCCGATGTTTATAGCAGCATTATCAACAGTAACCAAAATGGGGAAGGATCCCAGATGTCCATTGGTAGATGAATGGATAAAGAAGATGTGGGTGCCTGGGTGGCTCAGTGGGTTAAGCCACTGCCTTCGGCTCGGGTCATGATCTCAGGGTCCTGGGATCGAGTCCTGCATCAGGCTCTCTGCTCAGCAGGGAGCCTGCTTCCCTCTCTCTCTCTGCCTGCCTCTCTGTCTACTTGTGATCTCTCTCTGTTAAATAAATAAATAAAATCTTAAAAAAAAAAAAAAAGAAGATGTGGGGTGTGTGTGTGTGTGTGTGTATGTGTATATATATATTTATGTATATGTGTATATATGTATATATATGCATATATGCATGTATAAATGTTATGTGAATAAATTTGTATATGTGTATGTGTATATATGTATATGTATATATGTGTAATGGAATAATACTAAGCTATCAAAAGAGAATGAAATCATTCTTTTTCCTTTTCTTTCCTTTTCTTTTTTTCTTTCCTTTTTCCATTTTCTTTCCTTTTCTTCTTTTAAAAGGACTGCCCAGAAGGCATTAAATTATAGAGGGTTTAGTGAGATAGAAAAGACATAGAGGAAGGAGAGATTAAAAACTACCTGCTTACCTCTATTTTAGATTTTTAGATGGAAATTTGTAAGAGTTCACACAAACTGGTTATGAATAAAAACCATAAATTTAGCAAAATATCCTCTGTGATCAGTATGAACTTAAGCTGGCCCTAGTTGTAGGAGACTATCTTATCAAATGCTATTATTTTTAAATTCTCCTAAAAACAAACAAAAAAACTGAAAAATCCTGATTTTGTATGAAAAGCAATTAAGTCCAGTCCCAGGAGAGGAATCCCAAATGGTCAAAGGCAATTATAGCAATTTCAAACACTTTTCTGGTGGTTGGTTTAAGAACAGAACTGTTTTAATGAAGAGCGTGACAACTTCTAACACCCTACTTGTAAGCACTGCAGTCAGAACCCAAGTAATTCGGGTTTTTTTGGTGGTATTTTATAAAGGTCATGGTCCAAGGTGGTTTACAAATTAAAGAAAAAAAGTGATCATTCATTGCAAATGATTTCAGAAGTGCTGTTGTAAAAACAGCAGACACCACTAAGCCCATTTGTGTCACAAATAAGAATAATGTGCAATAGAGTGTGTGGGACAGCCGTGTCTTTTCTGTACATAACACATGTGAATGAACAGAGACTATGTACTGATCAAAAACACACTGCCGGGATATACATTTAAGTGTTTTCCTGGGGGAATGGATAATATAGGACCAGGGCAAGTCCCAGAATTCCTCCCGCACCTGGTTCTTCTTCAGAGTCTAGCTATGAGATAGGAGCACAAAAGCACATGAAATGGAATGAAGTATTTATTATTGCATTCTCAGATCCCAGGCCATGTAATACACCACAAGAACATGAAGATAAATGAGCAGGGAGGAAGGCAGTTCAGAATGAAGTGGTCGGGTTTGAGATTATTCCCTTCCAGACTGGGTCTTCACACTTGGTCTCAAGTCCATGACGAGCTGCATACAAAACCCAGGTTCCTGATGTCTCCTCAGACCTAGTCCTTGAACTTGCAGATATAGGGTAGCCTTGTAGTGCAGCTGTAATCTTTCCATCTCAGATATCCTAGAGAGAAAAAAGAGCTCAGGTAGATGTAGCTAGTGGAGCTCTTGAACCCAAGGGAGAGGCATTCCAAATTCTGGCCTAGGATCCAAAGCCTCTCTCTCATTCTGCCCAGTATCCACTAGAGGAAGGAGACTCAAAGAAAGGAGAGATGAAAGGGAATGTGGGAAGACAAACCAATACTACATTTCTTGCTCAGAAGGATCCTCTGAAGGTCATGCCGAGAAATGGGGGAAAGAGGATGGAAAATTCTGGGCAGGAAGTAGCTCCTCTGTTACCTACCTGTGTTACTTGACACACTCCCACAATAGCCAGGGTTTGCAATAGTGGAGGGGTCTTTCTCCCAGGCAAGGTAATTCAGCAGATCACCACTACTCCACTCCCATCCACCTGCATTGGGCTCATAGCCCTATAGAAGATAAAGTCTGGTGAGGTTGAATGGCCTTCAGAGTTCTCCTGGCATGAACCCCTCCCCAGCATCTCCAAATTTGCTCTCTCATCTAGCTGCTGCCCTGGACCCAGAGCTCTCCTCTGGGAAACTCTCCCTAACTCTCTGCTCTTATTGGCAGATTCCCAAACCAATAATGACAAAGACCTACAGAACCACCCAGAATAACACGTTCCTGGCTGAACAGCAATTAGTGGTGCATTTGTAGTTACCCCCTGAACCCCAAAGACAGTGTCTGTTATATAGAAGAAAAATGGATCCTATCTTCACATAGGATTCCCTCAACACAACATGTGCAGCCTCTGTGAAGTTCAGAAAACTGAAGTATAAGGCCTCACGTGCAAATTGTGTACAAGTGTGACAGGAGACAGATCAACTTCAGCTAGAGACAAGGGATTTGCACAGAACTCAGCTGCTGAGTTGATGCAAAGCCTTCCCTTTCCCCCTCATGACCTCTGAGCTCCAGGGCTCTTTAGGGACAGGCACACGGGACAGGGAGTGGGCCTGGGGGTAATAGCAGCCTGAGAGTTACAAAGAGAAGATGAGTTCATACCTCTGTGGGGTCATGGAGCCCAATCCAGATATTTGAGTAGGTGTTCGCACTGTTCTTGATCAGGGAGGCCACAAAGGATGCCTCAGCCCCACTGAGCACAGACACAAGGTGTCCCGAGGGCCTCTTCTGGCAGGCCAACTGTGTGGGGAAGGGAGAGACTCAGAGGGAGACTGAGACATCACTGGGTGGAGGGCAGAGCAGAGACAGGGGAGAAGGGCATATATGTGAAAGAGGTGTGTGCTCAATCTTGTGCTCAGGAAATTCTGGAAAATGGAACTGACCCCCCCTCCCCCACTTTCCTTTAAAACCCTAACTGAAAATCCAAGTACTCACATCAGCTTCCACCCAGGATTTTGGTGACATAAAGAACGCATAGCAGTGGGAGGCATAAGCCTTGGAGCCTTTGGGACAGCTGATCCGTTGAGCGGGCACATCATTCTGGGAGTCTTCACCTAGGGTGGAAGGAAACCAAAGAGAAGGAAGAAGTAAATAGGACAGTGGGGACCAGGTTAGGGAGGTGACCCAGGTGAATACGTATCAGGCCAGTTCTTGGGGAAGTGATGCCAAAGTCTTGACTGCCTCTCTCCATTGCCAACACTTTCAGGATTTCTGGGTCTTGAACCGATCCCACTAAATGAGGAATCTTCTTTTCTTTCATCCTTCTCCTTCTAAGTCCAACCCTCCCCCACTCTAGGCTGACCATTCTTGCCCTGGGTCCTCATTCTCCTTCCCTGTATCTCATTACTGACCCTTCACACTTTTCCACTTTCACCTATCAACATAACTGAGAGTTCTGGGGCAAAATGGAAGTGACCTCCTTACAGTGCTAGAGGACCACTGGGACGCCTGCCACCCCTGGTTACCCCGAAGGAAGGAGTGATGACAGACAAATTCTAGGCAATTTCTTTGTGTGGAGATTTATGCCACCACTACCACGGGAGCCTTCCTCTTCTTCTTGGTCCTGAGCAGTCACAAGGCTCCCATCCGAGAAACAGTGAGAGCTCACCTTGGACCTGAGCCAGGAACATGAGGCAGGAAAGCAGCATCCAGGACATGCTGTGGAGGGCTGTGGGAGGCAGCATCATGTCTGGGATCTGAGGAAGCAATCAGAGATCACTAAGGAAAGCGTGATTGGAGAGAGGGCATGCAGAGATGTCCCTCGTCTTCCTTGTCTTTCCTAGTCCCCTAGGAACAAATTGATCCCAGTGACATCTGTACCCTTGTATAGCTCTGGAAAGAACTGGAAAGTCTGTATTCTTTCCTACCCCATGAGAACTGCCAAGCTGGCTGTGCTGAGATCAGAGCTCCTCTGTGTCTGACAGCAATTCTCCTGTACCTTCCCCCCAATATGTAGAGTAGAACCTCTGCCATGAGGTCTCATCTTCTCTCAGGTTCTACTCACCTGTCTTGCAGGGATTTGCAATGGTTTGTCAGATCAGAGAAGACTGGGCTTTTATAAGCAAATTTGAAGGAGGGGTGCTGAAATGAATAACAGGAATGTGGGGCCTGAAGAGGGGTCATGGGGAAGTGCTTGGCATGGATTAGATGAGATTCCCGCCATTGGGGTGGAGGGAACTTCCCATCAAAGGCTGGGAATTGCCACAGATGTTGCCTCTTCCTGGTGGCAGGCCAGCCCTTTCCCCAGAAACAGGTGAAGTTTGAACTTTCTCCACCCTTTGCCAGATACTCCATTCTAAAAAACTTCAGGTAAGAAAGGCAGTTCTATGGCAGAAATGCTCATGTACATAATTAAAAAAAAAAATACTGATCGTTGAGGAAAATGTCAAGAGTGTATTTCTGAGCAATCTGTCAAGAACTCACCCCTCTAAGCATATATATGAATTTCTTTAAACATTGCCTTATATGAGTAAATAAAGACAAATTAATAAACAAAAATTAGTGGGCACAGAAATTTGAAGTCCTGGGAGGGCAAAGTCATAGTTGAAGGAAAAGAAAGAACTGAAACAACATGTAGGAACAATGGTTCAGAGCTGCTGCTTCAATATTGTGGCACGATGTGAAGGAAACGTGGAATGATAGTGTACTCAAAAGGCAAGCCAGGAGCCAGAGTTAAGATGGTGAAGTAGTAGTATGGTGGTCTTGTTCCTGGAACACAGCTAGATAAATGTCATGTCATTCTGAACACCCAGGGAACCAGTCTGAGGACTGAGGGAACACATTGCACAACTAGCGGGAGAAAAGAGGCCACCCTGGAGAATGTGGATGTGGAGCCATGGTCTGGAGAAGAAAAGAATCACTGGTACACAGACGGGAGGGAGCCCTGAGCAGGGAGAGAAGAGAGAAAGAGAGAGAGGGAAAGAGAGAGCAAGGTGCAAGGCATTGCTCAAGAAAAACTGACAGGGAAAATGAGAGAGGCTAATAATTGCAAGTTTTTTACAAGCAGTCAAGCTCCAAGTCTGCACCATTGCTGGGTGGAGCCTGGTAGGTATGGAGGTGCTCTGGAGAGAGGAGGGTAGAGGCCCAGGAGTGGACATCATGGTCTGAGGATTCCCCTGGGTTGCACCGGGTAAGACAGTACCCCTTCTTGGAGTGCATTTGGGAGAGATGGCACTGTCTTTCCAGGGACAAAAGAGCCCATAGGCATCACTGAGCTGCTCCATTCATTAGCATATGAGCAGAAATACCCGCTGAGGGCATCTAACCTCGACACTGACTTTTTTCCATGTTTTACCCTAAACTCCAAGTCCCTGTGGGTTTGTGTAACTGCCCTTCTGGGACAAGCCAGCACTGATCACAATGTGCAGAGACTCTCCCTCAGAGGATCAGAGCAGGTCCATGCCATGCCAGGTCCCTAAAATCTGAAGTTTTGAAACCCAGACAGTGTGCTAGAGACAAAACAAAGAAACACTGTGCTACTGGATCAGCAGATGGCTCAGACAGAAAGGGAAGAAGGGTGAAGAAGGGATCTGAAAGAAGCCTGGGACAAATGAGGGGATATTATTCTCTCTTCTGTGAGGGATTCCTTAAGAGCAGCAGGTGTGAATGCCCCCCTCCAGGGAAGAGAGACATAGTGTAGGCGAATGGACAATAGAAAAGACAAAACACCATCACCTATCTATATGCTGCCTACAAGGGACTGATTTTAGATATAGAGGCATATGCAGATGGAAAGTGAGGGGATGGAGAACCACTCATCATGCTAAAAGAAAGCCAGAGTAAATCAAAGACAGTAACGAGAGATGAAGAAGGGCACTGTTTAATAATAATAAAGGTATCTATCCAACAAGAAGATTGAACAATTGTAAATATTTAGGCCTCCAAGTTGGGCACCTAAATTTATAAATCAATTGATAACATAGACATTTACCCAAAAGATACAAAAATAGAAATCTGAAGAGGCCTGTATGTCCCTATGTTTATAGCAGCATTATCAACAATAGCCAAAATATGGAAAGAACCCAGATGTTCATTCTCTCTGTCAAACACACACACACACACACACCATGGAGTATTACCCAGCCATCAAAAAAGAATGAAATCTTGCCATTTGCAATGACATGGATGGAACTAGAGGGTGCTATGCTAGGTGAAATAAGTCAGAGAAAGACAAATACCATGTGATTTCATGTGGAATTTAAGAAACAAAACAGATGAACATCAGGGAGGGAGGAAAAAAAGATAAAAACAGAGAGGGAGGCAAACCATAAGACACTCTTTACCAATCAAACTGAGGGTTGCTGGAGGGGAAGTGGGTGGAGGGAAGAGGTAACTAGATGATAAGTGTTAAGGAGAGCACTTGAGTAATGACCACTGGTTATTATATGGAACTGATGAATCATTAAATTCTTCCCTTGAAACAAATAACTCACTGTATCTGAACAATTTGAATTTAAATAAATTAATTAAAATGAAAATTTTAATTTAATTCAATCCAATTCATTAATTCATTAATATATTTATAATTTATAAATTAATTATAATGCACAATAATTAATATTAACTAATACTTTATTGATTTAATTAATAAATTAAAATGGAAAAATATATAATCACCTTCCAAATTAACAAAAAACAAAGTCTGATTTCCCAAAATTTTGGTGAGAATTTGGAGCAATGAGTGCTTTGCTTTTTGGCCGGTAGTAGTGTAAATTGGTACAACTTCTTGGGATAACTGGGATTACCTTATATTCTGATACAGTCAATCATCCTACTCCTAGGATATACAGCTTACAAATGTATCAAAATGGCATATACAGGAATGTTCATAGCATCCTTATTTACAATGGCAAAAAACTAAAAACAAGCCAAATGTCCATTCACAAGGAGTTGGATAAATATTTTTGGTTTGAATAAGAAAGATAATACATTACAGCAGTGAAAATGAGGGAATCACAGTTAAAAGCATCAGTTATGGCTAATCTCAAAGATATTACAATTTGGGAAAAGATTAAAATAAAGAAGATAATATAATGTGCAACTTTAATTATTTACAAGATCAAAATAAAATAAGTGAACAATACATCATTTAGGTATATTTATATACATAATAAAATTATGTTAAAAGAGGGAAGTGATAAATTCAGAATTCCAAATAGTTACATCTGAATGAAAGGAGAAGAAAATTATTGGACTATGGACAAAGAACAATTCAAATATACTAGTAGTCATATATTTTTAAACAATAATTATATATATTTTAAACTTGTAGTTGTATATTTACATGCTAATTTAAATATATCTGAACTTATAAAACTATTCTTTTAATCATATATGTTATATACATTGCTTACTACATATAAACTATATGATACTAGAAATTAAAGAAAAATTAATTTCCATTTAATTAAGTAATGTAGGAAGACTAGAAATAATTTCAAATTACTTAAACTTATTGGACTTAGCTCATAGAAATCAACCTAAAAGTACTGCTGAACTTCAGATAAGGGTTCACAAAGACACTGGCCAGGCTACAGTCATCTAAGGCTTCACCAGGGTTGAGATATCCACTTCCAAGATAACTCATTAACGTGCTACATTTGTGCTGGCCACTGGTAGGAGAGTTCAGTTACTCATCACTTGGGTTTTTCCATAGGGCTTTTGGAGGATCCTTACAACATGTCAATTGGCTTCCTCTAGCATGAGCAACCCAAGGACAAGCAAAGCCAGAAGCTTTAATGTCATTCAAAACAGCTTCAGACATTACACATGGTTATTTCTGCAAAATTTTATTGGTTCAATGGGTCACCCCTCTCCAGTAAAGGTATGGAATTACCCAAGGGTGTAATTACCAGGAAGCAGGGATCATCAGACGCTACATTAATAGCCTGTTACAAGAATTGGAATCTGATACTTTATCAGTCACAGGTCTAAAGTCATGTGTAAGGGGCCTGGTACTTTTTGTTTTTTTCCTAGATTTCTGAACATGAGGGGAGGAATTTCACTCAGTTCCATCCAGCAACCCTCAAATTCCAACTAAATGTGGGTGTGTGGTGAGATCAGGGGATAGAATGTTTAATTCCCACCATCAAAGATTCTGATCTTAGGGCCCTACCTGATCAACATGTTCAGTTATAAATGGAATTTATCATCATTCTTCTGTTTAAAAATCTTTAAATTATTTCTTCCTCACCTACTCTTGTGATTATCTCTTGCTGTATAGCAATTATCCCAAAGTTAGTGGCTTAAACAACAACTTACATTTTTTCCTATGATTCTGTGAGTGGATTTACTTATGCAGCTCTCCTTTGGACTTTCTCATGCAGATAATGACTAGAACTGGAGTCATAAGAAGAATCATATGGACTGGACTTCAAATGTGATGTAGTCAGATGCTGATTGTTGGCTGAGAGCTCAATTGGGGCTATTAGCTAGAGTATCAACACAGGGTCTTTCTGTGTAGCTTGGACTTCTTACAGCATGGAGATGTCGGGATAGTAGTACTTCTTTCATTGTTGGTAAGCACTTCCACAGAGCAAAGCAGAAGATGCCAGCCTCTTAGACTAGGTTGAGCAATGGCATTATGCCATTTCTACCATACTTTATTGGTTAAGCATGAATTTGTACTCCCCAGCACCTAGAACATCAAACGTACAGTAATGTTTATTGAATAAGTCAATCTATTAATTCATAATGATTTTGATAATTATAGCAACTGTATTTAATTTCATAATGCTTCACAGGTTTAGAAAACCTTATTTCTTCCATTAACATATTAGTTTGAGTAAATGTCTTTATCTTACCCTCCTTGGATCTGTGTTTCTCAGTTTTCCGATGAGGATGTTGGACAAAGAGTTCTCTGAAGGACATTATACAATTCTCCTATTGTTGGCTGGAATACTAGGAGTGTGAGTTGAGAGACATTCTGGAAAACAGAGTTGTTGTTCCCATATTAAAATCTCAGATAATCCTTGGAAAGGCCATCTTCATATCTCACTCTATCAGAGGGATCATTTGTGAGCAAGGTTTGTGAGAAATACACCAATATGTAAACAGTCTGGAAATGGAGCTGTCACAGAATTTTCATTCTATTGTTTCATATTGGTTCTTAGAAACAACCGGGGAGGAGTCAAGATGGCGGAGAAGTAGCAGGCCGAGACTACTTCAGCTAGCCGGAGATCAGCTAGATAGCTTATCTAAAGATTGCAAACACCTGCAAATCCATCAGCAGATCGAAGAGAAGAAGAACAGCAATTCTGCAAAAAGAAAAACAACCACTTTCTGAAAGGTAGGACCGGCGGAGAAGTGAATCCAAAGCGACAGGAAGATAGACCCTGGGGGGAGGGGCCGGCTCCCGGCAAGCGGCGGAGCAACCGCGCACAAAATCAGGACTTTTAAAAGTCTGTTCCGCTGAGGGACATCGCTCCAGAGGCTACCCGGGGCAAAGCCCACACAGGGTCAGTGTGGCCTCAGGTCCCGCAGGGTCACAGAAGGATCGGGGGTGTCTGAGTGTCGCAGAGCTTGCGGGTATTGGAACGGGAAAGTCGGCTACAGAGACAGAGCCGACAGTAAGCTCGCAGCTCGGGGTGACCTTGAACCGGTCGCAGGCTCGGTGAGCTCGGAGCGCGGCCAGAGGTCAGGCAGACGGGAGTAACTGAGCGCGGTTCTCTGGGCGCGCACTGAGGAGTGCGGCCCTGGGCTCTCGGCTCCTCCGGGCCGGAGACCAGGAAGCCGCCATTTGTATTCCCGTCCTCCGGAACTCTACGGAAAGCGCTAAGGGAACAAAAGCTCCTGAAAGCAAACCCAAGCGGATTACTCACCCCGGCCCCGGGTAAAAGCGGTGCAATTCCGCCTGGGGCAAAGACACTTGAGAATCACTACAACAGGCCCCTCCCCCAGAAGATCAACAAGAAATCCAGCCGAGACCAAGTTTACCTACCAAAGAGTGCGGTTTCAATACCAAGGAGAGCAGCAGAATTCTAGAGGAGGAGAAAGCAAAGCACGGAACTCATGGCTTTTTTCCTGTGATTTTTTTTAGTCTTGCGGTTAATTTAATTTAATTTTTTTCTTTTTCTTTTTTTTTTTTGCCTTCGGGTAAAATTTTTTTTTAACTGTTACCTTTTTCTTTTTTAACGATTTTTTACTAGTTTATCTAATACATATATTTTTTTTCTTTTTTATATTTTTCTTAGGTGTTTTCTTTTTTTTAAAAATTCTTTTTTTTTTCTTTTTACTTTTTTTTTTATTGTTTCCTTTTTGAACCACTTTTTATCCCCTTTCTCCCCCCTCACGATTTTGGATCTCTTCTAATTTGGTTAAAGCATATTTTCCTGGGGTTGTTGCCACCCTTTTAGTATTTTACTTGCCCCTTCATATACTCTTATCTGGACAAAATGACAAGACGGAAAAATTCAACACAAAAAAAAGAACAAGAGGCAGTACCGAAGGCTAGGGACCTAATCAATACAGACATTGGTAATACATCAGACCTAGAGTTCAGAATGACAATTCTTAAGGTTCTAGCCGGGCTCGAAAAAGGCATGGAAGATATTAGAGAAACCCTCTCGAGAGATATAAAAGCCCTTTCTGGAGAAATAAAAGAACTAAAATCTAACCAAGTTGAAATCAAAAAAGCTATTAATGAGGTGCAATCAAAAATGGAGGCTCTCACTGCTAGGATAAATGAGGCAGAAGAAAGAATTAGTGATATAGAAGACCAAATGACAGAGAATAAAGAAGCCGAGCAAAAGAGGGACAAACAGCTACTGGACCACGAGGGGAGAATTCGAGAGATAAGTGACACCATAAGACGAAACAACATTAGAATAATTGGGATTCCAGAAGAAGAAGAAAGAGAGAGGGGAGCAGAAGGTATACTAGAGAGAATTATTGGGGAGAATTTCCCCAATATGGCAAAGGGAACAAGCATCAAAATTCAGGAGGTTCAGAGAACGCCCCTCAAAATCAATAAGAATAGGCCCACACCCCGTCACCTAATAGTAAAATTTACAAGTCTCAGTGACAAAGAGAAAATCCTGAAAGCAGCCCGGGAAAAGAAGTCTGTAACATACAATGGTAAAAATATTAGATTGGCAGCTGACTTATCCACAGAGACATGGCAGGCCAGAAAGAACTGGCATGATATTTTCAGAGCACTAAATGAGAAAAACATGCAGCCCAGAATACTATATTCAGCTAGGCTATCATTGAAAATAGAAGGAGAGATTAAAAGCTTCCAGGACAAACAACAACTGAAAGAATTTGCAAACACCAAACCAGCTCTACAGGAAATCTTGAAAGGGGTCCTCTAAACAAAGAGAGATCCTACAAGTGGTAGATCAGAAAGGAACAGAGACCATACACAGTAATAGCCACCTTATAGGCAATACAATGGCCCTAAATTCATATCTCTCAATAGTTACCCTGAATGTTAATGGGCTAAATGCCCCTGTCAAAAGACACAGGGTATCAGAATGGATAAAAAAACAAAACCCATCTATATGTTGCCTCCAAGAAACACATTTTAAGCCCGAAGACACCTCCAGATTTAAAGTGAGGGGGTGGAAAAGAATTTACCATGCTAATGGACATCAGAAGAAAGCAGGAGTGGCAATCCTTATATCAGATCAATTAGATTTTAAGTCAAAAACTATAATAAGAGATGAGGAAGGACACTATATCATACTCAAAGGGTCTGTCCAACAAGAAGATTTAACAATTTTAAATATCTATGCCCCCAACGTGGGAGCAGCCAACTATATAAACCAATTAATAACAAAATCAAAGAAACACATCAACAATAATACAATAATAGTAGGGGACTTTAACACTCCCCTCACTGAAATGGACAGATCATCCAAGCAAAAGATCAGCAAGGAAATAAAGGCCTTAAACGACACACTGGACCAGATGGACATCACAGATATATTCAGAACATTTCATCCCAAAGCAACAGAATACACATTCTTCTCTAGTGCACATGGAACATTCTCCAGAATAGATCACATCCTCGGTCCTAAATCAGGACTCAACCGGTATCAAAAGATTGGGATCATTCCCTGCATATTTTCAGACCACAATGCTCTAAAGCTAGAACTCAACCACAAAAGGAAGTTTGAAAAGAACCAAAATACATGGAGACTAAACAGCATCCTTCTAAAGAATGAATGGGTCAACCGGGAAATTAAAGAAGAATTGAAAAAAATCATGGAAACAAATGATAATGAAAATACAACGGTTCAAAATCTGTGGGACACAACAAAGGCAGTCCTGAGAGGAAAATATATAGCAGTACTAGCCTTTCTCAAGAAACAAGAAAGGTCTCAGGTACACAATCTAACCCTACACCTAAAGGAGCTGGAGAAAGAACAAGAAAAAAACCCTAAGCCTAGCAGGAGAAGAGAAATCATAAAGATCAGAGCAGAAATCAATGAAATAGAAACCAAAAAAACAATAGAACAAATCAACGAAAGTAGGAGCTGGTTCTTTGAAAGAATTAATAAAATTGATAAACCCCTGGCCCGACTTATCAAAAAGAAAAGAGAAAGGACCCAAATAAATAAAATCATGAATGAAAGAGGAGAGATCACAACTAACACCAAAGAAATACAAACAATTATCAGAACATACTATGAGCAACTCTACGGCAATAAATTTGACAATCTGGAAGAAATGGATGCATTCCTAGAAACATATAAACTACCACAACTGAACCAGGAAGAAATAGAAAGCCTGAACAGACCCATAACCAGTAAGGAGATTGAAATAGTCATGAAAAATCTCCAAACAAACAAAAGCCCAGGGCCAGACGGCTTCCCGGGGGAATTCTACCAAACATTTAAAGAAGAACTAATTCCTATTCTCCTGAAACTGTTCCAAAAAATAGAAATGGAAGGAAAACTTCCAAACTCATTTTATGAGGCCAGCATCACCTTGATCCCAAAACCAGGCAAGGATCCCACCAAAAAAGAGAGCTATAGACCAATATCCTTGATGAACACAGATGCGAAAATACTCAACAAAATACTAGCCAATAGGATTCAACAGTACATTAAAAAGATTATTCACTACGACCAAGTGGGATTTATTCCAGGGCTGCAAGGTTGGTTCAACATCCGCAAATCAGTCAATGTGATACAACACATCAATAAAAGTAAGAACAAGAACCATATGATACTCTCAATAGATGCTGAAAAAGCATTTGACAAAGTACAGCATCCCTTCCTGATCAAAACTCTCCAAAGTGTAGGGATAGAGGGCACATACCTCAATATCATCAAAGCCATCTATGAAAAACCCACCACAAATATCATTCTCAATGGAGAAAAACTGAAAGCTTTTCCGATAAGGTCAGGAACACGGTAGGGATGTCCATTATCACCACTGCTATTCAACATAGTACTAGAGGTCCTAGCCTCAGCAATCAGACAACAAAAGGAAATTAAAGGCATCCAAATCGGCAAAGAAGAAGTCAAATTATCACTCTTCGCAGATGATATGATACTATATGTGGAAAACCCAAAAGACTCCACTCCAAAACTGCTAGAACTTATACAGGAATTCAGTAAAGTGTCAGGATATAAAATCAATGCACAGAAATCAGTTGCATTTCTCTACACCAACAGCAAGACAGAAGAAAGGGAAATTAAGGAGTCAATCCCATTTACAATTGCACCCAAAACAATAAGATACCTAGGAATAAACCTAACCAAAGAGACACAGAATCTATACTCAGAAAACTATAAAGTACTCATGAAAGAAATTGAGGAAGACACAAAGAAATGGAAAAATGTTCCATGCTCCTGGATTGGAAGAATAAATATTGTGAAAATGTCTATGTTACCTAAAGCAATCTATACATTTAATGTAATTCCTATCAAAGTACCATCCATCTTTTTCAAAGAAATGGAACAAATAATTTTAAAATTTATATGGAACCAGAAAAGACCTCAAATAGCTAAAGGGATATTGAAAAAGAAAGCCAACGTTGGTGGCATCACAATCCCGGACTTCAAGCTCTATTACAAAGCTGTCATCATCAAGACAGCATGGTACTGGCACAAAAACAGACCCATAGATCAATGGAACAGAATAGAGAGCCCAGAAATAGACCCTCGACTCTATGGTCAACTAATCTTCGACAAAGCAGGAAAGAATGTCCAATGGAAAAAAGACAGCCTCTTCAATAAATGGTGCTGGGAAAATTGGACAGCCACATGCAGAAAAATGAAATTGGACCATTTCCTTACACCACACACGAAAATTGACTCAAAATGGATGAAGGACCTCAATGTGCGAAAGGAATCCATCAAAATCCTTGAGGAGAACACAGGCAGCAACCTCTTCGACCTCAGCCGCAGCAACATCTTCCTAGGAACAACGCCAAAGGCAAGGGAAGCAAGGGAAAAAATGAACTATTGGGATTTCATCAAGATCAAAAGCTTTTGCACAGCAAAGGAAACAGTTAACAAAATCAAAAGACAACTGACAGAATGGGAGAAGATATTTGCAAACGACATATCAGATAAAGGACTAGTGTCCAGAATCTATAAAGAACTTAGCAAACTCAACACCCAAAGAACAAATAATCCAATCAAGAAATGGGCAGAGGACATGAACAGACATTTCTGCAAAGAAGACATCCAGATGGCCAACAGACACATGAAAAAGTGCTCCATATCACTCGGCATCAGGGAAATACAAATCAAAACCACAATGCGATATCACCTCACACCAGTCAGAATGGCTAAAATCAACAAGTCAGGAAATGACAGATGCTGGCGAGGATGCGGAGAAAGGGGAACCCTCCTACACTGTTGGTGGGAATGCAAGCTGGTGCAGCCACTCTGGAAAACAGCATGGAGGTTCCTCAAAATGTTGAAAATAGAACTGCCCTATGACCCAGCAATTGCACTATTGGGTATTTACCCTAAAGATACAAACATAGTGATCCAAAGGGGCACGTGTACTCGAATGTTTATAGCAGCAATGTCCACAATAGCCAAACTATGGAAAAAACCTAGATGTCCATCAACAGATGAATGGATCAAGAAGATGTGGTATATATACACAATGGAATACTATGCAGCCATCAAAAGAAATGAAATCTTGCCATTTGCGACAACATGGATGGAACTAGAGCGTATCATGCTTAGCCAAATAAGTCAAGCGGAGAAAGACAACTATCATATGATCTCCCTGATATGAGGAAGTGGTGATGCAACATGGGGGCTTAAGTGGGTACGAGAAGAATAAATGAAAGAAGATGGGATTGGGAGAGAGACAAACCATAAGTGACTCTTAATCTCACAAAACAAACTGAGGGTTGCTGGGGGGAGGGGGTTTGGGAGAAGGGGGTGGTATTATGGACATTGGGGAGGGTATGTGTTTTGGTGAGTGCTGTGAAGTGTGTAAACCTGGTGATTCACAGACCTGTACCCCTGGGGATAAAAATATATGTTTATAAAAAATAAAAAATTATATTAAAAAAAAAAAAAGTAAAAAGAAACAACCTGTTTCCAAAATGAAAACATATGCCCACTGAGCTGTCCTTGTATATTTGCATTAACAGAATATATTTAAAGAACTATCACATAGTATTTTAAATTAAATAATTTTATCCAAATTGTAATGATTTGTTAAGTTCTGTGAACTCATAATCTATGGAGAAGTAAGAACACTTTGTTTAAAGTACTTAACATTGTTACCGACATATATGGGAAACTTTGTCAGGGGGATAATCTGATCACTAGAAGGACACATTCTTTCATGACATCTTTCAAAACGAGTAAAACTTGATGGTGTTGTCTGTTTCTAATTCCTCCTTGTGAGTAATTTGAGTCTAATAAGAAGAATAATTCTATACATTAAGACACTGGGTTTGGGGCTACAACAAAAAGCAGAATGGGGACCACAGATCAATGAAGAAATATGTTCGATGGAAGGGAGTGTTCTGAAGGTTTATTTCTGAGATCACTTTACTAAAAGAAAATAAAAAAGAAAGATCAAAAGTAGAAGGAAAACAGATAATCAGAAATCCCTCAACATATCTGATCTTACGAGTTAGCTAGAATTAAGAACGTGGACTAAAGAAAAATTCTGCTCCTTGTGCCTCATGTTTGATCTGAAGTGAGACCAATGAGGAGCAAAGGAAATTTCATAGAAAATACTACTCAAAACACAGTGCATGACATCCAAGGCTTTCTTTTTTTCACACTTCTCCTTTTTATGTTTCAAAAATTGATCTCAGTTGCTTAGGGGAGAATAAAAACATGAATAAGATTCCACTGCAATCAAAGGGAAGACCAAGAGTTAGGGCAGTAGCAATATGGAGACACCAACTGGAGGATTAGATAGAGACAGAGTTCTACGTAAGGAAGGTAAAATAACCAGACACCCCAAACTAAGTTGTAGGCAGAAGAGGAATGACATGTCTCAAACTTGGGATTGATCTAAGACAACTGAGAATGTCAGAGGAAGAAACACTCCTGAAACAAATTCAGGTGGGCAATGCTCTCAGGAAGTGGTGAGAAGTGCCAGTCCCACCCCTCAGGCAGTACTTGGATTTAGGTGACTCACCTAAGGTAGGGAAGCTGGGTGTGTGGAGTAGAGGAGAGCATGAGGTTGGGACTCCCAGTAGGATTCCCACAAGGGGTGGAAATTATCTGAGATGCTTTAAGGTTGTGGTACTCTCTTTCTTACTCATGATGTTTCTTTGGACCTCCTATACTGATTCCCATATACATTTCCAGACCAGATAGTGGGCTAGTAAAAGGGAAAATCAGGGAAAGCATAGTGATTAAGGGTTTGAGCTCCCAGATAAGACAGACACATCTCATGGGGGGTTTTATGGGAATTAAAATAATGCATTGATAGCCTTAAGCTGATACCTAACACATACAATCATGTAATCAATGGCACCTAACAATATTATCTTCAGTGTCTGGTAGTGCCATAATAGATGTTCAATAATTTTCAGTGGAATGGCATAAACATATAACTATGGTCTACAGATGGAGGTTTCAGTGAAGTGACTCCTCTGAATCATTTCCACAGCTTATCTATTAGTTGCAAACATTTTGACCTATTCTTTAACCTTTAACAATGCTCCCTTGAGGACATCAAGTGAGCAATGCTTGCCCAGCCTTCTTCATTCTCTATCTATCCTTAAATGCAATGAAACAATATTTATTTTTAAAAATTATTCATATGTTACCAATCTAGGAAAGAACTTTACTCAAAAATTCAGTGTTGGGGCGCCTGGGTGGCTCAGTGGGTTAAGCCGCTGCCTTCGGCTCAGGTCATGATCTCAGGGTCCTGGGATCAAGTCCCGCATCAGGCTCTCTGCTCAGCAGGGAGCCTGCTTCCCTCTCTCTCTCTCTGCCTGCCTCTCTGACTACTGTGATCTCTCTGTCAAAATAAATAAATAAAATCTTAAAAAAAAAAATTCAGTGTTATCAGAGAACTGACAGACTAATTTGTGAAGGCACTCATCTATTTATAACTACAATTTATTCAGCATTAATTTGTGCCTGGCATGGTGCTAAGATCTCTACATAAATCATCATATGTAATATTTAGATCATCATTGTGAAACAGCTATGCTTTCCCTCATTTTTTACAAAAGAAAATAAAGTTTTGGAGAAGGTGAATAATTTGGTTATGGTTTCAAAAAAGTAACCAAATAGGGATTAAAAAACTCAAACACCAAGCTGTGCTTTTAATCACTGTTACCCACTTCTCTCAAAGGGAAAAGCTGTTGTTTTCCTATAAAAAAGAAATAGAGCATTGGCCTTTGCTGCAAGGCTATTAACTTCTGTACCATGAGAGAAGAAATATATTTTTTTTTTTCTAAGATGTTCAATTTACCATTGGGATGGACCTGACATTTAGAAGACCAGAAAATCAGACATGGAGGAGATTGAATACACCAGGGAAATTCTGTGACTAACAGCCATGTGTGATTACTTGCTAAGCTACATTAACCTAATGGACACTAAGAAAAAGAATGTGTTCAGGGAGTTACCAAGATTGTCTTTACTTAATCAAAATACAAAACTATCAATCCTTATTTCTAGAAAAGGGCTGATATTGTTCCTGCTCACACTGTGAATCATTCAAATGCTGAGAATTCCAACTTTCTTTATGTAGACAATTGTCTAAATTTCCAACATCATCCACTATTACTTTTATCCTCAAAACTACCCTGTATGTTAGGCGGGGCAGGTGTTAATTAACTCCACTTTACAATGAAGAAATTCAGGAACAGAGAGGTAGCCTGACTTAATCTATATGACACAGCACATTAGTGACCAACTCAGGATGAGAACAAATTCTGCTCCAGAGTTCACTCTTCTTGACCCTAGACCCTACACTACTTTAATTAAAATTCTTCAGGCATTCATTGGCAATGAGTTAAGTTCCAAAAAAGAGCCAATTAATTGCTCTCTGACATGATAGGTTTTTGAAAGGTTTCACCTCAGTTGATGGATTCATTAATTTTAGAACTTTTTATTTGCTTTCTGCTAATAGAATTTTCAGAAAGTGATTGGTTATAGTTACCTTTTCTAAGCCTCATGAAGAGTTTAAATGTCATTCTATACAAAGATATTTACTGCATGGAATACTAGTCTAATGAACTTTTTATTGCAACTAGGAATTGCTCTAAGTCATTCTTGCCTGTAGTTGCACTGTGAGCCTTAATAATGTCACTGAGATTTATTGAGTAAGTAGAGGTGTTCACATGTATGAATTTAGATACACATATATGCAAACATAGGCTGATAATGGTTGTTCCACTTTGTGAAAATTAAGACATGCGTTTCAAGGTTTTTTCAGGTGGTACTTTTTCCCACAGTTGTTCCAACTTTAGGTAATACAAGAGCTTAATTGCAGTATATTCTGAGAAATCTTTCTGGACTGGGAAGGTATGATCATCAACATGCCTAAAGAGCACAGAGGAAACTCCTAACGAGGACAGCCTTCCAAACCCAGAGCTGTAAATGCAAGGGATGCGTACAAACAAGTGCATCAGACACAGATCTGTTCATTTGAGGTGATGGATTGAGGATAAATGTCAAGCATTGACAGCTGAAGTGGTTTAAGACCTTAGGAATTTGTATTGAATTTGGACGATCTGAGGCAATATAAGGAAATATTAGGAGTCTTAGGGAAAGGTGTCAGTCATAACCAATAGATTTTTCAAAACGGAATCATGCGCCCTGGATGAATTGAGGTGCAAGGCATGAAATGAAGGCTGAAACCCAGGAAAACTGAACAGGCTAAAGGTAGGAGTGACAGTAATTTGTCTCAAGGGCAATCTGAGGATTTAGTCCAAGGTCAGCAGCTTCTAGGCTGGAAGCAGGAAGAGTAAATTTAAATTTCGTAAGATAGTGGGAAGATCTATGAAAACACTGGCTACCTTTGTTAGGACTCTGTGTCTGAAATGGATGGAAGCAGTGTGGAGAAAATGATGCTTTGAACAGCCATGTCTTCTCTGGTTTCAGGCACTTGACACAGGTTCTTCTTTCCTTATCAAACACCCATTTGCTCCCTCCTTCATACTTTCCCCAGCTTATTCCTAGGTAACGTTTAGGTTCATCTTAAACATCACACTTCTTCAGGAAGATCTGTCCTGAAGTCCTGTCTAGATAAGGTTCTTCTGCTATATGTTCCCATAACATACTGACTATATGTGCTTTATTATAATTATTTACCTATTTTCCCCTCTGGGCTATGGGCTCAGTAATGGAAAAGACTACAACTTCTTGTTTACTGTTCTACCTCAGTCCTGAGCACTATTTCTGGTCTGAATCAGAGCCAACTGAGATTCATAAGTTAAGGACTTTTCCCCAAGGTCATGTGACTATTATTTGTTGAAACTGAGGCTAGAAACCTGGTTTCCTGACTTATAATCCATTGGTGTTTATTCTGCCATTGAAGACTGGTGTTGTAAATCCAGTACACTATTTGGCTTGTTTGGACAATCAGTTAATCTGGAATTACCCTCTCTGTTGTAAATTGTCCATTCTTGAGAAACGGTACTCACATGACCCTTTCTAATCCAGAGGAATGATATGATCATGTAGTGAGACCAATGATGCAAAAAAACTTTGGCAATACTATTATGTAACCATGGACAAACAGAGGTATTACTATTATTCTTTTCAAAGTGCTTTACATCACTAGTTTCAACTTGGATTCTTATAAGGTCAGTTGGACAGAAATCCCACAAACTCATGTCCAGCAAGTCATGACTCACTCAAAGTTAGCAGCACAACTGAAATGGGCTTCTAATATCCTCAAAATAATTTTTTCCTATATAAAATTCTAGTGGTGCTCACTGTGGTGAACATTTATGTTTTTCTATTAAGCAAAGAGGTGGAGAGCTCTACTTGCTCTATTTTATTAAGAGGAAAGACCAGTAGAAACTCAAATCCTTCGATGTTTATTCTTTATCCTCCTAGAGCTTAGTACATCTTTTGAGGAAAGTCCAGAATTTGACTTTGTAGCCCACCAGCTTCTCATAAATGCAAGCTCTCAACTCACAGGGGGTATGCATGACTCAATAAAACTTTTTCCTCTACCGAGGATATGACTAACAGTTCTGCACCACTAATGGGGACTAAAGGGTGATCAGGGACATTGTTTTCAAATGGAGAAGACAGCAGGAAAAGCTCCAAGTGTCTGAATTATTTAGCAGAACATGCTTACCTTGGTGTTTTGGCTTAAGCTCAAGACAAAAGCAGAGATCTTTGAACCAATGATTATAACCATTAATCACCCCTCTCCCTACTATTAGCGATGTCTCAGGATACCCTAAAACAGATTTTACTCCTTTCACAGGGCAATGGTTGGTGGCAAACTAAGTAGTTTTGTCCCTCAGGTTATACACTTCATATATTCTTTAGATAATGTGTTAAGCTTTGTTCTTTCTCCTCATAAAATCGGAATGCAGCAAGCAAAGCAACCATGGAGCTCTTGTTTAACAGCATATTCACTAATTTTTTAGTGACCATGCCAAAGATTGCCATGGATGTGGTGCTATTTTCTGAGGGAACCATGGTGCTATTGCCCCGCCCCCATCCCCCCAGGTTCTATCTATAGCCAAGTTCTGAAGAAGAAAAAGAACTGAGATTTTTAGGTCAGAAATGATATCAATACAAACTCTGACAGTTTCTGGCAAATACGAAGTAAGCTAAGTAACTTAAATTCCCTGAATCTTTTTTTAATCAGTGATAAAATGGAGACAATATCTCAGATTCTTCTGAGGATCAAAGAGAAACACTGACCTTCCTGGCATAGCACAAGGGTAATGAGGCTGGCACAGTCGTTGGATCTAATCATCTCAAAGTTCACATTCTCGTTTATTCTCCTACTGACTACATGTTTGAATGCTGCTCATCTCATCTCAGCCTTAGTTTTTAAAATTGTTTCCTCCATAAAAGGGTGATCGTAACATCTAACACCCAGGCTCCTTTTTAGGATGAGCACATATTCGCTACTACCTAATAGCTTCTAAATCATGACCACTTTCTATGTCCCCGCTTCCTTCCTACACCCCTTTTGCCCATACATGTAAGGTGTTTGTGCTGACTCATTGAGGCCCAAAGCCGTCTGTTACTTTCCACCTTCTAGTGGAACCTAATTCAACCTTCTCCAGCTGAAATCTGTCTCTAGGACTGGCATTAGAGACCCCTTCTTTGTTTCTCCGAGATAAAAATTAAGTAATCGTTCAACTTAACTTCTTAATGAAATGTTGTAAGACTAGAGAAATATAAAGCTCTTTATGAAAACATCATTTTTTACACAAGAGAAGCCCCAAGTGTGCTTATTTTATATACCATGGCAAGTTATTTGGAAATTTTCCTTTTTTTTCTTTGTGTGTATACATATGTATTTTGTGGGTATATGTATATATTTTGTGTGTGTGTGTGTGTGTTTAGTTATTTAGGTATGTATGATGAGGAAAATTTTCCATCACCTTCAAAATGGGCCATAGGAAATGTTGATGTGACACTAGAGATTTGGAGATCATTCAACATTCATTTGGCTAATGTATGGGGAGGTCATCATGTTCAAACTGTATTTATTTGAATGTAGGAATTTCTGAACATTTTGAGGGATAATAACTACAAATCAAATTTCTCTAATTGTGGATTCAAATTTCTCTAATTTTGGAGCCCCTTTAGGAATAAAAACTTAAATTTCACTGCCTTTTTTCATCTTGCTGCGCAGTATTACCTCAAGAGTTTCTGCAGGTTCATAGGGTAACCTCACAAGCACTTGTGGGCAGGTCTTCTGATACTGTAACTCCAATTTCCAGTAGGGTCTCCAATGAAGTTACCAGGTACTACCAACTGATGTGTAGTTTTCAAATGGGTGATATCGCCAATGCTCACATGAAAGCCCTAAAATATCTACCATGGACAATGAAAAAGTGTGTGTGTGAGGTGGAGAAGGGGAAGATGGACCTTCCCACTTCATGGTATATACTGTGGAAGGATTTCCAGTGGAGTGCCAATGTCCTTATTACTTTGGGATCTCTTGTGCCTGAGCCCCACTGTTCCAATGACGCTTACTGATACAGCTGTTTCTGCCTCTAGCTAGAAAGCATCTCTCTCTCTACTGAAGATCAGATGTAGATCTGAGTAATGGGGCTGGGGCAGGTTTTGTGTAATGATCATGCTACCATGTTAGAATACCTCCTCTTCTAACTCGGGCTTTGTGGCAGTTAGTCTTGTCTGCCCAATTCTCTCCTCTTGGTAAATTCTCTCCAAAAATACTCCTCAGCCTCCTACGAATAAATAAGATTATAATTGGCTAGAGCATCTTCAGATATATGCTGTAACATATCCGAACCCAAAATCTAGCACAGGTTAGGCCCAGCCTGATACTTGGAGGATGAAGCTAAAACCAAGAATCCAGGAGGAATTTTGTGCACTAACTTCAGCTTAGGAATGGTATAAATAGGTGTTAAAATGCGATAGAGCTGATAGAAATAGGGAGACCCATTAAGGGAGTGCAAATGTTACATGAACAAAAGAGAATGTGTACCCAAACTATTCTCACAATAGTATTAGAGATGCCTGATATTTGCCCCTGATTTAATCATTTTATTATTTCCCCATTGGTTCCTGAGTATAAGAATCAAAGGAGAGACAAGTCAGACAGATGTTAGTAATCAAATTTACATGTGACGAAACTGAGCTTCATGGAGGATACATGGCATATCTGAGTGCACATATCTAGTGAGGTTAAAACCCAGGTAGAGTCTAGGTAACAGTAATATGTATATACCCGGGTAACAATTTTGATTATGTGAAGTGGAGATGATTTTGAAAACATTAGTTTTAAGTTTTTTAGTAGGGATTCCAAGAGGAAATATGAGCCTGAGGATTAAGAACAAGTTCAGGTTTAGAGTTTCACAGTGGAGTCATTTATTTGAGATGACTCCTGAATCTCTTGGTATGGGTACCTAAGGAGAGAATTAAATGGGACCACTGAATGCCAGAGGCTGAGAATCAATGAGAAGGTGTAAAAGGCTATAGCACAGGTAAAGCATCACATATACTCCTCTTTCACCATATTTATGCTGTGCTATTCATAAATTCCCCTATTCACGTCTCACCAACTACATCAAGACTTTTCGAGAGCAGGGATTGTGTTTCTGTCTTGTTAACATTCCACAGAACCTAGAGTGGGGCTGTGTATGGAGGACTTCAAAGTGAGGGGGAAACAGACATCCAGCTAACTCCTCGGTCCCTGCAAATTTTCAAAATCCAAATGTCTGTGACAAATAAAACAATGTAAATAAATACAAAAGCTGTGTGATTTATTGTTCCTACCATGCTGCAACAAAAATCTTCAATTATTAAAAAAAAAAAAAAAAAAAAAAGAAAGAAAGAAATGTAAGGGGGAAAAGGGTGTTACCCTGCCCCCAAAATATAGAAATGGAATGTTAACTTGGAAGTAGACTGTTAAACCCTTTTAGCAAGGTAGGTGGGAAAACAATCTAGCCCCTCACCTGACTCTCAGTGTGTATTCAGCTTCAGACTGAATATTTACTGATCTTTGAAATTACATTCAACAGCTAAACATTTCCCGGCACAGCTTTCTCCACTGAGCTCCCTTATCAGGACTATTTGTTTATCAGACTGAGTTGCTGCATTTATCTTTAGACTTTGAGACACAATTATTATGGAACCAGGAAGAGACATCTCACCAGCAGTGAAGATGGTCATCTCAATAGCAGTGGCAAGAGGCAGAGGGAATGGGAAATGCCTTGGGCCACTAACTGGAAAGAGTTTCTAAAGGGTTTAACAGTCTACAGAATTTCTTCACAAGATATTGACTCTTGGGATTGGAAGATAAACAAAATTTGATCCAAAGCAATTCTACCTAAAGTCTAAGTACCTCTGATAACAGGGAATTTACTTTACTGAGCCAAGGCCAGCCTTTTTGCTGCCCCACACTCTGGGCTCACCCATTACAAGGTGACTGAGGACTTGGTTCTGAAAAGAATGGAAGACTGCATGCAGATAACTTTAGAGGTGGGATGGCCAATAACCTAATCTCATTTTCATCTCTGTTGTAGGGAAGATGCAAAAGTTGTTCTGGGGAAGAAAAGCAGAACGTGTCTTCACTCAGAGTCTGTAATAGCAGAATGTAAGGTGTGACCAACTAATCTCTATGCAAAGCTTGGGAAGAACTGTTTCAAGCAAAATAACCAGGCAAACAGTGCAGTTAATTTCTTTCCCTGAAAAGGGGACTTCATTTCTTTTCCTTTTTCTTTTCTTTGGGGAGGGGGGTTATTACAATGGAGTCTTCTTCACTAGAACTTTTTGTTTTATTGTCCTGCTACATCATTTACCAGGAATAAAGAACTCTGAATCCCCGGAGCAATGAGATTTCCTGACCCTTCTATCTGCCTTTGCTCTTCCAGGTAAAGCATCGCATATACTCCTCTTATTAAAATATCATTTCAATATGTAATTAATATAAAAATTGTTAATGAGTTACTTTGTAGTCTCTCACACTAATTCATCAAACTAACAAGTTTGATGCCATGTTCAGTCTTTTATCCATCTCTAAAGTTATCTGCATGCAGTCTTCCATTCTTTTCAGAACCTGACCTCAGTCCCCTTGTAATGGGTGAGCCCAGAGTGTGGGGCAGCAAAAAGGCTGGCCTTGGCTCAGTCTGTTAAGCGTCTGTCTTTGGCTCATGGCATGATTCCAAAGTTCTGGGATCAAGGCCTGCGTTGTGCTCCCTGCTCAGGGAGGCTGTTTCTCCCTCTCCTGCACCCTTTGCTTGTGCTTTCCCTCTCTCTGCCAAATAAATAAATAAAACCTTAAGAAAAGTAAAGAAGATGATGCTGTCCTTACAGTTTAAAACAGAGGGTAGTTTTTGTAGTTAGTTGATTCGTATCTACTTTTACTGCTAGCTGTGATCAAGAACAAAGGACTAACCTAAGTTTCACTTTTTTTGGAAAATAGAATAATGATCAATCCCCTAATGGATTAAATTAAATGACTATAAAAGTATTTTTATGGGGTACAAATCTCTCTATCATCATTGTCTGATAGAAATAAGATTCAAACCACATATGTAACTTCAAATTTTCTAGTGACTACATAAAATAAAAGGAAATAGGTAAAATTTATTTTATATATATTTTGTGTAACCTACTATATTATTAATTAATATATTATATTGATAATACATCATTAATTGGTATTAATATATTATTAAAATATCATTTCAATATGTAATTAATATAAAAATTGTTAATGAGTTACTTTGTAGTCTCTCACACTAATTCTTCAAATCCCAGTTTTTATTTGTACTTCTAGAACACCTCGATTCGGACTAGCCACATTTCAGTTAGTCAATAAGCATAAAAGACTAGTGGCTACCGTGTGGAATGGCAGAACTCCATATACTTATTAATTATGTATTTTTTAACAAAACAGGATCTTACAAAGAGATGAAACATTGCCAATATCATGTAGATGTAAAAAAAAAAAAAAAAAACCACTAGAAATGAAAAAAGGGAAGGAAACGTGCTCTTCTCCCTCAGTTGATAAATTCTAGTATAGGAGAATAATTTGTAGGCTCATTTGAAAGGAACAAATTATTAAGCAATCAGCAGCTCTTAATTCCTCATGGAACGGGTATCTGGAAGCTCTTCCTGCAATTGGGCTTTGAGGGCCAGAATGGTCAGGGAAAAGGCAAATGACCTGAAGATCTTGGAGAAGGGAAAGCCTAGATATGGAATGAGCACAAAAAAGACAGGCTGGGGACCCAAAGAAAAACCTGCCGACATTCCATTGTTAACAAGCCTGTCCTATTTTGTTCAGAGACCCGAAGATGACTCTTCCCTGAAGACCCAGGTACCTTTGGCTGAACACACATGTATTCTCCAGGGAATCTGAAAGAGGAAGTGAACAGCTTAGCCTAAACACAGTCCTACTCCCAGGCATACCTGCCAGGCTTGAATGAAATGCCTTGCCTTATCCAACTCAATCATCACAGGCAGAACCCTGGAGCTTTTATCCATACTTGTGTTTTGATTCCAGCTTCTCAGCCTCCATGTCTTCTAGATACACACTTAGAGCACCTTCTGTAAGTGTGTATCCACACACTTATCCCACTTCTCTGAACGGGGGTGAAAAGTATCTGCCCAGAATATGGATTGGCACAAGTTATAAACACAAAAATGTTATCTAACCCAGGCGGTAAAGTCCAATTATTTTTGATGTTATTGACCCAGCCAGCATGCAAACAATAACAGACAGTAATAAACAATAAATAAAAAGTCATATTTTAGCCCTGACCAACCTGAAGTTTAACAGTGTAGTTAGAGTGATGGGTACAAAAACAAAGCCTTCATTTCTCAATGGGTCTCCTGGTCCCAATCTTTCTCTGATTTTTCATTAGTTGTGCCTTTTGTGCACTTGAAATTTTGCAGGGTGCACTAATTTAAGGTAGGTTTAACCCAGTATTGCTTTGTAATAATGGAACAACATTTGACATAGGCTGCTGTATTTCCCAATATTTTTCTGCTTTTTGCCTTCCATTTCTACCTAATAAGAGAGAAAGGAAAGGCACCTCAGTGGCTCAGTGGGCTAAGCTTCTGCCTTCGGACCAGGTCATGATCTCAGGGTCCTGGGATCGGGCCCCACATTGGGCTCTCTGCTCAGCGGGAAGCCTGCTTCCTCCTCTCTCTGCCTGCTGCTCTGTCTACTTGTGATCTTTCTCTCTGTGTCAAATAAATAAATAAAATCTGTAAAAAAAAGAAGAGAGGAAAAAAAAAAGAACAAGAGAGAGAGAAAGGAATATTGGGGGTGGGAGGATGCTCATCTGGGGAGATTCCCTCATGCCTCCACCCAGACTTTTGGTAATGTCTGGAGACATTTTGGGTTGTCACAGCTCAAAGAAGGGTGTTTCTGGAGATGGTGACTTGAGAGAAGTGTTCAAGGGTGAGGCGGAGCTAACCAGAGAGGCAGAGAGGGAAGACTGCCCAAGCAAGGGGCACCAGGAACACTGCTGGTATATGCAGGGGGCAGGAAGCTCACTGGTGAAGCTGAAGTTTAACATGAAGCAACGGAGAGACCATGTCTTTTATGCTTTCTATTGGCCTAATCTTATGCCAGTTAGGGTGCCGGAGCACATGCAGGGAGTCAATACGTGATGCCTGCCTGGGGTTCTGACCAGACCTCAAACTGCATTCTCTACCATTCAGCAGGCTGCAGCCACACTGCCCTCATCATTCTGAATCTAACCTCATCTGAAGAGTTCTGTCCTTTCTAATCCATGGCTTGGAACACACTTAGTCCAGAGTTGCGCTCACTAATTCCTTCTCAATTAAACTTTCCCGTCCTCAGCAACTTCCCTGATGTCTCCCCTGTATAATTTGACACACACATCTCCATTGCATTTTGCTGATTTGTTTTCTTAATAACAGTCATCATTAACTGGGATTACCTTTATTAGCTTGTTTGCTTGTGCATTTGTCTATTGCCTGACTCCCAGTAGGAGAGAACTTCAAGAGAGCAGGGCCTCGCCCATCAGGTGTAGTGCCATGTCATTAGCATGGACTTTCGTTCCTTGAAGTTGCTGACGTTCAGCAAATACATTTCTCAAGAAGGAAAGCATTTGTCAAGGAAATAATCAAAGAGTAATTAGTAACACATTTCCCGACACAGCTGAATGGACCCATTGGGTCATTAAGAATGTAAGTGTAAAAGGGGGGGATCATATAAAGGGAGGATCATATAAAGGGGGGGGATCATATAAAGAGTCTTCTGACGAAATTCCTGGCAGAAGGAAGCTAATAAAAGGTGTGTAGCAATTCTTCATTATCGCCTTCTATCACATTATTGCTCTTTCCCCTAGATCCTGGAAGGAGACAAGAAAAAAAAGCCTTAGATTTAAAATGTAAACCTGGTCCTCTGCTCACAGCTCATCCAGGCAACTCAGGGCAGCTGGTAAGCCAACCCTTAGCCCTTTGCCTGCTGGCTGGCAGATGTTGAGGAATGGCTTTCAATTTATATTGCTGCCATTTGCCTTTGCTTTCAGGTGAAGGCCTGAAGACACAGGGTCTTCCTGTCTGCCAGCTTGAGCCAGATGATGGACCACTCTTTGTCAGACAGAGGGAAAATGTTGGCAATAATCTGAAAGTGGTAGCCAAGCTCAGGAGAGGTGATAGGAAGAGATACCATCTGTGCAAACTTCCCACTGATTGCTGACAAGTAGTAGAGAGCAGTGTGCCACATAGGGACCATCAATGCCCAGGGAGGGTGGGCTACTGCGTATGTGCAGGGGCTGTAGGAGTTAGAGTTGGAAGAGCTCCTTCATACGAGCTCTCCCCAGCACATAGATGTCTGAAGGTCATCTCAGTGATGGCATTCCAAAACATCTTGATCCCACACTACCCCAGTGCTTTCAAACTTGTTTATTCCCCAGGATTTCTCATCTCCCTAAGCAATCCACCTAGTTGTTCAAGCCAAAATCTGAGAGGGCTCCTTGATGCCCCTTATTTCGACAATTATTAACTCCCAGATAGATCTAGAATCAGCCTATTATGCTCCATCCCCAGTGCTACCATCTTGTTTCTAACCAACATCACCTCAAGCCTGCGCTGAAAATGCCAATCCGGTCTTCCACCTTCTATTCATATTTCCACTGTTCTTTACACAGATGCTGAGGGTTTTTTTAAGAGAATTTTCTCAGATTAGCCCGTCTGTCTACTTCATTTTTATGGCTTCTGCTTGCACTTGGGAGGGTGGAGGGACAAACAAACAAAAAACAACCTGCCTGATTTTGTCTATTCCTAATCTGAGGTTCAAACCTCACCGCCTTATCACTTTGCTCTTAATCATCTGTCAACTCTGGGTTCTGCAAAGACAAGTTTGTTCCTGTCTCTTGGCTTTGCCATTACCTATTCCTTTAGGCTGGCGTACTCTCTTCTTACTGTTTGCATGACTTACTCCTTCTAAACTTTTAGTTCTGTATTTAAATGTGGTTTATCAGTAAATCCCCATAAAATTTTCTTCTCCAGGGTATTGTCTCTACCTCCAGTTATTTTTAATCACATTACCCTATTTCTTTATTTCAAAGTTATTATGTAAAAGGCTCATGTGGTATAGGTGACATCACTTGATGCCAGCTGACATTCAAAGGTAGAGAAGTCAGCAGATTCATGAGTTTTTTGTTGTCTTAGCCCTGTGGGAGACCCTCCTCCTCTATTTTCTCTTTTACTGGCTAAACAGGAGTGTGGGGTAAGCCTGTGACTTGGGCACTAGGCAGTCTGAACTGAAATGTGAGTTCTTTAAGTAGATGCTGGAAAACTCTGGCTGCCTGGGGGGCCCTGACCAAATGGGGATTATCAGAGATTAGGAGTGGTCCTGTCCATTCCCAGAGCAGAGTGTGGGTATGATTCTTTCCTCAATTAATTCCTTGCCAGGTTATTAGCAATGGAACCCTGCAGCCACTTGTTGAAAAATTTTGCTTATCTCTGATAATAGTTAATTATTTATTTATATGTTTAATTAGTTATGGTCAGTATCTCCTACTAGAATGTAAGCTCCCTTAGGATAGTAACCCTGGCCACTTGTCATTGTATATTTGGCTCATTTCTTGGAACATGATGGTCCTGCAAGAAATATTTGTTATTAAATGAATTGAAGTAAATTGTGTTGTGTATATACCAGCAAAAGGTATACCCCTTTGAAATAGGGTAATATTAGTGGAATTATAAAATAATATGTTTGCATTCCTGATCATCCTTAGTTTCGTGTAGGTATCTGATCAGGTGATAAGCATCTTTTGGCCATTGGGGCAGACAGAACCAGCCTAGAATTAGGGAAATGACTGTCCCGTTCTGAAGATCAAGATCTATGGCAATTCCATAGTCTTGCAATCTGGTCCAAGATCAAGTCTTGGACTTGAATTTCCAAATTCAAAATTTTAAGAGCAAAGCTTGATGGCCTAAAGATGAACTTTACTTTAGGAAATAGCATAGGGAGATACAGGATATAGTATTAGAGCAGATTCTCCAAAATTGAAAAGGATACTAAATCTTTAAGCAGAGACTAAGTTACTATAATGTCTGAGCCCTGAGAGGCAATGCAGTACACCATTCCCGTAGGCCATCCTGTGGGCTATTTTTAGGGATAAGATGATAAAAATCGCAAATGGAAAACCCAGGAAGATGAAAAGTTATGTGAAATTTCTCAATGCAGTGTTCTCTCTGGTCATCCTCTATATGGTACAAGAGCATCCTCTATATGGTACAGGCCTGTTAAAAGGTCCTCACATGGTTCTCTAATACCCTCAGCCTGTGTTGGCAGACAAGGATCCCACGGTGTGCTCCTCTGTGTGCTTGTGAAAGTGACAGGATGTGCAAGAAGCCTGACTGGACTGGAAGAAGCCTGGGCTTGGGAGGAGGATATTCCAGTGCGTGACATTCTAACCAGTGAAGGCAAATGGCAAATCGAAAACACAACTGTCATCAGCCAGTTTAACTCTAGAGAAAGCAAGCAAAGCAGCCACACCTCTTTAGTTACTGGGAGAGGACACTCAATGTCCCAACAAGGTGGGCAGTACAGATCCAAAGGCAGCATGTGGACAAGCAGCCCTCTCTTTGCAGTCACATAGCTGCCTAATCTTTGTCTACACCTAGAGAGTGTCATGAGAAAAAGGTTACAACGTGATTTCTAGGAGAGAAGGGTTTAAGAAGACAGAGGAGTAGGACGACTATATGCATGTCTTCTCCTTTGAACATAGCTAGAGAAATATCAAGTCATTCTGAACACTGAAGAATTTGATTGGATATCTTAGAGAACAACACTACCTGTCTACAAACAGAAAAAAAACAAATATGGCCCATGGAAGGTAGAAACTATGGAGAGTGGATTTGTGGGAGAAAAGAGCCAATGGAGAAGAGAGGAGCCCAGACGGGGAAGGGAGTAGCAAGAGAAAATGAAAGACAGAAAATGGGGTGGGGGCAGTGAAAACATGAACAGAGGACTGCACAAGAAAATTGTTCCCAAAACCAATTGACTGGAAACAGGGAGCAAGTTTCAATACTGTCAGGTTTTTATAAAGAGCAGAGTGCAGAGTATGAAGTTTTAGAGGTCTGTGACATCACCAGGTCAATCGCCCGTTAATCTAAGTAGTTCTCGGGGAGGCAAGGTGGAGTCCCAGGAGCATGCAGCAGGGTCTGAGGATTCCTTGGATCACTGCGGGGAGAAGTGGTTCCCTGCATGGAGCACAGTAGGTAGAGGGCATAGAGCCATCCCATGGACAAAAGATCCTAAGAGTGCCATTGAGCTGCCCCATTTGCAGCATGGGAAAAAAGACTCCAGCTGAGAACAGCAAACCCTAGTGCTGGCTATGTGCAGCAGTTTACCATAAACTCTGAACCACTGTGTGGTTGCACAAATGTTTTCTGGGACAAGCCAACAATGATGGAGCACAGGGAGATACTCCATCAGAAGATCAGCATAGGCCCATGCCACAGAAGCCTCTAAAATGTGGAGCTTTGAAACATAGTGAGGCCTGAGGTAAAACACTGGAATGCTGCACCATTTGGTAGGCAGACAGCTGGGATACAGGGTAAAGGCAGGGATCTGACAGAAACTGGGAACACCCGAGGGGTAATTGTTTCATGTCTCTGTGGGCATCTTAAAGAGTGGCAGATGCAAGCTTCCAGCTCTGGAGATGAAGAAAAAGGGCACAGCCATTTTCACACCTTGCCTACCACCACTGATCAACTCCAGTAAGCTAAGCAGCACCACCGAGTAGAGATCAAAGTCACTACACCAAGCTCCACCTCCCTGTGCCCAGTGGGCCCATATCCATAAGGGCAAGTCCACATGAGAATCAGAGGAAATGGTCCCTCCACAAGAAGGGCAGCACAGGGGTGCCTGGGTGGCTCAGTGTGTTGAGCCTCTGCCTTTGGCTCAGGTCATGATCTTGGGGTCCTGGGATTGAGCCCCGCATCAGGCTCTCTGCTCAGCAGGGAGCCTGCTTCATCCTCTCTCTCTGCCTGCCTCTCTGCACCAAATAAATAAATAAAATCTTAAAAAAAAAAAAAAAAAAGGAAGGACAGCACAAATGCCTCCTATGCACTAAGTCTACTGTATCATATAGTATTGCAAAGATTCAGCTCTGGGGAAAAATGGGATCTGGCTTCCTTTGAATGTGTTTCTTTGTGTTGGTGTTTTTAGATACAGAGAGAGCAAATTTTTAAAATTTTATTTTTAAATTTATCATTATTTTTAAAATTTTATCTTGTATATTTTTTCTTTTAAACTTCTCATAAAAAGCAGACAAAGCACATGTAGGATATAGCTTCCCTTATTTATTTGTTTTAAATTTTTATTTTATTTTACCTTTTTTTTTTCTTTTTCCTCTTGCCTTTTTTCTTCCAAAATGACAAGACAGAAGAATTCACCCTAAAAGAAAGAATGGGAAGATACGATGGCCAAGGATTAAATCAATACAGATATAAGAAAGATGTCTGAAGTAGAATTTAAAACAAAAATTATAAGGATACTCACTGGGGTTGAAAAAAACATAGAAGACACTAGAGAATCCCTTACTGCAGAGATAGAAGAGCTGAAATCTAGTTAGGCTGAAATTAAAAATGCTATCCTAAACATCCATGACAATGAGGATGGAGAATGAAGAGGAACAAATCAGTGATACAGAAGATAAAATTATGGGAAATAATGAAGCTGAAAAGAAGAGGGGAACAAAGGTACTAGATCATGAAGGTAGACTTAGGGAACTCAGCGTTATTAAAATGGAATAACATTATACGAGTCCCAGAGGATGAAGAGAGAGAAAAAAGGGAAGAAGGTTTTTCCTGAGCAAATTATAGCTGAAAACCTCCCTAACCTGAAGAAGAACACAGACATCAAAATCCAAGGACAGAGAACTCCCATTAAATTCAACAAAAAACCATCCATCATCAAGACATATACTAGTCATATTCACAAAATAAACATGCAAGGAAAGAATCCTTAGAGCAGTGAAGGAAAAAAAAGTCCTTAACCTAGAAGGGCAAACAGATCAGGTTTACAACAGACCTTTCCACAGAACCATGGCAGGCCAGAAGAGACTGGTAGGATATATTCAACATCCTGAATGGGAAAAATACTCAGCTAAGAGTGCTTCATCCAGCAAGGCTGCCATTTAGAATAGAAAAAAAGATAAAGAGTTTCCCAGACACAAAGAAACCAAAGGAGTTCATTACCAATAAACTAGCCCTCCAAGAAAAATTAAGAGGGACTCTTTGAGTGCGGAAAAAAGACCCAAAGCAATAAAGACTAGAAACAGAGAACATCACCAGACACACCAACTTTATACATAATACAATGGCACTAAATTCATATCTATCAATAATCACTCTGACTGTAAGTGGACTAAATGCTCCAATCAAAAGACAAGGGTATAAGAATGGATTAAAAAATGAATATCCATCGGGGCACCTGGGTGGCTCAGTTGGTTGAGCATCTGCCTTTGGCTCAGGTCATGATCCTGGTGTCCGGGGATCAAGTCCCACATCGGGCTCCCTGCTCAGCAGGGAGTCTGCTTCTCCCTCTGATCCTTACCCTTCTCATGCTCTCTCTCTTTCTCTCGCTCTCGCTCTCTCTCTCGCTCTCTCCAATAAATAAATAAATATAAAAAAATATCCATCTATATGTTGCCTAAAAGAGACTCATTGTAGACCTAAAGGCATCTGCAGTTGGGAAGTGAGGGGACGGAGAGCCATCTATCATGCTAATGCACAGCAAAGAAAGCCAGAGTAGCCGTATTTCTATCAGACAAACTAGATTTTAAAACAAAGCCTGTAACAAAAGATGAAGATGGGCACTATAGCATAATAAATGTGTTTATCCAACAAGAAGATACAAAAATTTTAAATATTTATGCCTCCAACTTGGGAAGCATAAATATATAAATCCCAAATACATAATAATTCAAATATATAATTCAATTAATATATATATGTCAATTATATAAATATACAAAACAACCAATAACAAACATAAAAGAACTCAATGGTAATAATACAATAATGGTACGGGACTTTAACACCCCACTTCCAGCAATGAACATATCATCTAAACAGAGCAACAAGGAAACAATGGCTTTGAATGATCAGATGGACTTAACAAATATATTCAAGTCATTTCATCCTAAAGCAGCAGAATACACATTCTTTTTCAGTGCAAACAGAATATTTTCTAGAACAGATCACATATTTGGTCACAAATCAGCCCTCAACAAGTACAAAAAGATTCAGATCATACCATGTATATTTTTAGACCTCAATGATATGAAACTTGAAGTCAACCACAAGAAAAAATCTGGAAAGACTGCAAATATATGGAGGTTAAAGAACACCCTACTAGGGCACATGGGTGACTAGGCTGGTTAATTGTCTGCCTTTGGCTCAGGTCATGATCCCAGGGTTCTGGGATTGAGTCTCACATCAGGTTCCCTATTTAGCAGGGAGTCTGCTTCTCCCTCTACCCTCCCCCCATTCATGATCTCTCTCTCTCATGCTCTCTCCCTCTCTAATAAATTAAAAAAATGAATATCCTACTAAAGAATGAATGGGTTAACCAGGAAATCAAAGAAGAAATTAAAAAATGACATGAAATAAATGTAAATGAAACATATCAGCCCAAAACATTTGGGATGTAGCAAAGGCAGTCCTAAGAGTGAAGTATATTGCAATACAGGTCTACTTCAAGAAGCAAGAGAAGTCTCAAATAACCCTAGACATAAAGGACCTAGAAAAGGAACATAAAATGAAGCTTAAAGCCAGGAGAAGGGAAATAATAAAGATTAGAGCAGAAATAAATAATATAAAAACAAACAAAAACCAAAAAAACAGATCAACAAAACTAAGAACTGATTCTTAGAGAATTAATAAAATAAACCCCTAGCCAGACTTGTCTGAAAGAAAAGCGTAAGGATCCTAATAAATAAAAACATGGATGAAAGAGGAAAGATCACAACCAACACCACAGAAACACAATTATTAGAGATTATTATGAAAAATTATATGCCAACAAATTGAGCAATCTGGAAGAAATGGATAAATTCCTAGAAATATACAAACTACCAGAAAGAAACAGGAAGAAATAGAAAATTTGAATGGACCTGTATCTAGCAAAAGAAATTAATCAGTAATCAAAAATCTCTCAACAAACAAAAGTCCAGGGTCAGATGGCCTCCAAGGAGAATTCTACCAGATATTTAAAGAAGATTTAATACCTATTTTTCTTAAACTGTTCCAAAAAATATACATGGAAGGAAAACATATAAACTCATTTGACAAAACCAGCCTTACCTTGATTCCAAAACTGGACAAAGACCCCATGAGAAAGGAGAATTGCATGCCAATATCCCTGATGCACATGGATGCAAAATTTCTCAACCAGATACTAGCAAATCAAATTCAACAGTGCATTAAAAAAATTATTCACCATGATCAAGTGGAATTTTTTTGGGGGGCTGCATGACTGGTTCAACATTCACAAATCAATCAATGTAATATACCACACAAATAAAAGAAAGGATAAAAGCTTATGATCCTCTCAATAGATGCAGAAAAACACATGACAAAATACAACATCTATTCCTGATGAAAATCCTCAACAAAGTAGGGATAGATGGAAAATACCTCAACATCATAAAGGCCATATATAAAAGACCCACAGCTAATATTATCCTCAATGGGGAAAAACTGAGAGCCTTTTTTCTACTGTCAGGAACAACACAAGGATGCCTACTTTCACCATTACTATTTAACATAGTATTATTAACTATTAACAATTAATATTATTTAACATAGTCTTAGCCTCAGCAATCAGACAACAAAAAGAAATAAAAGGCATCCAAACTGGCAAGGAAGAAGTCACACGTAAATTTTACTATTTGCCCATGACATAAAACTCCATATAGAAAACTTGAAAGACTCCACCAAAAAAATTGTTAGAACTAATACACGAATTCAACAAAGTGGCAAGATATAGAATCAATGTACATAAATCTGTTGCATTTCTATACATCAATAATGAAGCAACAGAAAAAGAAATCAAGGAATCATTCCCATTTACAATTGCACCAAAACCATAAGATATCTAGGAATAAACCTAACCAAAGAGGTAAAAGATCTGTACTCTGCAAACTATAGGACACTTACAAAAGAAATTGAAGACACATAGAAATAGAAAAAACATTCCATACTCATAGATTGAAAGAAAAAAACATGGTTAAAATGGCTATACTATCCCATTTACACATTTAGTGCAATCCCTATTAAAATACCACCAGAGCTGGAACAAATAATCCTAAGATTGGTATGGAACCACCAAAGACCCTGAATAGTCAAAGCAATCAGAAAAAAGAAGAACAAAACTGGGATGCATCACAATTACGGATTTCAAGCTATATTTCAAAGCTGTATTCATCAAGACAGTATGGTACATGCACTAAAAGGACACATAGATCAATGGAACAGAATAGAAAATCCAGAAATGAACCTTCAACTCTATGGTCAAATGATCTTCTACAAAGGAGCAAAAAATATTCAATGGAAAAAAAGACAATCTCTTCAAAAAATGGCATTTGGAAAACTGGACAGCAATTTGAAGAAGAATGAAACTGAACCACTTTCTTACTGCATACACAAAAATAAATTCAAAATGGATGAAAGACCCAATGTGAAACAGGAATCCATCAAAATCTTAGAGGAGAACATAGGCAGCAACCTCTTTGACCTTGGCCATAGCAACTTCTTACTGGACACATCTGCGAAGGCAAGGGAAACAAAAGCAAACATGAACTATTGGATCTTCATTAAGATAAAAAGCTTCTGCACAGTGAAGGAAATAATCATCAAAACACAAAAAGGCAGCCTGCAGAATGGGAGAAGATATTTGCAAATGACATATCTGATGAAGGGTTAGAATCCAAAATCTATAAAGAACTTACCAAACTCAATACCCAAAAAACAAATAATTCAGTTAAGAAATGGGTAAAAGACATGAATAGACAATTTTCCAAAGAAGACATCCAGATGGCTAACAGAAACATGAAAAAATGCTCAATATCACTTGGCATCAAGGAAATACAAATCAGAACCACAGAGAGATACTACTGCAGACCTGTCAGGATGGCTAAAATTAACAACACAAGAAACAGCAGATGTTTGAGAGGATTCAGAGAAAAGGGTAGCCTCTTACACCGTTGGTGGGAAAGCAAACTGGTGCAGCCACTCTGGAAAACAGTATGGAGGTTCTTCGAAAAGTTAAAAATAGAACTACCCTATGGCCTGGCAATTGCACTATTAGGTATTTATCCAAAAGGCAGGAAAATAATAATGTGAAGGGGTACATGCACCCTAATATTTACAGCAGGATTATCAACAAAAGCCAAACTATAGAGAGAGCCTAAATGTCCCTCAACTGATGAATGAATGAATGAATGAATGAATGAAGAATTGATGTACACACACACACACACACACACACACACACACACAGGGATATTACTCAGCCATCAAAAAGAATGGAATCTTGCTATTTGCAAGGACATGGATGGAGCTAGAGTATATAATGTTAAGTGAAATAAGTCAGAGAAAGACAAAAGTTGTATGGTTTCACTCCTGTGGAATTGAGGAAACAAAACGGATTAACATATGGGAATGGGGAAAAGAAGAGAGAGGGAAACAAACTGTAAGAGACTCTTAAAGATAGCAAACTCAGGGTTGATGTAGGGAAGTGTGATGGACCATGGGTAAGATGAGTAGTGGGTATAAAGAAGGGTACTTGTTATGATGAGCAGTGGGTGTTGTATCTGAGTGATAAATCACTGAATTCTACTCTTGAAGCCTTTATTGCATTGTATGTTAACTAACAAGGTTTTAAATTAAAAATTCAGGGAGAAAACCCAAATGATTTCCAGAGACAGTAGAAAAACCATGGCTAGTTTAAACTTTGGCTTGTACTGAGTAAGAAATTAGCTTCATGTTGCAGTAACCTCACATACACTATCAGGTTATCCTGAGATCATGGAATAGACCAAATTTAAGTGCTCAAATCACAATCTTCATTAAATCAATTGAAACACACAATGAGAAAGACGGAAGGGAAAAATAGGGGGTAAGTTAACACACTTTGGAGAGCCTGCAGGTGGCGCAGAAAGATCATATTACCTGAATCTTGGGATTTACAATGTCTCTATGGTTCTGTTCCTCTCAGCATCCCTCCATTGTGGTATGGTTATGAGGACAAAAGCTAGAGTTCGAGTAAGAGCCCTACAGATGGAAGTAGCTCTGGCCAATGACACATACTTGCTCTATCAAAAACAAACAAACAAACAAACAAACAAAAAACTCAGGGGAAATACATCGGGTCAACAGCTAAGTTTGCCAGTTTAGCCAGGCAGAGTTAACTAAATTGTCTTATTTGTGTTTCTTGGGCAGAAGACACATAGAGTCAGAATATGAGTCTCCAATGGGCAGGTGAACCAAGGCCTCATGTATATTAAGCCCTCACACGTATTTAGTGCCTCACAAGTCTCATGCATATTTCATGTACAACAATCATTTAGTGCCCAGGTGCCTTATGACTATTAGGCATCTTTTGCTTCTTCCAACTCTTCCTAAGTATGTTTAGCACACACATGTTCTACTTATTAACCACTTGCCTATACTTAACAGAACTTAAACTATTTCTGTTATTAAAGATGAGTCTTGCAAAATTTCATCTTCAATGATATAAATTTTAAAAGCAAATGAATTTTACGTCATTACAATTTGATTACCTACTTACATAGAAGATAAATTTTAAACTAGAAATACATGCAATATTTGGGGGAGTTTAAGCTTTCATCCCCCTGCCTTCTCCACTATCTTTGGAAATGGGAGAAAATTGAGAAAATTTACAAAGAAAGCTACCTGGTTTTTTACATCTGAACTGTAGTTCACAGAATGTTAATGAACACTGCAGAGCATGTGTTTAGTAAACCAATTATTGTTCTGCACAGCCTTCTTTTCTGCCCTTTTACCTTCTCTGAGTTCTCTTGTGTCTTCTATCTTGGGCTACTGCCCATGCTGTTTACTTATTGGGTTGTTTTCTTCCAGAATGGAGAAATGAAAGCACTCATAAGTGAAGAAGGTAAGAAACCTTCTCTGATCTGTTTTCTGTTATTGTTTTGGAAGTGATGAGCCAAGGTCCCCTGAGAGCCTACCGGTTCTGAAACAGGCTTCAGCTGGATTTCCTGCAAGGGAGGAATGGGAGCCAGGTCTGAATAGAAGGGCACATAAAGAGGGGAAATGAGAGCCCTGAGGCTTCAGTGACAAATATTACCTATAAAACTGACTCACGGGCTAATCTGCAGCATTTGTGAATGGGTGCATGATCTCATTAAATTGTAGGTAAGATCACTTCTCATCTTAAGGGCTCTTCAGTGATTGCCTGAGTGATGGAGTCCTGACCCCTTTAAAAACACTGCTGCTCTTCTCTCTTCTGAGCTCACCTTGCCTTTGCAATGACTCTGCCAGGCAGAACCCTCTCCATCTCTTTAGAGGGCTGCAGGCCCCTCCCAAATACCCCTACAGGTTCACACTGCTGAGATTATGGCCATGTTGTTCCCTCTGCCTAGAATCCTTCTCTCCGTCTCTTTGTCCCTCTTCTGCCCAAAGGATTCTCTGCTCTCCATCACTGCTCAGCTGAGCAAGTGTCACAGCTTTTAGAGCTTGCCTTAGTAAGTTGGAAGGTATCTTTCTCCATAATGCAGATTGTCTCTGAAGGCAGGAACTATGGCCTAACTTATCTCTGAGTCTCCAGACCTATGACCAGTTCCCTGCATATGGTAATTGAACTAATCAATTGAATTGACCTATTAATTAATACAGGTTGCTGTAATTAACCCTACTCCATGTCCTGGCAAGGGCTGCTACATCCCAAGACACGTTCCTCATTGATGGATACTAATTTACTAGGCTTGAACTGATGAGTAATTTTGCTTCCCAGAGTAGAAAGCAAAAAAAAAAGGCTCAACTCCTGACATTTCCTTGGCTGGTGATGTAGTCGAATATTATGTCAAAGTCTAAGAAATTGAATTGCACTCAACCATGGTGGGTGACATGCACAATTAAAGATGTTTATAATTAGCATTTGTGAACACAGTTTAAGATTAAGTGGTTATTAAGAGGATACTCATGAGGTTTGAGGTTTCCTTTTCCTGGCTAATAACCCCACCTTTTTTTAATTCTAGAAATCAATTATCCATGATTGGGAAACAATGTAGGAAAATTATACATTTTCATAATCTGTTTTCCTTAATGAAAACAAAGCAAGGATGGGAGAGAAAAAGGCAAAGCTCGTCTGATTCATGGCTTGGTTATCACTTCTAAAGAGATAAATACTACCTGTAATCAAATGGACAATAGAATTTTTTTTTTTTTAACTCGAGGATGGAAAAAAATTGCCTCAATCTAGTGAATGGTGGCATTTCAAAATGGAAAATAGAGAGTTTTCTATTGATAACTTTATCTGTGAAACTTGATTCTAGAAAGAGGTTTCTTCTGCAATGGAAAACTCTAATGATAAAAGAGTTCAACATTCAGTGGGATGGGTCATAGTAACCAAGAGGAAGGATCTGCAATTTGGTGACTTATTTTAGGATTCTGAAGGTTTGCCTGTCCCTGTCCTACACAGCACTGAGGTTCAGAAAGGGGTTCATCCCCATCCAACGTCATGGTCAACAGCAGCTCTACAATCCTACCATTAAGCTTTCATCAGATGTCAAATATCAAACTCTTCTGGAAGGGGACCACCCTTGTGATTGATATCTTAAAGTCAATTTCAAACACTCAAGCCCAATTAAAATGGTTGTTTTAGTAGTTGGTGAGGATTTGATGAGCCTAAAGCATAGTTTATGTCATCATGTATTCCTCTAGTGTTGAGTAGGTGAGTCTGTGTTTGTGTATTTGAGTTTCATGCTGGTTTAGCCCCTCTACAAATGCTATTATATGACAGATAACACAACAACTTTTAAAAATCATTTGCTTTGCAATCTATCAGACTGATGTCTGCATACTGACTTTGTCTTTTAGTAGCTGAAGGAAATTACATCTAAACCACAAGCTCAACACTATCTTCAATAAGGTAATATTTGAGTAGAGCACTTAGTTCCTAATAAACCTTCAATATATGCTTCTTGCTTTTTACTATTGCAAAAAAAAAAAATGTCTTCATCTCTTTGGCAATCTTTAAAGGTCAGGTTTCAAGCACAGGGCCAAATGATCAATATTTCTGCTGTTCTAGTCATGATTTCTCAAGTCTGGCAAGATGTAGGAGTGATGACTGGCCTCCAGCTCTAGTCTTTGGCTGTCTGGTGAGCTCCTGTGCCCTCTGCTCTGGATGTCAGTGGCTGCCACACCAGAGGGACTGCCATCTAAGTTGTGGATCCCCATTACTTGTGAACGGCTCGGAGAGCAGACTGTACAGACAATTCTGGTTATACATTCTGAGAAAATCAGGAATGCCTCCAGGAGCATCCCTGGAGAATAATCATCTTGATCTTTGTAGCAGCCCTGGTTGCTTTTGCCTCGATTAAATGAGCAATAAATATACATTAAAAATAATTGAAAAATACAAAAAAAAAAAGCATAAAAAGCTGAAGAGGAGGTCAGCTAAATCTCAGCAGAGCCTCACTTTTTAATTAGGTCACAGACTTGGTCATTTCAGGAGCTAGAGGACACACAGCCTGGGAAAACTGGTAACAGTAAACCAGGAAGCACTCATGCTAGTGTGGGGATACCACAGGTTCTCTGGGTTCTCTGGCATTAGAAACGGTGCGAGAAAAGATGCAAAAGTACAGACACATACATGCGGTAGAGAAGCAGAGAGTGGCTGGAACAGGGAGCACAGGAAGACGGCCTAGGAATGAGTTTCCATGAGTTGCAAGTTACTCAGCTTTCATCAGTGGAGTCCCTGCTCCAGACTCCTGGTCCCTCAGCTGCACAGAGCACGAATGCCAGCCCCACTTTGCTCCTGCCCATGGAGAGCACTGCTACCCAGCTACTCAGCACAGCTGTGGAAGGCAGGTGGGCAAGAAGGCAGAAGTCTACGTCTCTGGCACTAGTCCTGGCCCAGCCTTGTTTCTGACACCAGCTGCCCACTTTACACTCTACACGTTGTGAAATCATTGATTCTTGCCCTCCTTGGAGATATTCTGACTCCCAGGGAGATGGGAACTGGGATGCTTGTGCCCAACCTGAGAAATAACCGGTGAAAATATGAGTCTGAGTGCAGCCAGGAGACTTGGGTGATGTTCCTGGATACTCTGTCACAGGTTAGCTCTGTGACCTCAGGCGAGGCTCTCTGCCTCCACTAGTTCCATTGGGGCTAATACCTGTCCGGCCTCTTTCTTCAGCTGAACATTTTGAAAATAAAATGAGATAATATGTAGATTTGAGACCAATATGGGATGAAGATGTACTCTTACAAATTTTTCTTTCTTTTCAATTTCACTGGGGAATGAATCAGACAGTCTGAATGATTTTTTAAAAATGGGAACAGAGAAAATTTCCAGGGGGAAAAAGCTCATTTCAAACAGAAGCCTACACTTCTCAGAACTAAACACAAGAGGGCACCAAAAGCCCATGCCAAGGAGTCTGAAGGCTTAAGAATTTCCATTTTGATTTTAAAGCTTAGATTTCTGTGCCACTCTTCTTAAACTGATGTTCTCCTTGTAGGGGTGAAGATAGAACAGCTTATCACTGGATTGTCAGCTTGACTCCTGGTTCAATTCTGACCTTGTGCAATAATTCTTTTTTTTTTTTTTTAAAGATTTTATTTATTTATTTGACAGAGATCACAAGTAGGCAGAGAGGCAGGCAGAGAGAGAGGAGGAAACAGGCTCCCTGCCAAGCAGAGAGTCCGATGTGGAGCTCAATCCCAGGACTCTGGGATCATGACCTGAGCCGAAGGCAGAGGCTTTAACCCACTGAGCCACCCAGGCGCCCCTTGTGTAATAATTCTTATAAGTGGGCTTTGCCTTTTCTAAAGACCTCTTGTATCTCTCTAGTTCTGAAAATCTGAATCTCTGTCCTGATAATTAACACATCTTAATACTTGATTGAACAAGGCCTGGTGATCTATGCAGGACAGGGGAAGGAGAATAAGGATCCAAGATCTAGAATCAGGGTAGGTCATCAGTAGAAGACAGAATAACCACAGTGCTGAAGAATGGTCTGGTTTGGCAGAGTATAGGGAAGTATAGAGTATAGGGAAGACCTTTATTCCAGTTGGAGAGACCAAGACACAGCAGCAAATGGCCCCAGAAACCCTGGATGGGGGTAGAAGCAAAGTGGAGCTAGGCTCAAAGTAGAGCTGACTCTACAGTAAGCAGAGTATGCTGCTATCAGTTCTATTTACCGACGGGAGCTGGTATGCATATGGTGGCGTCAGGTTAGTAACAGTGTCGCCACCTCTGGTTGGTCAGAACACCCAGCAGGTAAGTGGCAAACTCAGTCTTAGCAGGATTCTGGGTCTAGACAAGTTGTCAGAGTAGAGAAGCAGGCCTGAGCTCTCAGAACCAGAGACCATCAAGATCTGCTGGACCTTGGGTTATCTGAACCCTGGGATATAGAAGCTAACCCAAGCTAAGAGACTGTTTAGGCCGGTGCCTGCGAACTGTGGCCTGTAAACACAGCCTTCTTCATTTCCTTATGCCTTGTCGATGGCTGTTCTTTTTGCTACCAAGGCAGAGTCCAGCAGTGGCCACAGGAACTGCATGGTCTACAAAGTCTAAAATACTAATATTTGGCCCTTTTCACAGAAAGTGAGCTGATTCCTGGTCTGGCCTCACCCCTCCACTTTAGGGTGAGAAGACAGCTTGCCAGAGACATGGAGGGGCCAAGCCAGAGGTAAATAGAGATAAGAGTAAATTTCAAGTCAGCTGAGTGCTAAAGACATTTTATCTCCCATATGGATTTGGATGCTACATTTCATAATTTTCCAAGACAAGAAGCTGTCTTCCCTCCAAAGTCGCTGGATTTGAGCCAGTGCATGTGTGTGGGGGTGTTTACACACACATGGGATTTATCACTCTTCTGACCCCTTTCCTGGGGTACCTCCAGATTCACTTTTCTTATCACAAAGGTGACTCTGTCAGGCAGGTATTAGTCTCAAATACCTCCAAGCTGGGATATTTAAGGAGTGATTTCTCCTTTAAGGAGGCCTGGTAGAACTACATTCTTCAAAGGAAGAAGATGGAGGTAGACGCAAAACCTTGGGCTAGGTCAGAAGATGCAGTGAGGAGAAAAGAGGAATTGCACACTGCTCCCGAGGGACTTCTGGCAGCTAATTTTACTATGATGCCTGTCTAAGCTCATATTCCTGATCTCCTGTCTCTTTAATTACCAAAGAAAGAAACAGCAGGCCAAAGAATTCAGATTAATTACAGTGACATTTGCTCTCTCCACTTTGGGCAGAATGCTGGCAATGACTGGCACTCAGGGCTGAAGGTAGTAACATCATTGTGATCCAACGGAAGGGCCTGGCCAGGAGTGAAGGAGATGATTTTCCTGACTTTTCTTCTTGGGCCTCTAATTTCCTCTCACACACGTATATTTTCTTTTAATCTAATGATAAATCTTTGTTTTACATTTACTCATGATTTTATTGACATATCAGAGATGGTTCCATGAGAGTTATAGCCCACATTTGGCTCAGAAGGAGGCAGGGTTTCTAACACCGAAATCAGCTTAGCCACTCATATTCTTTGAGGTCGTGTCTGGTGTCCAGAACATGACCACTCCAAACCTGCATCTTCAAACAGACTTTGGGTGACCACTAGAGGTGATTCTGAGATGGGGCTCCTGCAGAGGATGGGTTCACTACTTCTTAGAAACCCTCCCAAAGTTAAGATGTTTTGATTATTTCGTTTCATAGCAATTTAATGCAACCTGTCCCCTGCCCCCCAAACAGTGAAGGAAATAGGATCTAAGAACTCAAAATGAGCAAATCACCAAACTCTGAACCTCAGCACTCTCTTCAGTGGAGCTCAGAGCCACCATTCACGAAATGCCTTCCTATGGCAGGCAAAGAGATTCACCTAGTCAATTTGCTAGTCAAATTGAATACATCAAATGTGCTTGTTTAACTATCTGTTTGCCTTTTTTATCTCTATTAAAATATTCGAAGGAGAGCTGAATTGGTCTCTATTCCAACTCCCTACTACTTACAGTTGAAGACTAAGGAATGGATAAAAGAGAAAATCATTTTTTTTTAAAGATTTTATTTATTTGTCAGAGAGAGAGAGAGAGAGTGAGCACAGGCAGACAGAATGGCAGGCAGAGGCAGAGAGAGAAGCAGGCTCGCTGCTTAGCAAGGAGCCTGATGTGGGACTCGATCCCATGACGCTGGGATCATGACCTGAGCTAAAGGCAGCCGCTTAACCAACTGAGCCACCCAGGCATCCCGAGAAAATCAGTTTTATAAGAGTGTATTTTCAAATATGAATAAATTCCTTATAGTTCCAAAAATACTATATTCTTTTTTTTTTTTGAAAGAGAGATGCCCACACCTACCTACTAATGTGTGATAGGAACAAAACTTAGATGCTGGTATAATTCATTAAATTGAGATTGTTTGATCTTATCCACTTATATCCTCCATGACAGTTAAGCTTTTCTCTTTTATTACTCTTATCATTATTATTATTTTTTTTAAAAGATTTTATTTATTTATTTGACAGAGAGAAATCACAAGTACACTGAGAGGCAGGCAGAGAGAGAGAGAGAGAAGGAAGCAGGCTCCCTGCTGAGCAGAGAGCCCGATGCGGGACTCGATCCCAGGACCCTGAGATCATGACCTGAGCCGAAGGCAGCGGCTTAACCCACTGAGCCACCCAGGCGCCCTTATCATTATTATTATTTACTAACTTTTTTTTAAAAGATTTTTTTATTTATTTGACAGAGAGATTACAGTAGGCGGGGGGTGGGGGGGGGGGCGGGAAGCAGGCTCCCCGCCCAGCAGAGAGCTCGATGTGGGGCTCGATCCCAGGACCTGAGCTAAAGGCAGAGGCTTTAACCCACTGAGCCACCCAGGTGCCCCCATTATTTACTATCTTAAAGGCTTGATTAATCAAACTCCATCAGTCCTTAGCTTTTAGATGTCACAGAGTAGAAAAGAGCACAGGATCGGGAGCCAAACAGATCTGGTTTCAAACCAGGGGGTGGGAGTGGAGTGGGGAGAGATGCATTGGGTTGGAACAGAGGAGACACTGAACAGGAAGTGCACTGGGTGCCACAGAAGCTCAGAAGGAAGAGTGGGAACCTATAGAACTGCTCTGCAGGGCAGAGTCCCTGCAACAGGCGACTGCTAGGGGTTTAGGGTGCCCTCTGCTGGAAATACAGATCCACACAGCCTTTGGAGAACCTGAGGTGGCTGGATTGGGGCCAAAGCCTCCTGCAGGGGCGCAGGGTTCCAGCTATCCAGAATGCAGGGCCATCTTAGGAAAAGTGGGGTTGGGGTTCAGGTTATGAGGAAGGCTTTGCCGGGGTGGGGCACAAACCAAGCGCGCAGGTGCTTGCTTTCTCCTAGTGGCCAGGGCAGCAGCCTGTCTGTAAATCACTCGGTGGGGGGTGGGGGAGGTTCCTATTCCCCTATGCTAAGGGGAATGTTTGGACTCCTGAAACAGCACCTGGGGATAGTCTCCCTTAGGGTTGGCCATATATAATCACAATCTCAGTTTTATTCATAATAAGGGGAAATTAATAATAAGGGCTCATAGGTTTTGTTAGAGGGTGTACTGGAAACACTAGAATAATGACTAATACAGGCTAAATACTTATCAAGTCTTAGGTGCTGTAGTAAACTTTATGCGAAGTTTATGCAAATGGAAACTTTATTTCCATTTTATCTTCCTATTCACTTTATGAAGTCGGAGTTATTATCCTACCATCTAAGTACAGGTGAGAAAACTGATCTCCTGGGGTGGGATGTGGGCAGAAGGGCAGAGCAGTAAGTGAGTGGGTATCTTAGGGGTCAGGGGTGTTGTACCGTATTTTCAAACGGCCTCCTGGATGGGGTCAGCGAGCGAGATTAGGGAATAACAGTGACGGCTGGGGCCCGTAAATGAGAGTACCAGGAGGGCCCAGCGAAGGCACTCCGAGGCGCGGGTCTTCGAGGTGGACGGCTCGCTGAGCGCGGGCGAGAGCACCTGGGCAGCGCGGGGAGGGAAGGCAGACTTGAGGGTCCCCAAAAGCTGTTAAACTGGACAGGAGAAGATGCGTCATCGGTGAAACGATGACGAAAGACGCACCACAATCCCATCTCTCTGAGGAGAGAGACCGAGGGCGTCTGGGCCTTCAGGAAAAGGTTAGAAAGGTTAGGAAAAGGTTAGAGTCCTTGCCCGGTTTTGAGTAGAAAACGGGTGATGGAGAAGCTGGCGGAAGCGGGGATGGGGGAACTGGGGAAGAATCCGAGGGCGCCCCAAGTCTAACCACAGTGCGACAGTCGGGGCGGTGGTGGAAGAGGACAGCACGAGCCCCGGAACGTGGAACCCTTCATCCCTCGGGTCTCGCCCTCTGCCCCCCCCCCCCCCCGCCCCGCCAACAGCCTTCCGCCCAGGAAAGGAGGTCTCTAGCCCAGGTTTCTGCAGCCGCGGGAACGGGGCGGGGGACCCGCACCGGGATGAGGACGCGGTACTCCACCCGGACGTCCCGGCCGGCTTACAAGTCTAGGGGCAATGAGAGCGGGTGTCGGGCCGACCGGGGATACTAGAACCCACGAGAGGGGGGTCTTCCGGGCTGCCAGGCCGGGAAAGGGCGTGGGAGGGTCTCCGCACCGGTGCGCTCGCGCTCCTGGGCAGAAATTTGGACCCGCCAGCCGGGAGCCCCGCGTGACCGGGTGCAGGGCCGCTTCCGGCGGGAGGCCGGGATAGCCCTGGGGACTGGTCCTGGGTGTCTCCAGTGGCATCAGGCAGGGAGTGAGAGAGGTTCAAGGTGAGTCCCGGGTGGGGGAGGTGGGGGAAAGCAGTGTGCAGGCGCTTGGGTCTCTCCGGGTAGGTGTTCTAGGAAGCCGAAAACAAAGGCTCTTGCGGAGGGGCGGGGAGGAAGATCGAATGAGGATTAGAAAAGCAGCAGCGTAGCGCTTTAAGGCTGACAGAGATGGAAACTTAAGGAACTAAGAATCGGTGAAGTGTTTAGAACCTTAGAAAATAGGGTCGTTTTAGAGCGCGCAGAGCGAGAGACGGGACCGCCGGATTGTAGGGCCCCCTCTGGTGGCCTTTTGGAAAAGTGCAGAAACATTTCCAATAGTTGCACATAAGAGGCAAAAACTTCTACAAAAAGAAGGAATGAAGGACGGCCAGTGAAACAGGAAAACTGATATAGAGTGAGAGAGATGGAGACTCACTAAGCTAAATTGTGAGAATTAACCTATTGACTTTTTCAAATTGAAATAACTTTTGGGCAAATAGCATGTAGTACACGAGGGGCAGTTTTCAGCTCAGGGCTTGTGCTACAGGTAACATGCATCCTCTCCCTAGCACAGCTTGAGAAACAAGTGTCTCCTCGAGTGAGTTACGGTTTGCAAGAACTCAGGCCTGGAGGAGAGGTGGGTCCATTTCCTCATTTCTGGTGCTAATCCAATAGTTTTCTTATCCTTTCTGTTCAGTCTGTCTCACTGAAGCCATTTGAGGAGCTGATGAAAATGACGTAAGGCCATGGGTTGTAGTATTTTCCTACTATTTCCCTCCTATTTTTCCCTGGACCCCTCAGGACCACAGGGTAGACTCTAAAGCTCAGTGTCACAAAAGAGAAAACAGAATTGTGGATTACATCACTTTCTTAAAGATATAAAAATCAACAGTGATACCCTGTGGACCAGACCCCTAATTCTTCTGAATTTTAGTCCATTGCCCTCACTGCAGAATCCAGAGGTTTAGAGATTTACTTTGCAAAAGAAGTGATGTGCTGGGTCACTTGAGGTGTCAATCACACATACTCTCCCCGCCCCCCTTCTCTTTTTCTTTTTCTGTTTCTGTACATTTCAAATAAGCAGTAATCTTTCTCTGACGCTTTTAGTGTCAGCTTAACATCTTAGCCCTTGTCATTTTAATTCTTTCAACTGAGATCATCTCATTTAGTTATCTCTTAACTTCTAAAAACAACAAGACTCTGTTTTTTACTAATTAGGGGCTGAGTTTAAAAAATTAGTGAGGGAGATGGATGTGTAAACTAACTGCAGCAAAATGTGATAGATGAACCAGTCCAGGGATATACAAATAAAGTCAAGTATCTGGAAAGGGATAGCTTAATTTGTCTTGGAGGTATGACTTGACCCCAGATATGCAGACACTTAATTGGACGTTACAGAGTAAATACAAGAGAATGAGGGTAAAATTTTGAAGCTGAGCATTTTCCAAGAAAGGGGATGGCACAGAAGAGTAAAAAAATATGTAGTTGGTACAAAGAAGGTGATGTATTTCATTAGAGCTAGAACTTGGAGGGTGGGAAGAGAGGGCAGGAATAAAAAATGGGAAAAATATATAAATCATATATAAATACTAGATATATATGCTACATTTATGCTATATATATATATATATATATATATATATATATACACATACACACACACACACACACTTATTATTCAGTTTTAAAAATAAAGAAGGAGGGGTGCTTGGGTGGCTTAGTCAGTTAAGCATCTGCCTTCGGCTCAGGTCATGATCCCAAAGTCCTGGGACTGAGTCCTGAGTCAGGATCCTTGCTTGTAGGGAAATCTACTTCTCCCTTTTCTTCTATCTCTGCTCAGGCGCTCTCTCTCTCTCACTCTCAAATAAATAAATAAAATCTTTAAAACAAAACAAAAAAATAAAGAAGTAAATTCTGCTATTTTCAACCACATGGATGGACCTTCAGGGCATCCATCCACTTATCCACTTAGGTTATCCATCCATCCGCTTACGTTAAGTGAAATAAGCCGGATGCAGAAAGACAAATATTGTATGATCTCATTTATGTGTAGAATCTTAAAACATCAAACTCATAAAAACAAGGAGTAGAATGATTATTGCCAGGGGAGGTACAGAAAATGGAGAGATGTTGATCAAAAGGGACAAAGTTCAGGTATGTAGTTGAAGTTCTGGAGATATCATGTACAAGATGGTGATTATAGTTAATAAACACTGTATCATATACTGGAAATTTGCTTAAAGAGTTGATCTTAAGTGTTCTCACCACCCAATTCAAAAACTGTAACTATGTGAGTTGATATATATGTTTATTAGCTTGACTCTAATCACTTCACAATCAAAACATGTCTTGCATATTAAAATTATGCAATTTTTATTTTGTCAGTCTACCTCAATAAAGCTGGGAAAAGAAGAGGTAGAGCTGAAACAAGGAGACCCACGTCTAGCCCCACCTCATCCAGAGCTTGGATGTGCATCTTTCTTCCAATAATACTGACTTCTTAAGAAAGTAATCTATTCCTGTGTCCTCAATACCTATGTTTATCTGCCTCAAAGTTACTCCTAAATTTACTGAACTCAATCTTGAAAGGGCCTTAAAAATCTCTTCCTTTTGAACCCTGCATTCATTGTCTGGTTCTAACTTTAGGATACAGTTAGCAGAACTGGTCATAGTTGAAGCTCGAAGCTCCCTCCTCTAAGTAGCTCCTGTCATTCCCATGATCCTATTTATTGCCTTTTTGTTTCTCAAAAAATTCATTATTAACAGATTCCTCTTGACCCTTTTACTCTACTCATTCCTTAGCTGTATTTGTCCCCTCAATGTCCTACCCTCAGCTTCTTGTCTTCTCAGGTAGCCCTGACTTTTTAAACAATATTAAGTCTGCCAGTCCATAAACACAGGATGCCTTTCCATTTATCTGCCTTTTTGAATTCCTTCCTCAGCGTTTTATAATTTTCAGCATACAAGTCTTTCATCTCTTTGGTTAAGTTTATTGCTAAGTACTTTTTGTTGTTGTTATTGGGAATAAGATTATTTTCTTAATTTTCTTTTCAGATAGTTCATTGTGCATAGAAATACAATTGTTATTGTATGTCAATTGTGCATCCTGCAACTTTAATGAACCTGTTTATTCTCATAGGTGTAGTTGTTGTTGTTGTTGAATCCTTATAGTCTTCTACATATATGACAATGTCATTTGCAAACAGAGATGATTTTACTTCTTCCTTTTTGATTTAGATTCCTTTTATTTATTTTTCATGTCTAATTGCTGTGGCTAAGACTTCCATTACTGTGTGAAATAAAAGTGGTGACAGTGAAAATCCTTGTCTTATACTGTATCTTAAAGGGGACACTTTGGGCTTTTTTTGCATTAATTATTATATCTGTGGGCTTTTCATATATGGGTTGAAGTTCCTACTATACCTATTTTGTTGAGAGCTCTAATCATGAATGGATGTTGAATTTTGTCCAATGCTTTTCCCATGTCTGCTGACATGATCATAGGTGTTTTTCTTTGTAATGTGGTCACAATGATACCAAAGCCAGATGAAGACATTACAAGAAAAACAACAAACAAACAAACCAAAAAACCTAAAGGCCAAATCCTTGATGAAGACAGATGCAAAAATGTTCAATAAGATTCTAGCAAACGTCTACAGCACATTAAAGGGTCATACACCATGACCAAGTGGGATTTATGCCTGGGATGCAAGGATGGTTCAACACATCTGAATCAATCAGATAGACCACATCAACAAAATGATAGCTTTACTTTTTACATTGAAGAGCTGATAAGAAAGAATTAGGAAAGGATAGAAAAAGGGATCAAATGGCTGTAGGAGGGGTACAATTCTAGAACAGAAGTTAAAGGGTGTACTCAGCCAGTTATAGGTGGGGTGTAATTGCTGATACACTTTAAGTACATGCAAACATAAGGAGAAGAAGGATTGAGGAAGATTTTCTTTGGGAGCATTTGTTTTAATGTTATTGTCAAAATGCTACCTTTGGAACCACATTCTGATTTACATCTCTGTTCTCCCATATAGCAGCTGGATGATCTTGAGTAGTTAACCTTAAGGTACCTCTGTTTTCATCTTTAAAAGGGATTCTTAAGTTCCTACCACCTAAGATTGTTAGGAATGTTAAATGAATTAATATATGCAAATTAATTAAAATTGACCCTAGCCATATTATGCCTTCAATGTGTGTTGGTTGCCATTAGAAGCACTGTTGCTAAAATCAAAGACTAGGTCATCTGCTGAGAGTTACTGAAAGAAGTGAGGACTGGAAGGAAAAGGCAAAAATTTGAGAAGATGCCATTGAGAACAGAAGAGCAAACCCTCCAGGGATGACTGAAGAATTGTTAGATATAGCTGGAGATCCATCTGAACCTGCCCTCAGATACTCATGCTTCCTGGCCTCCTCCAGGGACCAGGGTCTTGGAGTATGGTAAACTTATTGCGATTAGAAGAGCCCTCCAAACCACTGCTTAAGCAATCAGCCACATGTCTGCTTAACTATTGCTTAGTCTGCAGGCCTAGGAGCCAAGAATGAGGTTGACAGCTTTATATTTATTTTTAAATTCAATTTAGAAATAGATTGGTATATTTCTTTGGATAGAATATTAGAATTTACATGAAGATAAGAATGCTAATCTTGGACCATATGGCTAAAAAACAAGGTTTGGCACATTACTTGGGTTTCTAATGAATATTTCATTTTGTGTACTTTGTCAGATTTATGGACTATATATACATCTAGTTATATGAAATTAAAAAGAAAAGGGCAGCCACTATGAGTTAGAGAATTTCTGAAATATTTGTAAATTAAATTTACGACAGCAGTGTTTTGCAACGGTAGGCAATGATTGTGAAAATGGAAATCACCCTCTGGTTTCCATGTCTGTGTCACTAGGAATATGTGGGCACTGAGGAAAAGCAAGCAAAAAACTAGCAATGCTCAAATGACTAAATAGCAAGGGACAGTGAATTAATATTGTGAACAACTGGGAGTGATGAGTAACTGAAAATCAGCAGAAACAGTTGTAGAAAATTAATAGAATGAACTAAATGTTGTTACATACCTAGATATATACAAATATTTCACTGTAGGGAAGACTCAGTACTACAACACCATCTCTTTATTCGATAGACTCCCAGATGTTATTTGAGAAATTCCCCATACACCCCCTTGTTGATAAAAGAATTAGAGAAGAGTAATAACCAACTTGAAATTGGAAACAAAAATCTTGGAAGATATTTCTGCAGTTATGTAGTTTATTAGATTCTTTAGAGCTCTGTTGTCAAAACATTACTAGTAGAGAAATCAATTTGGTGGTTTGCAACCAGAATTTAAAAACATTCAAGTCTCAGAGTAATTAGAGCAAATGTTCTGTGATACTTTTGTTTCATGTTTGTGTCTGTACGTTTGTATAGTGTTCTGAAGTGAAATGAATGTCAAATTGTAGCTTTCAGATGATTGAAAAATAATGATTTAGAATATATTAGAGAGATGACACTTAGAAAAGATTATAAAGTATAACTGAAATTGAATTATTAGAAAATTGTACCAATTAATTGATCAACCTCTGCAAAATTATTATGTGATGATTGAGAAATTTCCAAAACAGACATACATAGAAGAATTGAGATAGAGATCAAAATTGCGTTCTTCTTTTTCCAGAAGGTAGGGTGAAGTTTAATACTGTTACTAGGTTGAATGAAAGTACAAGAACTACGTGTCTTTTAACCTTAAGGGTCAGAAGCCAAACTAACACTCAGAAACTCAAAGTATAGCAGGGGTTAAGGCAGAGCATAAAAATTTAGTCCAATTGGCCAGAGAGACTATATATTGAGGCAAATGTTTATGCTGTTGCCTCTCCTTTTTCCTGTACTCTTAAAAAAAAAAAAAAAGATTTTATTGATTTATTTGACAGAGATCACAAGAAGGCAGAGAGGAGAGGAAGAAGCAAGCCTCCCGCTGAGCAGAGAGCTCGATGCGGGACTCGATCCCAGGACCCTGCAACCATGACCTGAGCCGAAGGCAGAGGCCCAACAACTGAGCCACCCAGGCGTCCCTTCTGCACTCTTTTAAGTACAATTTTGTTTTGCCTAATTACATAATATCTAATATCATAATATCTAATTACATAATATCAAATAAAAAAGTGACAAGTAATATGTATCATATTTTTATCCTTGTGCTTTTTTTGTTGGGATCAGCTGACGGTCAATTTATGAGGAAATAATGGTATAAACTATGAGGCTTGAGTGATGTGCACTTATCAGAGTCCCCAGTGCATGCCTCTTCTCTGTCTGTAACTCTTTCATGAAAGTTAGGATATAGTGTGAGAATTTTTTAAAATATAGTGTCTGTGTCCTTTTTTAGGCCACGAATTCCCTCAGAGAAGAGCCCAGTCATGTTTGTCTTTGAACTGACAGTACTTTGAATATTGCCGATTTCATCAAAGCAGGAAAGCAATACCCATTTGCTGGCCTGACAGCTGAATTAATCTAAAAATGGGAATGAAAAACAGCCAGAAAACACGCTGCAATCATAAGGAGGTCCAAAAACTTAAAAAGTATCAAATGTGTGTGTTAATTAAAAACAGACACAACCAGGACTCTAATGTCTGATTATTTCACTGTTTTTCATGCCTTTGAATACCTGTTCTTTTCTTCCTCCTAAAAATGTACCAGTGAAGTTAATCAGTGAGGAAAACCAGTGTCTGATAAATAATGACCTATTCCTTGGAAAGGTGGTATCACCCAGTGGATTAGAGCACAGTCCCTCTGTTTCCAAAGACCGTCGACGTTCAGTAGCGGGATTTCTGCAACATCTGGGACCTCAAACAGGCTTGTGAAGTAAAGGGGCTATATTAGCTAACATAACTGGAAAGACTTATGACATAGGGTTACAGGAAATTTTCTTTGCAGTTTCAGGTCTACCATTTCTCTATGCATCTTAGCCAATTTCTCAGACTTGTTTCTGTTATGGTTCAAAGTTTTGATGCAATTCCTTATCATACATGTGCATACTGAAACGTCCAAGTAGGCAAGAGTATATTAATGACTTGTGTTTCCCAACAGAAGTCCTAAAATTTATTTTGGTTCTACTTGTTTAGAATCCTTAAGTCAGGGGTGCCTGGATGGCACAGTTTGTTAAGCATCCAACTCCTGATTTTGGTTCGGGTCATGATCTCAGGATCGTGAGACTGAACCCCATATAGGGCTCGGTGCTCAAGGCAGAGTCTGCTTGACATTTTCTATCTCCCTTTCTTTCTGTCCCTCCCTCCACTCATGTGGCTCTCTCTCTCTAAAATAAATAAATACAATTCTTAAAAAAAAAAAAAAAGAAAGAATCCTTCTATCACATGATCACCTGTGAAGCATGCACAGGAATCCCAGGAAAGGATCAGGGGGATTGAGTTAGGCAAAGTTGAGCATGGAATCCGATTCCCTCAACAGCACGGATCAGGCGGGGCATTCAGACTCTTGCCGCCTTCATTTTCACTTGCCATTTATATGTTAAAGAAGTAACACCATTTGTCCTGTCATTTCTAACATTTTGGAGTTGGCTGACTGCATCTCCAAGGTGTTATTTAACAAACTCTGATTCCTTAGGATTCCATCATGCTGATTTGAGAAGCAAAGAGGAGGGAGAAAACATATTATGGCTCAAGTGCCATAGACTCACGCTGTTTGCACCACAATAGAGTAGATTTTTAAAATAAATATATATTATTTGTTACAAGCTCTTAAGACACTTTCCAGAGACTTTAAATGTGTGTGTGTGTGTGTGTTTTAAGTTTTACCAGTTACTGCTGTTTTGCTGGATACAAGAGCTCCTCAAGCTGCCTTTGTGAAGTGGAACTCTATATGATGATGGACTTATCTGGATTTGTTTACTGTCATTGTTTTTTACGATGTGTACTTGTCCCAGTTTTATATGTGTTTTGCCTTATTTGGGGGCTTCTAAAAATAGTTCTTACTTGTTTTCTCTCAATTCGTTTGGAATTCAGATAGCATATTTCTATTTTAGTAGTTATCCTTGAAATTTTAGCTTCTATGTTTAGCTTTAAAAAGTATAAAATTAAATAAGTTGTTCTCAACTGGAGAGGACTTTGCCCCTTAGAGGATATCTGGCAATGTCAGGAATCAGAGTATGTTCCCCTTGGAGTTGATGGACAGAGGTCGGGGATGCTGCCTAACATCCTATGACACACAGGACAAAGACTTGTCCACTTCCACCCCATTGTTCTTACCACGCAGGCCTCTATTTACTATTACCATGTTTTGAAACCCTTCCCACCTTTTGTGAAACCAGCCATGCCGTCACTGTGGCACCTCTTCTAGGCTTCAGTTGTGCCATCGCGAGAGGATTGCTTGGAACCACTAGTCATCCGTATCACCAGGCTGGAAGTGTTCTTTTGTCCCTTTTAAGAGGCCATGCAAGAATGCTTCGTAAAAGGCAGCCCACTGCTTCTATCAGAGCGGCCATTCACAAGGAAGAGATGCATACACTGTGTTGTCGTTTTGCAAATTTGACTTTTCCAATTAAGTTTCTGTTGGCTAATGGTCAGCCCTGTGAAATTCTTGAGGACCTCAGGGTAACTGATGCTGGTGTTTTCTGACAGAAGTCAGGTGGCTGAGATGGACCCATTTTACTCTGTTACCTGCATGATTTGCTTGTCTTGCAGCCAAAATGAGTGCAGATTCTTTGAGATAAAACGACTTCCACTTTTTCTAGACACTGATGGATCAACTTTATAAAACACCAGTGTATAATAGCAAGAACAGGTGCTTGATCCTACCCCATTAGGGGCTCCTCTTGCCAAGAGATGGGTAGTCAACGCTGTCGTTAGGTGCCGTGCAGAGCTGTCAAGTGTAATCGCTCATCTTTGACTTCCTTTGTTTTGGGAACCCATTGCTGTCAGAGTTGGAATAAGTAATTTGAACACTTCAGTTACAGCCAGCAGAAATGGAATCAATACATGCCAGGATTAACCTCAGTGATTAATCCCAGAATCAATGAACCAAATGATTATTATTTCTGTCAGCTGAAGATTCTGGGATGCAAAACTGTGATTAAAGAGGTGGGTTAATTTTCCTCTGCTGCCTTCTGCAGCAGGCATGTCCGCGACCACTGCTTCTCCCCGACTCCCTGCCCCCGCTCTTGCTTTGCAATTGCTTCAGTGATACCTTTAGCTGCAGCCAGTTCCTGTGTCACAGGATGCTCGGAAACCAAATCTGACAATGATGAGAGGCAAAGTCAACTTAGTTTGGGGTGCTAGATCTCCAAGGACAATGCCAAGCTAGTGAAATTTCTAACTTTTAAGTCAGAGTGATTATTCTGATTCTGTTATGGATAGGACCATGTCGTTTGCTGGTTTACAAAAGAGAGCAGAGGAGGCTGGAGGAAGGGCTGGGCATGAAAGTGATTAACTAGGGGCGCCTGAGTGGCTCAGGGGGTTAAAGCCTCTGCCTTCGGCTCAGGTCATGGGGTCAAGCCCTGCATCGGGCTCTTTGCTCAGCGGGGAGCCTGCTTCCCCCAATCTCTCTCTGCCTGCCTCTCTGCTTACTTATGATCTGTCTTTCAAAAAAAAAAAATCTTAAAAAAAAAGTGCTTAACTAATGGCTCTGAGGATCAGTCTACACAGGGCAGGAGAGCCATCTCAGCGGTGATCCTTCCCAGGAGAGATCCCAGGAAGAATGTACCCAATACCGGTCAGATTAAAGGATCAGCCTGTGCCAGACATAGTGCTCTGAGTTCTATGTGTCTTATTTCATTTAAAGGTCACAGCAACTCTCTGGTGAAGTGTTGTAAATATCCTCACTTTCCAGATAAAAAAACTAGGCATCAGTCACTTAAGTAACCTGCCCAAGGACAGAGGTCTAATTGGAATACAGGTCCAGCTGATTTTGGATTCTTGGGGCTCATTTGCTCAGTTGAGATCATCTAGGTAAGGACAAGGAGAGATGGCTCTTGTTAGGAGTTGCACTGTACTCCCCAAAATAGAGAAGTTGGAGTTCTAACCGCCAGTAACCCAGACCATGAATTTATCTGAAACTAGAGTCACAGCAGTTGTAACTGGTTAAGATGAAGTCACGCTGGAATAGTGTGGGCCTCTAATAATATGGATGATGTCCTGTAAGAAAACAGCCATGTGAGGGGCGTCTGGGTGGCTCAGTGGGTTAAAGCCTCTGCCTTTAGCTCAGGTCATGATCCCAGGGTCCTGGGATCGGGCCCTGCATTGGGATCTCTGGTCAACAGGGAACCTGTTTCTTCCTCTCTCTTCGCCTGCTTCTCTGCCTACTTGTGATCTCTGTCAAATAAATAAATAAAATCTTTAAAACAAAAAGAAAGAAAGAAAGAAAGCAAGAAAGCAAGAAAGAAAGAAAGAAAGGAAGGAAGAAAGAAAACAGCTATGTGAAACAGACACAGCAAGAATGCTGCATGAAGGGGCGCCTGGGTGGCTCAGTGGGTTAAAGCCTCTGCCTTCAGCTCAGGTTATGATTCCAGGGTCCTGGGATTCAGCCCTGCATCAGTCTCCCTGTTTGGCAGAGAGCCTGATTCTCTCTCTCACCCTCTGCCTGATGCTCTGCTTACTTATGCTCTCTCTCTCTGCCAAATAAATAAATAAAATCTTTAAAAAAATGCTGTATGAAGACTGAGGATCGGAGGGGTGCATCTATAAGACAAAGAATGCCAAAGGTTGCTTACAAACCACTAAGTTGCAGAGAGAGCATGGCTCTGTCAACATCTTGGTTTTAAACTCTGAGCCTTTTGAACTGTGAGACAATAAATGTTTGTGGTTTTAAGCCACCCAGTTTGGCATTTTGTGGCAGTAACCCTAAGAAACTCTGGGGTTAAGTGCATATGTATGTGTGTTTGTATTATTAGAATGTCAATTAAAGCAAGCAAGCCACACATAATCCCTAAAGCCTGCTCTGTACAGAGCACAATGTCAGGACTGATGGGAAAGTCAGATATATGAGACTCGGTCTATGTGCTTCGCTAACATAATGCTTATGATTTATTTCACATTTACTATTTTCCAGGCAGTACGCAGGCAAGGACTCCATGCCATGAAATGAGCTATACCTCTGGAGTCCGATCTGCTCTGGTGTGAGGCCTTATTGTTTCTCAGCTTTTTAACCTTGGAGAAATGACTTGGCCTGTCTTTTGTTTCGATTCCTTACTGTAATATGGGGATGATGATGATAATGAAGAGGCTGTTGTGAGTCTCAGTTAAGCCATTTCATGTGACGTGCTTGGCACACAGCAAGCGTTCCATAGATAAGATGTATAATTATGTCACCTTTGTGCCTTTAATAACTGCAAGGTGGGGACTGTTAAGCCACATTTTATGAAAGGGCTATGTGAGATCCCCAGGAATGCAGAGAGAGTAAGGAGGTGCAGAAGGCAGATGGCAGAAGGGGGTGCAAACCCTGGGTGTGGTCCTCCACAGTCTAGGTGGTGTCCGGGCTACTGCACTGCCTCTTCAAACCAGAGAGTATGCAGCCCAGTCTGGTAAATCAGAGGCTGGTACACGCAAGGAGATAGATGTGGGTACAGGGCAGTGGGCACAAGATGAGTCCAGCCAGCGGTTTGACCACCCAGTGAGAGTGTTCTCATCTCGCTGGGACACTCAGGAGGCTCAGCCACGTGGGAAATGGGATTTCGGTACCACCAGCCTTTCTTCATTCATCTCAGAAGCATGTATCAGTCCGCGCCCCCCCCCCCCTTTTTATATTTCAGTAGCTTTGGAGAATACTGTATCTTGACACAGAGAGGAAGGACACACCAGGAAAGAGTAAGTTGTAGGCGGGTAAGTTTGTTTCTTCCCCCATTAGGTTTATGAAATGGGGTGATCTGAGACAGGACATCAATATTTTTAAAAGCCTTGTTTGCTAAAAATGCCAAGAAGCTTTTTTTTTTTTCTTCTTCTTCTTCCTCTTGTTACTTTAGAGATGGAGGACATGCAGAGCCAAATACATTTTAATGGAACTTTTGGTTATGAAAACGTAAAGCCAAAATCCAGCTTCAAAATGGAAGAAGTCAAGGCAAAGTGGAGCTATCTACGTGATTCACCTGGCATGATGATCTAAATATTATTTCTACCTTGGACCAAATTTCAAGGTGGAAAGGGAAGAAAGCTATTTCCCCATTAAATATCATGCACTCGTGTAGACACTGACAATGATACCCGTCACCACACACTGAACAATTTGGGGAAAGGCAGTAAAAGCAATTAAAGGTTCCAAAACCAAAGAACATTGTCAGTGATGGAGAAACACAAAAGCCATTTCAAATAAAATGTTCCTGAACTCTTAGCCTCAAACCACTTTCCTGATAAAATTACAGAGCTTGTTCCATTTATATCTATATTAACTTTTAACCTCTGCACCATTCCAATAGTAGAAGATTAATCACAGAGCCTAATAGTATAAATTAATGAGGGCAAATCTGAATTACTGATAGTACCAAACGCCAGAAGTGTTTAACAAGAATGAAGTTTAATTGTCTCTTGCTGTATATGTAAATAGCAAATGAGTCAGTACCAAGTGAAATAAAGCTCTTTCAACATCACAGAACATTATGTGTTCAAAATACTCATCTATGTTAAAAAAAAAAAATGTCTATTAAACATAAACGGGCTCCTGAAATTACTGAAGGAATCCCCAAATATCCTTGGCTGTTAATTTTAGTGAAGATCTCTTTCAAATATGTGACCTTGACTATCCACAGAGAAATTATTATGAGATTTTTACTGCATGAGGATCTTAATTTTTGTTCATAAGCTCATAATTCATAGATGAGAAACGCCCTGATATTTTCTGATATTTCTAAATAGGCTGTCTGGGAAAGTCTGCATTGTTTTGGCCAGGAAAGCAATCCTTGGTGTAAAAACGCCAAGCGCCAGCAGGTGGCAGTGTACCCCCACCCGTGAAGTAGGCACTCCCTGTTTAGAAAAATCCCCCACTCAGGCTGAAAACAAGTAAAAGGCAAATGTTTCCTTGCTCTGTGAAAGGGAGAAAGCCATCAGCCATGTTCCTTTCTCCCTACAGCTGCAGAGGGCTGGTGAAGTGTCTACTTCCAGAGTCCTTATCTTTTGGGGTGGGATGATCCTGCCAGTTCGCCTGTCCTCTGGCAAGGTGTGGTGTCCTTGCACAGAGACAATTTTGGAAAGCCCTGCTGGAAACCATTGGTCTGACATCTGAGTCAGAGCTGTGCCAGTCTGAAATGTGTACTCTCCAGAAAAACAGTATCTTCCAAACAGTCTTCGGGTAATGAAAAGGTGATAGGGGAACACGAAGCCTCTGGCAGTGCTGCTTATCTTTCCTCATTGCCTTTTATGATAAAACATTCCCAGGGATATGCTCCGCAAGACGGCGTCTTGAGTCATTGAGCAGAAAGCAACCTTAGAGTTCATGGCCATCCTTCTCATTTCACAGGGAAACCAACGGAGGCAAACCAAAATTATTCACCCCATACCACATAGCTGGTTATGTGACAAGTCAAGACATTCTAGAACGCAGGGCTCACTCCCACGCAGGTACTCTTTTTTCTCTTACATTTACGATGCCTTGGTATTAGGTAAAGAAAAGTTCTGAGCAGGCAAGAAAAATACTTTCTGACTGACTTCTATGTTCCAGACATTGTGCTTGTTTCTTCTGTATACATGTAATCTATTAGTCCCTGGAATACACAGCTAGCTGATGTTACCCTCAATTTATAAATGTATCACCTGAAGCTCAGAGGGGTTAAATGACTTGCCCAAGTTCATGCAGCTGGTAAGCAGTGCTTGAGATTTATGTTTCGCACCTATAAAGAGAAGCTGAAGTTGGTTCTGGGAAGTTAAGCGCTGAGAAGGGAGGAAAGTAGGATTAGTGAAGGATCGGTAGCCAAACTGACGCATCCTTTGTCTTTGCAAATATCACTCTGTCTTTCAGGGAATACTTTTCCCAGTACTGTTTTTATATTCGAATTCTCCCAGAAAACATTCTCTGAACTCTAACTTAAAGTGTGTAATCCTCTGAACAAATGTATTACTTATGGTTGGTACCCATCATCAGACACATATTGTTCATTGCCTTTAAGAAACAGTTAGTTCTTCGTGTGAAAAAAAAAAAATTTTTTTCCCTTCCATTTTGAAAATAGGTGCTCGTTAAATATTCTGATGGACTAATGAATTAATTATTAGGTAGATGGAGTTTACAAAAATAAGATACATCCTTCAAGGGGACATTAGTACTACTCTTTTTGTTTTGATATTTTCTAGTTTCATGAATTCAGAATTACATATGAAGAGATGCTCAACATCCTATGACATTAGGGGAATGCACATGAAAATGACAATGACATACCAACTGCACATCTATTAGGGTGGTCAAAATCCTAACATGACCACACCAGATGCCAGTGGGTATGTGGGCAACAGGAACAGTCATTCACTGTTGGTGAGAATGCAGAATGGTACAGACAGCTGGACAGTTTCTTACAAAATGAAACATACTCTTACTGTAGGATCCAACAATTGCACTCCCTGGTGATACTCAAAGGACTAGTTAAATTATGTCCACATAAAAACTTGCACATGGATGTTAACAGCAATTTAATTCATAATTGCCAAAACTTGGAAGCAACCAAGATATTGTTCAGTAGGATAAACAATGGTCTATCTAGACAATGGAATATTATTCAGGACTAAAAAGAAATGATCAAGCCATGGGAAAAAAAATAGGGAAGAACCTTAGATACATATTACTAAATGAAAGAAGCCAGTCTAAAAAGACAGCGTACTGTGTGAGTCCAACTATGTGACATTCTGGAAAAGGCAAAATGAAGTCTTTTAAAAAAAGAACTCAGTGTTTGGTGAGAGGGACGAATTCAGAATTGGAAGGAATATGACACATTTGTCTGCATGGCACTGCTAAAGTCGCAGATGGTGCATGGGTAAGGGACTAGAGAATGGTGAACTGCTACAGGTGACAGAGGACAGAATGCTTTCCAGTGCTCTGTTCTACATCCAGTATCAAGGATGGTTAGGAGTTTCATCTTAACCCAGAACAGAACAAGAAACAGATGAGGGCAGGAAGTTTGGTACTACTTAGAATCCTGACCAAGTACCAAACAACAATACTGTAAGAAAAGCCTAAAGAAAAGGATGGCATGAGATCCTCTTAAGAAAAAAACAAAAAACAAAACAACCACAATCACCACCACATATTTCTAGAGTGTCTAGGTGGCACTTAGCTTTAGCTCAGGTCTTGATCTCAAGGTCATGATCTCCAGGTTGTGCGATCCAGTCCCTCACAGGGGTCCACGCTCATTGGGGAGTCTGCTTGAGATTCTCTCTCTCCCTTTCCCTCTCCCTCTGTCACCCCGCTCCTCCCACCCCCACTCTCCCTCTCTTCCTCTAAAATTAATACATGAATCTTTAAAAAGCACATATTCCTTGGCAGGTTATCTTCACTATCTTCACACCTGTTACTGCATACGTTTTTATTCAGATACAACCTCTGAATGTTCTATCAAGAGGGATTCCATTCCCCACCCTAGATAAGAACACTAATCTTCTTAGTTCTAAAATTATCCTTCCATTGGAGTTATTTTGCCTCTGAGCGAATACAAGTTTCTCAACTGTGCAGCACTGGAAGGCTTTATAACAGCATGTGAACTGACTGTTGAAATCAGTCATTCCACATGACCATCTCTGATTACCTCAACTACATCACAGTTCCTGGTATCCTTTTTGGACTTGAGGCCAACATTTGTCTATACACAAGAGAGTCTCAAGCAGTAGGTCTATACATAAGTTCAAGGTGTGAAATAGAGTTCACTCTTTGAAATTGAAAACTGAAGAAAGAAATTCTGTGATTTGGCCAGTAGGAACCAAAGCCTTCAGACTCCCACAGTCTTTACTCACATGGTTCTGTTTCTGCAAGAGGTAGCCAGTAAGCCAAATTAATAATTTAACACGTAATTTTCTCTGAGAAGATTTAAACGCACTTGGCCAGATGTATGGATAAAAGTTCAACAGTCAGTTTATTAAGCTAAGCCAGGGATGTTTTGAATACATAATAAACTTTTCAAGGTCAAGAGTGATTTTGGATTTTGAGTGTAGAAGTTGTCTTGCCTATCCCACCATTGAATTCATTTTGAATCCCAAGTTGTGTCCTGTGGTTGCTATTCAAGAGGCATATTCTTGTTGTAGAGTCTGGCTCTTGGGCAAGCACAGCTGCAGGAAAGCCAGGATGATGCACTGCTCTGCTGAAAAGGACCTTGACCTCACTTTCCCCACGACGGCTGTGGCTCACCTTCTCTTCACCACGGTGTCAGTTTTCATTACCTTGACATTTCTCACGCTTTGATGTGTGATATGAAATGGTAGCCTTTGGCAATAGATGGGGAAATGAGGCTTCACGGGGACATAGAGCGCTTGCCAAAGGGAGAGTGTGGAAAATGGATGTGACAAGGTTATTCAGATTGCTTTCTTAAGAAGTTTCAGCTCAGCTGTACGTGATGCTACCAGTTGCTGCTTCAGCTTGTTCATTACAGAAGGGGCCGTGTATTCATCCCTTTGTGAATCTGTCATGGATGCTTGCCATCATGCTTGGCATGGGGAGGTCCGGTCTGGTAGAGAAAACGAACTAACCAGTCATCTAGGAAGGCTTCATGAACAACATCCATTTCCATTTCAATTGCTGAGACTTCAAAATTATAAGGGTGACCTTTTGTTTCCATATTGTTCTTGCTGACTCTCTTTTCACGGGTTTTATTTTGTTATTGTTTAGCAAGGGTCTTTATACTATGATTGAAGAACTCCCTTAGTCTTTTTTTATCTATAATAAAATAACAAATAACAATTAAAAAAAGGATTCAGATGACATTGCCTTGTTTTTCTTTCTTAAGATGTTGTAATGATAAGAATATGCGACTAGAGCACAAGAGGGTAAAGTCAGAAATTTAAGCTAAATTTCCAAAGGGACATGTGAACCCAGGTATGGTCTGATATGAGACTGCTATCTAGAGGGAGCCTGTGTGCTGGCTGGGATTTAGCCGTCGGCTGTTTTAGGCAGGTGGGTAATGGCAGCATGATTCCAAATGATGGATCTACTTGGTACCAGGATTCCATTCAACCAATAGCTAGAGAAAGTATGTGTGGGGGTGGGGGGCATGAGGGGGTATTTGCTTAAACTCTGGCTTCTGTCCCTGTATTTGTTTTCTATCATGGCATAACAAAGTACTGCAAACTTAGGGACTTAAAACAACATAAATTTATTCTCTATCAGTTTCCATGGGTCATTTCAGTTATCTGGGTTCTCTGCTCAGGGTTTCATTGGGTCAAAATCAAGGTGTCATCCAGACCTATCATCCCATCTGAGGTTTTTAGCGATTTCAAACTCACATGATCATTGGCAGAATTCATTTCCCTGGGTTGTAGGACTGAGACTCTCAGCAACTAGAGGCCATTCCTCTCCCCAGGCAGTTTACAATATAGCAGCCAGCAGGAGAGTATCTCCTCACCTAACTAGTTCAGGCCCACCCTTGTTAACTTCCTTCTTGAATAACTCAAATCTAACCAATTATGGCCTTAATTATATTTGTAAGATATCTTCGCTTTTGCCACATTCAATTGGCCAGAAGTAAATTACAAGTTCTCACCAGCAATGAAAGGTATAGCACTAGGGGGCAAAGACCATGGGGGGGGTAGTCATATAAGTCTGCCCATCACAGTCCCTACCACCTTATCTAAAATGTCATCACAGGGCCATTGTTGTCCCACTAATTGCCAAGTCCAGCAGCCTCTTCTCAGTTCTCACTCTCTGAGACACAAAACACTGCTAACCATGTTCCTCATCCTTCTTAGGGTTTTCTCATGTTTCTATCTCACAATTCCCTACCAGGGAGGCAGTGTAAGACTGGAGAAAGCATATGATATTTGTAGTCAAACAGAACCAAGCCTTAATCCCAGCTCTGTCTCTTAGCAGGAATAATCTGCAAGTAGTTTGCATCTGTGCTTGAATGATGCTGGCAGGAATTGGAAACTACGAAGGAGCTTCTCCTCTACTTCCCCATTTCGGTCTCCTTGAGTACCTTTCACGAGCAGAACCTAAAGGGAACCAGTAGTTTCTAGCAAGGGAGTCTGAGAAACATATATTGCAGACTCCAGCTCTAGCATCCCAGAGCAGGATAGGATTTGGTCTTGAAACTGAGCAACAATAGATTGGTAATGGGCACAGGTGTCTATCTACCCATTGCAAATACTCATTGTAAATAACAGTAACAGCTGAGCGAAAACATCTGAGCCCCTTGTTAACTGCAATCTGAGACAATAAACATTCCCTCTGAGTACAACTCAGTATTTGCCACAACTGTACAATATTCTTTTACCTTTAAGTATTTCTCTCCACTCCTCAAACCTGTTTGGCCAGTTAACAGGGGCTTTCTACTTCATATCTGCATGAGTTCAACACATAAACTGAGGTTTCCCGGGTGTCCCCCTTGTGCTTTTTTCAGAATCATTTAAATCATTCACTGAATTCTGTTTCTGGAAGTTCTAGCCTTCGGAACTCTACAGGGCTCTCCTTTTCCCTCTCACCCCTATGTGCCTGGTACTTTGAATTCAGAAGTTTGGCACTTAGCAGGCACCCAGTAGGAACTGTCGTAGAAGAAGAATCAGTTCTGCCCCAGCTGTTACAGGAGAGACTACTCACGATGTTCCTCCCTCCTCACATGACAAAATGATGGTCTGACCCACTTTAAACCACCAGCTGGCAAGCCTACAGGAGACTAGCCTCCTAAGGGTTAATCCACTTGAACATGAATCTGCTTCTTTTCATTGTGCCTTTTATTGCTCTGGGTTATTGTAAAGGTGCAGAGATTAATTAGCAGATTTAAAACCTTGAAAGCTTCATTACATAATTTTAGTCATCAGCAAACCTTGGGAAAACTTAAAAAATGAAGGCACTAAATCATTTTAATTGGAAATTTAACTGGGTATCTTTATAGAATATTTTATTGCTTGTCTTCTGAACAGACAGCTGCCTTAATGTGTCCTTAGACACTGGAGTTCTTAGCTAGGATGCTCCTCAGGAGATCTTCTTCGTCTTGGTATGAGGAGGTGGGATTTGCCTGTAGCAACAGTATCATTAAATACAGGTAGGCCCTGCTTTAAGAAATCTTAGCATCTGAAAGCCAGAGAATGTGAATGCACAACTTATCTCATATTATAAGAAGAATCTACTTTTTAATTTAAAAAAATGAGATTCTTAAAATAGTGCACTTTTTTGTTTCCACAGAATAATTTCATTGGTAAGGATTTTTTTTTTTTTTTTCCCCTCAGTTATCCTGGAGACATGCTTACTGGGCTCCAGGAAATCCTGCCACACCTGGAAACGTTGTCTTCACAGAGCTTTAGACTGTGAGCAGTGCAACAAATGCATCTGGAGACTGAATTTTCTCTCAGCTGCATGGGCACACTGCTCTCTGGTCCACACCAGGCTGACCTCCTCTCCATCTTGCTATGTATTTTTATCAAGCGTGAGACAGGAAAAGGATAACCCTTGAGGTCCCATTACTTGTTCAAAAAGAGATGATGCGGGTCCCTTGACCAAGAATAAAAGTGGAAGTGGGAAGAGAAGTAAAATATTTTATGAACAAAATTTAAAAGGTAAACCATGACCTTAACACAGACTCAAAGATTGTTTTTCATTTGGTGTTTATACTTTCCCCAAAGTGCACTGGATCAAGGTTACCAATTCTATTGAATCCTCCTTGAAGAGTGAGAGAAAGACCTCTGGGAGCTAGGTTTGGCCTCTTAGAGGTAGTGAGAGACATCACTCACTCCACCAACACCACCATAGATTCATGATGTTTCATCTAAGTTGCTAACAATTACAGGGGTGGGGCAGACAATGTAGAGACAATGCAGTCTCTACATTGTCCTGTACAGACTGCACTGAACCCCTCAGTCTGCATATGGTTCTTTCTCCTGTCTGTCACCAAGGTCTCTTGTCTAAACTTTCTGGAGAGGCCATGGGGGGCAGAGCACAGAGCAAAAGACCAAGCGCTATCTTTAGCTTGTGTCTATCGCTCCCCATTTCTCAGCAATTCTGGGCTTTTTTTTTTCTTCCCATTTTAATCTCTGAGCCTGTGTGTGGGTGCACGTGCTTTTGAGCTTCTGTTTGTCTCTATTAATATGTGGTTTAATCATATGGAATGATTCATGTTACTTTCTTTTTTTATAATAGGCACTCAGAGTCAAATATAGACCTTGGAGTTGCACTTCACTGTTTGTTGTATTTTATGTATGAACAGTTTTGTTCCTAAGAAATCCTTTGAAATGTATCCTTTGAAAGAAAAAAGGCATATTACCTTCCTTAAAAACTATGGTTGTGATAACACTGACCGTAATTTCCAAGTGAAGATAATTCTCTATTTGTATGATTGTTTTTATCATGTCTTTAAAATAAATTATCAATGTCAATTATAAAAAAATCTATCTCCTTTGGAAGTCTGGAAGATTCATACAAATATTTAAGATACTAATGTCCAGAGAAAACCAATAATCACTGCTTACGAGTTTCTATATTTCTAGCCAATCTTCTTCTTCACCTTCCCAACAACATCACTGCCAATTCTTTTCTCCTTGAGATATTGTGCGTGGATCTAGGAGTGAGTGTGGGCTTGTATCTAATTTTGATGTTTGTTATTAATCTGCACCAGCATCCACTGCAATATCCTTGCTCCTATCTGGTCTTCATAAGCCAGTTTTCAGTGACACCGGCAATTGCCATCTTCTCTTGAATTCCAACACTAAAGCAGCTTCCATTCTGACACAATCTGTGTCACATCTACACATGGGAAATATCTTCCTCTCCCCATGGCATTCAGGGGTTAGATAGGAGTGTCCATTCTAACGCTTCTCAGGCTTATGGTCATGCTGGTCATGCAATGCAAATATTTCTTCCATTCCAGCCCCTGGAACAGCATCAATGTCTTATTTCAACCATCACTCTTCAATATCTTTGCCATCAAATGACACTGAGTTCTTCTTACAGATTATCTTTTTTATGTAGATGAGGCCAGTCTTATCATATCTCTTCAGAATTAAGTGATTTTACTTTATTATGAAAAATTTCAAACATATATAAAAGTTGAAAGAGTTGTATAATGAACATGCATATACCTGCTACACATGCATATACCTGCCATATATGTTTTATCTCATGTTTATTAATATATTTATTTGTCTATCCATCTATCAATCTTTTTTGCATGCGTTTAAAGTGAGTCAGTCCTCTTTTACAATGTTTCAAGGTTGGTCTATAGAAAAAAATACATAAGAAATGATGGTGTGTGACTTCTAAGGTTAGATCATGACAGGCACCAAACTTTTTGCTTTGTAATTTTCCTTGGACTGTTCCCTCTAGGGGAAGCCAGCTATCATGTCATGAGGAACACTGCAGAAAGACCCACACCATAAGGAATGGAGGACTCTTGCCAACAGCAATGTGAGTGGCTTGGAAGAGCATTCCCCAATGTCAGTCAAACCTTCAGGTGCTATAGTTTCTCCTATTATCTTGATTTGCAACTTCCTGAGGGAACCTGAACCAAAACCACCCAACTAAGTCGCTCTCAAATTCTTCACCTATTATAACTACAATATAATTAATATTTGTCATTTTAAGGGCATCATATTTTGGGGTAATTTTTTACATAGCAATAGATAGCTAATATAAAACTTTATCCTTGAACACTTCAGCATGCATAGAACTAAACTAGAAACTTAAGTAGAGTTCAATCGTTATTTTCTGTTTTTCTGAGGCTAAGCTTACATACAGTAAAATGCACAAATTTTAAGCCATTCATTGAATTCTGACTAATACATATACCAAATAACCTAAATCCCTATTATCTAACTAAAAAGTTCCCTCCAAGGTCTTCCTAGTCACTATCTGCCCCATCCCAGACACACTTTTATTCTGATTTTTTCATCACAGATTAATTTTTCTTGGCCAAGAAATTAATACAAATTGAACCATACAGCATACACTGTTTTTTTTTTTTAAGGCTTATTTCACCTAGTATATTGTTTATGAGATTCATTCACTAGTTATATTTATTAGGTTTATTCCTTTTTGTTGCTGAGTAGTTTCCCTCTACATAACTATACCATGTTTTTTTTAAAATCTACTAACCTATTGATAGATATTTGGGTTGTTTTCAGCTATGATGAAGAAACTGTCATAAACACTCTTGTGCAAGCCTTTTTGCAGAAATATGTTCTCATCCCTCTGGATTAAAGATGTAGGCGTGGAACCGCTGAGTCATATGGCACTTACAGGTTTCAAATTAGAAGAAACTACTAGTCTGTTGCCAAAGTGGCTGTATCACTTTATAGAGTTCTGGTTGTCACACATTCCTATCAATACTTTTAATTTTAGCCTTTATGATGAGTATCTCTTTATCTCATTGTAGTGTTCTTCCTTAGTTTCCTAGATCAAACTTATTCAGAGGTATTATTTTCCCTTTTGACTACAGGATAATGTTTCATTTTTTCTGATTCACACTGTTTTCTTTTTTTTTCTTTAAATATTCATAGGTGCCAGGTAAGGGCGCCTGGGTGGCTCAATGGGTTAATCCACTGCCTTCGGCTCAGGTCGTGATCCCAGTATCCTGGGATCGAGTCCCGTATCGGGCTCTCTGCTTCGGCGGGGAGCCTACTTCCCCCTCTCTCTCTCTGCCTGCCAGTGCTGTCTGTCAAATAAAATAAATAAATAAATAAATAAATAAATAAATAAATATTCCCATGTGAGCTTTTATGCGTTTAAACTTCCATATGCCCATCTTGAATTCAGAACCAATCTAATCAGTTCTTACTTTTGTTTACTTTAAGCTGGGGAGATTTTTTTGTTTTTGTTTTTGTTTTGTTTTGTTTCCTTAAACATGATCTTAAACAAAATCCTAGGAAGTGAGGATGTATTTACATAAATAAGTCCATCTAGATCACCTCCTTTTCTTTGGATAGAAAACCAAATTGCTGAGTCATCCAGGTGAACACAAGACATCTTTAACCATACATATGGAGGCATGTAGAGCCGAGGTAGGTCGGCACAGCCTTTAGCTCAAATCCACTGTTTGGAAGAAACATATTTGGCAACTCATACCTGATAGAGGGATTATTTCTTTACTCTTCTGTCTATCTTTTGCTCTTATTTAAGTGAGTTTTGGAAATCTACAGTCCAGTATGTTCAACCAGCACAGCCTACTCTTTCTGTTCTTTCCTGCAGCACTTCACCTGTTGAGACCTTAATCAAGTGACAATTGTCTATACTATCTTTCCTCCTTTTGCATTATTTTCTGTGAGTATTTCCTCCTCCATATATCTCAAGTTTGGTGCATATTTTGCTCAGCTTTCAATATTATCTTTTTTCCTGAGTCTTCCCAGGTAGGGTGATAAGAAACTGAGGGAGATCTTCAAGGGGCACTTCCCATGTTTTAAACTCCTCTTTAGCACCACTACATTATAGGGACCTTGGTGGTAAGGGTTATTTCTTATTCCTCTTTTATTACTCAGATTTCCTATCACATAGGAGGTTATCAAAAGTATGTTATATTTGGTTGGACTCACCTGAACGACATGATCAAGTTCTTATGGGCAATGAAATATTTTTTGAAAGCCATATGGTAACAGATTCTTTATACATTACTTTCCCCAGACTGACTAGCTTTCCTTTTGTGACAAGTATGGAGCTAGAGGGAAGCCGCAGCCTTTCTGATCTCAGCTTTCTGCATCTTGGTGGCCCAGTTTCCTGCAAGCCGTGCTATGTAATATGTCATTCAAAACACTGAACTTGACTACTATACAGAAACTACAGAACTACAGTTCATAGAAAGAATGTGGTCAGAGGGTGGGATTGGGATTATGTGAGAGCAGAGGAGTGCTGGAGAACAGGAGACTCAGAGGTCAGATAGGTCTAATCCGGTAAGAGGAACCAGATTCTGCATAGAAGAATTTGAGCTCAGTGCAGGCAACAACTGATGGTGCCCCCATGGTTTTTAACCATAATAGGTAATTGGTTTTATCTGAAGAATTTTGAACAAAATCCTGATGCCTGGAACCAGAGTTATAAGAGTCTATACTGCATCTTTGTATGAATAGAAAAAGGTATCACTTCTAAGAAGATGCATCTCTGGGCCCTATGGCTTGCTCATCGGCAGACCTTGGTGTGAATTAGGAAAAAAAAGGTGGGGGGGATCCCTTCTTCAGCAAATTTAGCCTACTCCAGAAGTTGAGGTTGAACTTCAGACTCCACTTGCCTTCACACCTTAGCACCCTTGTTCAGTGAGTAGCCTATACAACTGTCTGTGGAGGCCCTGTGAGGTCCCTTTTCAGACCAGATGCAGTTGCATCTCTGGAAGTAAATCTGGGAAATTATATATATATATATGATTTCCATATATTTAAAATATATATATTTTAAAAATCTCACCAAGTGATGCTAAAGTAAACAAAGGTCAAAAGCACTGAAATAGACCTGATAAAGGAGACTGCCCAGTACTTTATTCATTCTTCAATTATCCATTTTGCAGTTATTTACTGAGGATTTAACCTATATGCTTTTGAGAACCATGTGAAATTGATGCACTTTTCTGCAGCTGTGGGGCTTCGTTTGAAGTTTTATGTACAGAAAAGCATTTCTACTCATTTTATAGGCACAAGTTGCCTTAGCTCCTCTGAGAAATAAAGTAACTTCTAACACACTGGATACTGTAACGTGGTTCTCTAGTGAACACGACCCACCTTCTAGCTCTGCAGTGTTTCCTTTCAAGGTCACCTTGAAGTGGGAGCTATAAAGGGACTGACATAATGAGGAACATATGTCCAGAGAAAGCATGTTATCCTCCGCCCCTGTCCGGCTTTAAGAATTTAGTGCTGAAATTGCCTGACTATCAGCAAAAGGATTAAACTTTACAGTGACAGAGAGAGAGAGAGAGAGAGAGAGAGAGAGAGAATTTATTTTAGCCTGAGTTCTTTAGAGATCATTCCAGAATGGGTGTTAGCATACTAAGGAGTGGCTGCTTTATTCCAGTCTCTTACAGAAAAGAGCCCCTATCAACACCTCAATAGACAACCTGCCTTGTAATGAGACTAACTAACACATTAAAGACTAAAAAGTAAAAAAAAAAAAAAAAAAGAAAAAGGCTCACAAGTGTTGAATTATTTTATGATGAAGTAAAAGTACTATTATTTCATAAAAATCAGCTGTACTTCCAAACTATTGGATAGAGCCATTGTCTACACTTTGGTATATGTTTTTACTGAATTGGTATATTAGATAGCATGTGCATTTTTTTTCTCTTTTTACTTAAACTGTATTATGAGTGTTCTCTTCCCTTGTGTGGACTTTAAGAACTAATTATCTTTTGTTAAATGATGCAACAATGTTAAGGTTCTTAATATACATATTGCCAAGTTATTACCCCCAATTTAAAAATATTACCTCCATCAGCAAGGTAAGAATGTCTTGTACTACTATCTTCACCACCCTGAGATTTTTCTTTTAAGCTTTATGAAGTTTGAGGTGATAATGTATTTTTGATTCATAATTTTGATTTTGTATTACTGGTATAATAAATACTTTTCATTTATTTATTGTTTTGGGGTTCTTCTATGCACTGTTGAAAATATACATTCCCTACATTTTAGTATTTAGTTTATGATAATTATTGATTTATAAGAGCTCTTTTATTATAGGAATTTTTTTTTCATATAGTGTAATTTTTTCCAGTTTTTCCTTTAGTCTTATTTATGTATTCTTCCAAGTGGAGGAACTATTTTTTAATGTTTTAAAATCTATTAACATTTTCGGGACGCCTGGGTGGATCAGTGGGTTAAGCCTCTGCCTTCAGCTCGGATCATGATCCCAGGGTCCTGGGATCAAGCCCCGCATGGGGCTCTCTGCTTAGCAGGGAGCCTGCTTCTCTCTCTCTCTCTGCCTGCCTCTCTGTCTACTTGTGATCTCTCTTGGTCAAACAAATAAATAAATCTTTTAAAAAAATCTATTAACATTTTCCATTATTATTTGCATGTTTTGAGTTTACAATTAGAGTTTTATTCATCACTATAATACCTAGCATTCATTGGAATTTTCTACCAGATTGTTTTACTTTTTAATTTAGTTATAGAATTCATTCTGGAATATATTTTGATTAGTGGTATGAAGTAGAGCAATAATAATAATTTTATTATTGTTAACTGTTCATTTCAGTGACATCTATTAAGTAATCCATCCTTTATAGTTTCCTTGTCCTCTGTTAAATTATCACCTTACTAAGGGCTGTTTCTGGGTTTTCTGTTCTATTTCATGGATCTTTCTCTTTTTTAAAGATTTTATTTATTTATTTGAGAGAGAGCGCATAAGCAGGAGGAAAGGCAGAGAGAGAGAGGGATAAGCAGACTCCCCGCTGAGAAAGGCTTGAGCCCAGGATTCTGGGATCATAACCTGAATGGAAGGCAGACACTTACTTAATGGACTGAGTCACCCAGGTGCCCCATTCACTGATATTTCTATTGTTATGCTGGATTTTATTTATTTATTTTTGGGGGCGGGGATAAACTCTCTTATTCTTTTTCTTTTTAATATTTCTTTGCATACTATTTATTTTTTCCAGTATATTTTAGGATAATTTTGTTAAATCTTCCTCCAGCACCACCCTATAATCTTAGTGGCATTGTGACTGAATGAGAATTTATGTTCCTTTAATGTTAATTCTCAGTGTTATAGAACATTAAAAAATACAAAGTTTCAAACTGATTTCATGACAGTAACATGAATATGAGTAGCAAGAGGTTATAGCTCAATTACACATCTAAATGGAGCTCTGAAAACTGGAGTTGGAACCAAATTCCTTGCTGTTGGTATTAGAAATAATGGGCAGACCCAGCAATCTGGAGGACTATGCCTTTAACCTTGCAGTTTGGCTAATTCTGGGTAATAAATGTCACTTTTGTTTCATTCTTGACTGTATTACAAAGTTTGTTAGTGTTTTATGGCTAAACATAATCCTTATGGTAGGAGATAAACACAGTCTTTGTCATGTTCTATTATTTTATTTCCAGTTTATTTAAAAATCAGGAAAGGCTGTTAAATACTATCAAATGCCTTCTTATTATTTGTGCCCATTCAACAGTAACAGTTAATTATTTATGACTTTCCAGGCTTTGTGCTAGGTACTTTACATACATTATCTCATTTAATCCTCAGGATAGGCACAGAATGATTAGGCAATTTGCCTAAGGTCAAAAAGTCAGTAATTGGTGGAGCTGGTGTTACAAGTACCATCTGTCTAAGTCTAGATCTGGAAGTCTGAATCACGCTATGTGAATTATACCAAACTACTTCCTTGTGCTAAAATATCCTTTTAAAAAAATCAATTCTAGGGGCGCCTGGGTGGCTCAGTGGGTTAAGCCTCTGCCTTCGGCTCAGGTCATGATCCTGGGATCAAGCCCCGCATCGGGCTCTCTTCTCAGCGGAGAGCCTGCTTCCTCCTCTCTCTCTGCTTGCCTCTCTGCCTACTTGTGATCTCTCTCTCTCTGTCAATAAATAAAATATTTAAAAAAAAATCAATTCTACTTCATATTGTATATTTTTCTATTAATATTCTAGATTTGATTTACCGGTGTATTAAACAGAAATCCTACATTGAGATGTGAGATTTGTATACAGTTTTTTTCCATTGTGCTTCATAGCATGTTTATTAAGCTAGCTTGAGTAAATAAATTGAAAGGCCTTATTTCTTTTTGTGTTCTGGATAAATTTATGTGTTATAAGAATTCTTTGCTCCATGACTATTTAAGAGCAATTGTCCCTTCATCCCTTTCTAGGAGTGGATTTTCTTTTATACATTGTTAAATAAGAACTTTTTAATTATCTTTCCAGGTAGTTGGTTCATTCAGGATATCTACCTCTTAAAGTCTATTTTAATACTGTATGTGTGTGAGTGTGTGTGTGTGTGTGTGTGTGTAAGCATACATATATGTATGTATTGTATACATGTATATATATGGAAATACAATATTTTTGTCATTATTTCCAAATTTATTTTTGTTGAACTGCATGTGGTATGTCTTTATTGTTTTCATCTCTCTTCTGTCATCATTTTTTTTATTATGGTAAAAAATATATACAGTTAAAAATATATATATACAGTTAGGTTTACCATCTTAACCATTTTCAAGTGTTCAGTTTAGCAGTGTCAAATATGTTCACATTATTGTACAACAGATCTCTAGAACTTTTTCATCTTGCAACCTTTAAATTCTGCATGAAATGAGTGCTAAGTTCCCCTCCCCCTACTTCTTAGAAACCATTCTTCTACTTTCTATTTCTACGATTTTGACTACTTTAAATACTTCATATGAATGGAATCATACAGTATTTGTCCTTTTATTACTGGCTTATTTCACTTAGCATAGTGTCCTTGAGATTCAACATTTCGGATTTTCTTCATTTTTAAAACAGCATAATATTCCATTGTATGTATATGCCACATTTTCTATATCCATTCATCTGCCAATGGATATTTAACTTGCTTTCACCTCTTGGGAACTGTGAATAATGCAATGAAGGTGAGTATGTAAATATCTCTTCAAGATTCTGCTTTGAATCATCTTGAATAAATACCAGCAGTGAATTGCAGGATCATATGCTAATTCAATTTTTAATTTGTTAAGGAACTACCATATTGTTTACCATAATTAATGCACCATTCAACATTCCCACTAACAGTGCACATGAGTTACAACTCCTCTGTATTCTTGTCAAGACTTGTCATTTTCAATTTTTTTGATAGTGATCTCATATGGTTTCTAATTACATTCCTCTAATCATTAGTGATGTTGAACATTTTTCATATATTTATTGGCTATTTATATACATTCTTTGGAAAAATGTCTAGTCAAGCCCTTTCCCATTTTTAATTGGGTTGTTGTTGCTGTGGTTGAGTTGTAGAAGTTCCTTATATATTCTGCATAATAATCCCTTATAAATGAGATTTATAATTATCTTCTTCCATTCTGTTGCCTTTCACTCTGTCAATTACTTCCTTTGACGTGCAGAAGTTTTAAAGTATGATATAGTCTCATTTATTTATTTTTCATTTTGTTGTTTCTACTTTTGGCATCATATCCTAGAAATCACTGCCAAACTCAGTACCATGAGGCTTTTCTCCTATGTCTTCTTTTAGGAGGTTTTATAGTTTTAGGTCTTACTTTTAAGTCTTTAATCCATTTTGAGTTAATTTTTGTATATAGTGTAATATAAGGGTCCAACTTCATTCTCTGGCATGCGGATATCTAGTTTTCCCAATACCAGTTCCTTTCATCATTGCTTCCAGTAGCACCCAATCAGGTGATGGTTCTCTGAGATCCTCTGTTCTAGTGTTGTGGCTGGAAGTGCATCCAACAGAAGGAAATAAGAGAAGGAAATACTATGCATGGGAATCACCATCTTTTCTTTTTGTTGTGTGTTGTCTGGCAATGAGAGACACTATTATGAGAATTTATAGTGAATCCAATAAGGTAGTCTATATGGATATTGATAATATATCATTTATTTACTTACACATCCCCTTAAAGTTAAGTGTGGCTATATAGGTGGCTTTGGCCAATGACCTGTGATCAGAATTTATAGTGATATTTGTCTGTTTTAGGTGGATGTTTTAAAAGCCTATGCACGATTTTCCACTTATTATTGCCCTTATGAGAGATTGTGGAAGCCCATGTTAAGATGTAACCTCTGTCTTCCAGGTTCCTGAGTGATAACAATGAGCAGATGTCCTCTGCATGCTTATGCTGGAGATGTGGAGTTAATAATAAATATTTACTTTGTCAAGTGACTGATATTTTGGAGTTGACTACTACTGCAGCTTATCTTAGCCTATCCTGATATATCACCTTTAGTCATTTGAGAATTTAAACTTCAGTACATCTCCCGAATCTCCTGAGCTTCCTGGATCTAAGTAGATGCTTTGCAATTCTTTGTACTCTTTCTGGTTTTGTTTTGTTTTGTTTTAAATATTTTATTTTTTTATTTGAGAGAGAGAGTGAGAGAGAAGGCATGAGAAGGGAGAGGGTCAGAGGGAGAAGCAGACTTCCTGCTAAGCAGGGAGCCTGATTTGGGACTTGATCCCAGAACTCCAGGATCATGACCTGAGTTGAGGTCAGTTGCTTAAACAACTGAGCCACCCAGGTGCAGCCCCCCAGCTTTCTTTTTTTTTTTTTAATGTATTATATTCTTAGCTTGATTATAAGACATATCAAGTCTTATTTTACGTAATAGTGTAGTGATTGAAAGTGTAGGTTCCAAAGCCAATCTGCCTGATTTCACATAGCAGATCTGCTACTCAACAGCTGTGCAAGTTACAGAGTCGTCTATTGGTCCATTTTCTCATCTGTGAAATGAAGAGAACAATTTTACTTACCTCATGGGGTTGTTTTGAGGATTAAATGAGTTATTATATATAAAATACTCAGAGTAGTGGGTCCTATAAAGAAAGAATTTACCAAATGTTTGCTATCACATATTTTTACCTACCCACTGTCCTTAATGGAATTTCTTATATGTATCTGGTCTTATTTTTTTGATTTAGCCAATGTGCTCTGCCTCTCACTTAAGGTTTGTTTGTGGATGAATTATTATTTTAAATCAAGCTTTGAAAGTTTCCAATAACCCTGTTGAATTAATCCTTAATGCTTAGGCAGGATCTTATGGAAGTTGTATGGAGGCAACAGGAAAAAAAGAGAGTGAGCAGAACCTGTATTGAAACTCTTGGATTCTTCCTCCATTGGCCTCTTACTTGATGTCTGAGCTTCAACCTATGCAGGTCTGCCTGAACAGCAGCCATATCCCAGATCTCAAAATTTTCCCTATTTAATTGCTTCTACTCTTAACTTTGTACCCATAAATCTTGACCTGAATATTCTGCTTCAAAGTCAACATTTTTATTTGGATAACTTATGTCAAAGGCATCTCAACTTAATGTATCGAGGTTGTCCTGAAGATCTGTCAAACCTACTCTGAACTCATTTTCCCCATCTTACTCAATGGCACCAACATTCATCCAAATTCACGTAGTAGGAGCGATGAGTCATCTTCATTCCCTCCCTTTCTTTTATACTCCATATCCTCAATTCATTGGGGTCAAATTAACCTCCAAAAAACTTCTTGAATCTACTTTTCTTTATCTCTACTTATAACAAGTGGTCATTACCTCTCTTGGGCATTGCTATAGCCTCCCACTTTGCCTACCTGCCTCTACTCATAAATCCTTCTATACTGTTCTTCATCTGTAGTGGAATGATTGTACCGATATACTGTTTCAATGAGAGCATCACATCACTTCTTGCAATTTCCAAAGGCTTCCCTTTGCTCTCCAGGTAAAGAATAAAGTCCTGAATATCGTCCTCAAGGCACTATAGTCTTGTCCCTGCTTGACTCCAGGACCTTCTCTTGTGCCTATCTCCCTAATTCCCAGCATTTTTTAGTTCCTGACCTTGTTTTTCTCTAATTCACTTTTAACTTTTGCAAAAGAATATTCAGTGCTATTCATCTAATGAAATCTTCTCATCTTTGGGGTCTCTAGCTGAAACACCCCTTCCTCAAACAACACTCCCTGACTTCTCTAGTTTTAATCCATGAATTTCAGTCTTAGATATTTACTTTCTGATTAGGTATTTGATCCTTTAAGGTAGCCTGCAATGTTTGATCCAAAACCAAGAAAAATACTGTATTTTGTTATTGCATGGAAACGAGATGATGTACAAAGAAGTTATTCACTGTACTGCCCACACCTTAGCTGAGTATCTCTGAATTCCATTCTAACGTCTCCCTTCCTTTTCTTCCATCCCATCAAAACACCATCCGTTATATACCCAGCCTGCTTTGTGCTTCTGTCCCCAGGGACATAAGACAGTAGAAACTCCTTGGTTTTGTTGTAGGAGGGGTTTCTGATTCTTCCAGATTTTTCAGAGGAAATAATTTATAAGAGAAACTATATTTTTCTTCCTAATGTTGGCCACTATTTATACCATGAACTTGTCTCTATGCTCTTTTTCCATATTAATAATATATTCTCTTACAAATACACAAATGACTGAGTTGGGGAGCAGTGAAGATGGGAATGTAAAAGAAAGGAAGGAATCAAGTGAGAAAGAAAGAACGTCCCATCCTTCTAAATACACTTACTATAGCCATTAATTTGTTTATCTGAAAATAGACTGCCTTTCCCACTACACTAGAGGACAAGGATCCTCTCTATTTTTCTCACCATTGTGTATCTAGTATATAACACAGTGCCTGGTAATACTTTTTCGAGTCATTATGGAATGACTTCTCTGCATCCCTGTTGACTATGATCCAAATTGAACATCTTACAGTTTGCTCTTTTTAAAAAAACATTTTTCCTAAAAGTATGTAATTAAAAGTAGTGCATATATTATTATCTAAATTAATTTCAGTTTGTGATTTAAACTGTCAGGGGACACTGAGAACAGTATTATTTATTTTTATTAATTCATACTTTAAGGCTTATATATTTATAATTAGTGGAACAAAAGTTTTACTTTCACAATAGTATGTGTTTCTCTGATATGTTTACTTATATATTGACAAATTACATCATTTTTTATTATGATTACTAGACACTCATGTTTGAGAGTGCATTTTGTGCTGTGATTCTGGGACTAACAAATTAGGAAACAAAATGTGTAGCTTCATCCTTCCTGACATCTACTGTATGGTGACTGACAGTTTAATAGGAAATTCTGGCAGGGCTTGCCCTGGATCACAGGACACATGTCACCTGCTTGGCTCAAACATCTAATACACTACTACAAAATGTAGGTATTTACTTGATTTCACATCAATGGGCAAAACTCTGAAATTCTGTGTCCCCCCCACCCTTTTTCGATTTTAATTTGGTACCTTCTATTGTTACACAATGGCAAAATGTATCCATGCATAGCTGCAAGTTTTTCAATCTCTCCCTAGATCCACTCGATTTGAGAAAAATGTAATTGGGTATGAGTTTACAATTGTGTTTTTGCTTTAGAATCTTTTGTTTTCTATATTTGACTTAAGATCTTACTAGAATAAAACAAAAAAATAGGAAGAATAAAGGAAAAAAATAAAAAGCAATATTAATAATACACATTGTCTTGGTTAGGCGAGGCTGATATCAGGAGATTTGCTTAATTCCAATTTTCTCATTTATTTTTTTGTATATTTGATAATGATAAAAACACCTGATTATCAATATCAACACAATCAGTAAAATACTTTTGTGCTATGACTTACTATCTTTTTTCTGTAAGAAAAGGTAAAAATTATGCTGTCATTCTAATCTCAGTGTTTGCACTGGGACATTGTCTTTTAGTTAAATAGAGAAAAATATCTTTTTTATATTGAGCAACATTAAAATTAGATTTTGTTGAAACCTTTGAGTGAATACAACTGCAGTTTAGAATTTTATGTTATTAATTTTTCTTTCAACTATTCTCATCCATTTAATAAAAATGGTCAGTTATAGGAACCATACTTAAACTAGCATTAATTTTTATGTGTTTATTAAAGCCAAATACATAAATCAGATTGTAAGAATTGCAACTCAACTTTTGATATCTTTAAGAAATGTTATTGTTTAAGGAAAGTTAAAAATCAAATAACTAAATATGTATTATTCTTTAATAGAAAGTAATTATCACCCATAGTTTTACTATCCAGAAATAACCATTGTTAACATCTTTGTGTATATTCTTCCAAAAATGCACATGCATGCTGGTCCATACATACACCCACACAACCTTACAAATAGGACTACATATGACATCACCTGCACTTACACTTAAATCTTTATGATGACATCCTTTACTTAAATTCTCTTAGCCAATGTTAATGTGTAAAGCTTCTGGTATATGGATATTTTATAATTAATTTCACTAATTCTCTATTCTTTGAAGTTTGAACATTTTTGATGTTCTATTACTGAAAATAATGGATCAAGTGATTTTGCATATGTTTCAGGTTTCTATTTTTAACCAAAGATTTGTTCCCCAACATTTAGAAAGCTCTGGGCATTTTTGATGGAGGAAGAGAGTGTTTGTCAGAGACTGAAATTCCCTAGGAAAAAAGCATCCCAAAGCAAAAGGGAATGAAGCAAAGTGGCATGGTCCAATTAAGAAAAAAATGTTTCTGATGTAAAGGAGAGGAATCAGAGTAAATTCAGTTCTTTAGATTCAAATATTTCCCCTGGTGCACACCATGGATTCTGTGTTTAATTCTAGAGAGGAGGTATTAATACAAAATACAGGTATTATTTTTACTAAAACTCATCAGGCAAAGCAACACTGTTGGATATCCAAGGGGCTGAGTATAGGTAAGTAGGGGAGAAAGACATTCTTTGAACTTTGCTCAGAGAACATCATTATTGTGGGGAGAGAAACACTCCAGAGTCTACAAGGCAGCTTTGATGCTCATCACCTCAGGACATCAGCAGTGCCTGGTACATGGCAGCAAAGCCCAGAGACAGGAAGTTCATCAAAGTATCTGGAAACGTATCAAAGCTTCTCTCCACTTTCATTCTCAGAGAGTTGAGCACTTAGAAATAAACATAAATCAAGAGGATGGATCAGGAAGGGAAGAGTGTAACCTGCCCGAGGAGAAGTGGATACAACTTCAGTACAACTTTCCCAAATTTTTAAATTTGTTGCACTTATAAAAGAGGTTTAAAATACGCCTTTATTATTTTAAAGCTAATCATAAAACTGACCATCTGGCTCTGACTATCCAGATTAGGAGAGAATATTATTTGTACCTTACATCTTCCTGTGTAACTCCCCACTCCAACTCTGATGGTTGACCACAATCATCAATTTTCTGTTAACCATTTTCACACTCCTTTTTATAGGTTTTAACACTTATGTAGGTATTCCTAAGCAATATATTATTTGACTTTGCTCTATTTTTGCTTTAAAATCTCTTCCTATATTATTCTGAGATATGCTTCTTTTGCTCAACAATGTTTAAAATTAATGCAAGAACATCTCTTTAAGGTTAAGCCAGGTTGAAGCATATGTAGCAGTCCATTCACTTTTCCACTGAACAAATATTCAAACTAATTATTCATTCTACTATTGGTGGCAATTTTTTTTATTTCAAGTTTTTTGTTTTTATTGACATTGCTGCTATGGACATTCTTATACATGTCATTTGATAATATCTGCATGATATTTTCCTCAGGCATAGACTTCTGAGATGCAATAAGTTTTTTCTTTTATTTCTTTTTAAAGATTTATTTATTTTAGAGAAAGCACAAGAGTGAGAGAGAGAAGGAGAGACAGTGCATGAGCAGGAGGGGTTGGGGAGAGGAAGAAAGAATCTCAAGCAGACTCTGCATTGAGCATACTGCCCAAACACGGGACTCAATCTCCCAACCCTGAGATGACAACTTGAGCTGAAACCAAGAGTTGGACACCCAACTGACCACCTCACCCAGGAAACTTAGTGTGATACTTTTTTCTAAGGAATATATATCTACGTGGAATTACTGGCTTTGATAGCATGAATATACCCAACTTCAGTATGTAATTATCAAATGTCATCTAGAATGGTTATAGTAATTTGTACATTTATTGGCAGTGTGTGGTTCTCATTTCTTCACAATTTTGTCCAACACCTGTATTATTGATTTTGTCAATATGGAGTTTATTATTTCTTAAAGATAAATTACTTACAGATTTATTGATCTGCTCTATGTTTATTTTTTACTCCATTAATTTTTAACTATGATCTTTCTTTCCTACTGTGTTTTTTGGGATTCATCTTAAAGTAATTTTAATAATTTCATATACTAGATGCTGTTTATAAATTTTGAAACTTTTTTTGTTTAAAACATGAGGTTTAAAGGCATATACATTTCTAAAGTACTGTTTTAATTGCATGTCGTTGTTTTATATATATACATATATATGTATATCATATTATATATATTTATACCATATTTTATACACATATATGTACATGTATACACAATTCTATTCTCTATGTCACTAACCCCTCAATATTTTTTTCTTTTCACTGGATTGCATTGTCAATATATCTTCAGACCTATTTTCTAGTTCATGAATTTTTTCTTTCTCTAATGTGTTTAATATGATTCATTTCTAGAAAGTCAGTTTTGTTATTTTTCAAAGACATCCGTTTACTTTTTGTTCTCTGTTCATAGTTTCAGGTTTTTATATTGCCTTCAAATATATTAAACATCATTATTTAAGATCACTAAAAATATTTACATCTGAAGTTTTTGTATTCCTATTTGTGTTGCTATTGTTTTCTCTGGTTCTCCCTCACTATATTTTATTTCCTTGTATGTTTCTGTAATTTCTAAATTATGACTGCTCATTTCTTTTGGAAGCTTATCTTTTGGAATTCCTTAATGCCTATTAAATTCAAGATTACCATTCACTTCTAACCATCTCCTATAGTACTACCAATTTTGCTTGAACTAACACATTTATTTGAGGATTTTCAAACTATTTAAGATAAAAAACCTACATGGTATTGGGACGCCTGGGTGGCTCAGTTGGTTAAGCAGCTGCCTTCGGCTCAGGTCATGATCCCAGTGTTCTGGGATCGAGTCCCACATTGGGCTCCTTGCTTGGCAGGGAGCCTGCTTCTCCCTCTGCCTGCCATTCTGTCTGCCTGTGCTCGCTCTCTCTCCCTCTCTCTCTGATACATCAAACAAACAAACAAAAAACCCTACATGGTACAGACTTGCATTCAGGAATTCTTAGAAGAGATTATTGGCTTTTATTCTACTAAGTGCCAAGTGTAAAAGAAGCAATTTTCTTTGTTGTACTCTTCTTTTTTTTTTTTTCTTCCTTACAGTGCAATTACTTTCTTCAAGAGTGTCTTATTATATTTCCCTTTGTGGAAAATCCCTTTTTTGTTTGTTTGTTTGTTTGTTTTTTGTTTTCCCTCAATGCCCAATGCAATAGTCAAAGCAAAACTCAACATTTCTAGAGTACAGAATAATTCCTCATAGTGAAAACTAGTTTTAAGGCTAGTTTATCTAAAGTTCATATTTTTATTTTGTTTTTCAGGTCTGTGGGTTTCTTTTTTTTTTTTTTTTAAAGATTTTTCTTATTTACTTGACAGACAGAGATCACAAGTAGGCAGAGAGACAGGTAGAGAGAGAGGGGAAAGCAGGCTCCCCGCAGAACAGCGAGCCTGACGTGGGGCTCAAACCCAGGACCCTAGGATCATGACCCGAGCCAAAGGCAGAGGCTTTAACCCATTGAGCTACCGAGGTGCCCTTGTGGGTTTCTTACCTTTATAGTGGCTTGGCAATGCATTAAAAACTGTAATTTTTATAATAATTCACTCAGTATTACTGTGTTAGTTATCTATGGCCGCATAACAATATTTTCACAGATAGTGGATTAAAACAACACACATTTATTATCTCACAATTACTGTAGGTCATGAAAAAGTTGGCTTAGCTTTGTCCCCTACAATGCTGCAAACAAGATGTCAACTAGGGACAGTTCTCATCTGAAGGCTTAACCAGGGAAAGATCTACTTCTAAGCTCCTGCAGCCATTAGCAAGATTCAGGTCCTTGAGTGATACAGAACTGAGGGTTTCAGTTTCTTATCGGTTGTCCCTTGGAAGCTGACCTCACTTCCTAGCTGGTTTTGGCCTGGAGACTGCCCTCAATTCCTTGCCTCATGAATCTCCCCTGCCTAACCACTTACTTCATTCAAACCATCAAAGGAAAGAGACTCTTAGCAAAATGAAAGTTATAGTCTTGTATAACCTAAGCACAGAAGTGACTTGCCATATTCTATGGGGTAAGAAGCAAACCACAGACCCTGTCCACACAGGGTATAAGTATAAGGAAGCAGGGACTAGCAGTGTATCTTTTAAATTGTTTCAATCAGGGAAGTTGTTCAGAACAATACAGTGTTCTAGAAAGGAAGTTGGTATGAGATGCACTTGAAGAATCTGCAAAGTAACTGAGGATGCGTGGTGAGACTTGAAGAAAGCTAAAAAGGTGGAATAAAGTGAGGGAAGCAACCCCATTTAAAACCTCCAGTTTGATTTGGCCTTGAGCAGTGTGAATGTCAAGTGAAAATGCAGGTACACATTCATTGTTCAAATCGTGGTCTCTCTTTACGGAGTTCCTGTGCCAACTTCCTTCTTTTCCTTCTTGAACATAATCCATTGTCACCATCATGTAAGTCATGGTTTTTACAAGATTTTCAAAGGGTCAGTTTCCTACGTGCAGAGAAAACACTGCAAAGCCTCAGCTGCTCATTTCTCCTCTGTCACTTTCACTCATGGGCAAAGTTCTTTATAACTCATTAGCCCCTTGCCAGCAGTGGAAACTGCATTTATACTGATAATTCAGGCAAAACCAGGAGCATGACCAACCCAATTCCATTTGCCTCAACTGTGTATGGTTTTAGCCAAGTAACTTATATTGGTCAAAATAACCAAAAATCACTATTTCTCCTTGTGTAGATTTACAGAGCTTGAAAATAAAACCACCAAACCAAATAATTCCTGTGTTAATGGTTCTACTCCTAGAGGCAAGCTTTAGACCTAGATTTTCCCAGTGAGACATCCTTGTCAAAATAATAAAAACAGTAACATTTACCTTGTTTTCTATCTCTCTTTGCAACATCCCTGTATGCCATTTCCTTTGCCTCTGAGTCACTCATGCATTTTTTTTTTTTTTTCCCCAGCACTGGACCCCCTGTCTTGAGTTACTACTAGAACTTTAATTCCCACTAAGGTGTTAGCTGAAAATAAGACAAATTGTCATTCCCTTCACAGCATTTAACCAAAAGTTAAAAAAAGACTGTTTTTAAATAGGAGAATTTTAAGCAATATGACTTCCTTGGAAGGAAAAGAATTACTTTTCTGGGCTGCTTATACTATACCAACTTATTATTATTATTTTTTTTTTTTATGAAACCAGTGCTAATAATAATAGCTGATGACTTGAGGGTGCTCACAATGTGCTAGTCACTGAGTCAAACTCTGTATAGCTTATTTCAATAAACAGTTCAAAATTAATGATGAAGTAAGTACTCATCCTCATTTTACAGGGTAGGTAATTTAACCTAGATAAGTAACTTGCCCAAAGTCACACAGCTAGGAAGTGGAAGAACTAGATGGAAATAACTCCACAACCAGGCTCTTAAAACTCGTATTCTTCTATTGATAGTAAGTGATGTTTTACTATTGGCCATATATGGTGGAAAGTATCCTCATATCAGTACTTTGAAATCTTGTTCCAGATTTTTCCCTAATTAACCATTTAAACATAGCCAAGTTGTTTATACTTTCTCAGTCCTAGTTTCCCCTTGTGCTAAAGGAGAAGAGGAAGTGAATGAACCATGAGTTTCTTCTTTCATACATAATCCTAGCATATACTGTTTTAAATTACCTTTGGTATGGCAGATGTCAAGTCTAAAATATGGGGCTGCACTTCTAAATTCACACACAGAAATGAGAAAGTGATCATAACCTTACTGAATTGTGAGCAAGATCAAAATCTCCCATTTAGGAGAGTATTTCTTTGGTTTCTCTGAACATGCCAATTGCTATTATTGCCCATACATTTTGAATTGTTTGGTTTCTTAACCATTAATTAAAATGTAATTTCATTTGCATAATATAAGACTAGTGTGGTAATTAACACTCTTCTTACTAATTGCCACCTAATTAACCCACTTTAGATGTCTTGATGTCAGTGCAGCATCTAAATATCATCTTCCTACCTTAGTTGATTCGTAGGGCTGTGATTACCTTTTATGGCTTATAAAATTTAAAATTAATTGCATTGCAGCTAGAGCTGTGGCTCAACCTTATATCTCAAAAAGGGTCCATTAGGTAATTATTTGATAACTAATTAAGTTTTAGCCATCTCACTAAATCAACTTAAAATGCTCCTCTTATAAAATAGATTTAAAGGGTCACAAGAGACTCCTGAGAGGTTAGCCTGAAGTCAACCTTACTATTCAGATTGTCTCTTTATGGTTTTTCAAAAACATCCATCCATCATGGTTGAATTCTGGTCCTAGGGTTAGAAACCTCTTCTATCCTATTTCAGAGGCAGAACCTTGACAAAGGTTCTGACAAAATAAGACAAAACTGTCTTATTTTGAACTGAATTTAATGACAACTTCAAAATCTGTTAATGCCCCAGACTTCTTTTATGATCTGCTCTGGGCTGCTTGCTCCTGCAATCCCACTTTTATCTCTTTACTATCCTCTCCCACAGAGGTCTAAGACCAAAGAACCAAGACATGGGTCCACACCACCCAGGGCTGGATTTGGTTTGCTGGATTACGGATATCTTAAAATTTCCCTGAGTGAATATCAGTGCTGAGCTTTTTGATTCCAGGAAGTTATCAGTTATCTCAGGCAGTGCTGATAAATGTTATCAAAAGAGAAAATAATCCTTAATCCCTTGTATTAGAAAGAAATCATTTTAAAAGATGAGAGCATCATGAAATCAAACAAACTGTAACATGTTCAAATTCTAAAAGGTGTAGGTCACAGATGTAAACACAGCCCATTAAACGGAAGATGTCAGAACTATAACTTAATGTTCAAGTATTCCTCACACCCTGAAACCTCATCAAAGTTCCTATTCATTCTTCTGATAGCAGGTGGCTATTTGGATATTACATTTTATTATGCAATTTTGACTCTCAAAATCTCTAAGGCTTGTGTGTGTGTGTGTGTGTGTGTGAGAGAGAGAGAGAGAGAAAGAAAGAAAGAGAATTGGGAAAATAATAAATGCCTTACAGAAATGCAAAAGTAAAAGATAGCATGTATAAATCAATTTTGATATAATTTTAATGTCTAATTTAATACAATATTCAATCCTAGGAATAAGCTCTGTAAGCCTTTGTTGATTCACTGACTCAATACACATTTACGTACATTATGTTTTGGACATTGTGTTATACCTTGAGGATACAGTGCTAAAAAATACATGCTTCCTGAACTCAGAGTTTTGGAGAAATACTAGGAATCCTAAGAATTAAACAATGGCCTATCAGCTTTGTGAAAGCAGAAGCATAATGAGGTAGTGAGCCAGATAATGGGAGACTCATTTAAGGTCTCACAGCTCCAGAAAGAAAGCTGACATGAGAAAATGTTATTTAATCTGGGCTACAAGTATAAGGATTAATAAATTAGTGGAACTATGGGTGGTGCTGGCTGGTGCTATAGAACTGAGAGTTTTTACAGGCAAAAGGAGGGGTGCGTGGGTGGCTCAGTGGGTTAAACTTCTGCCTTCAGCTCAGGTCATGATCTTAGGGTCCTGGGATCGAGTCCCACATTGGGCTCTCTGCTTGGCAGGGAGCCTGCTTCCTCCACACTCTCTGCCTACCTCTCTGCCTACCTGTGATCTCTCTCTGTCCAATAAATAAATAAAATCTTAAAAAAAAATACAGGCAAAAGGAACATTAACTCAACACTCTGATGCATGGAGAGACTACACAGGTGAAGAGCCTAGAGAAGCTCAATAAGACTTCAGAAAAGAGAGCAGGAGAGAGAGAGATGAGAAATAGATGTGGAGTGGGAGCTAGAAAGCCATGACACCGGGCCACCTGAGGCATGCTTGGACTTACCCAAAGTGTTGCGACATCTTTGAAGAATTTTAATTCCACATCTAATATGGTTATGCCTTTATCTTAAATGAATAGTCTGGGCTGAAAAGAGGGAACAGAGTAGAGAGCAGTGACCCCTGATCACTCCTAGCTTCTAGTTATAGTCTTATCCCAAAATGTTTAAATTATTGAAGTACATCTAAAACTGTAATAGGAGAGAAAGGTCATGCCAATATTGTAGTTATGAAACTATAATCAGAGGAAATGGAAGAGATTATTTTCAATTGTAGTTGAAAGGATTAAATTATAATATCATAAATGCTTGCCTTGAAAAATTGAGGAGGTCTATGAAATTGTAGGTTGTTATTGCTTTTAATGTAGTACCACAAACTCTAAGAAAATTCAATGGGGAAAAAAGAAAGAGTCATGCACTCTAATACCAATAACATCATCTCATATTTATGTAGTAATTAATAATCTTCAAAACACCTTCACCTAAGTGATTGGATTTAATCATCATAACAACCTTTTCAGGTAGGCAGGATAAATATTCCTATTCCTAATCCACCTTTTAATTTGGGGAACCACCGTACCTATTCTAAGATACATGGTTTCTGTGGGAATGATTCACTTTCCAGTCTCAGGAGTGGGGCGTAATCAATAGAAATCAATAACTATTTCTGAACACTTGTCCACAGTAATTGGCTCAGGGACAGGCTTGTAAGCTTGTTAGAACCAAGGAAATATAAAGATACACTTCCTGAGATTTGCTGTCATTCTTGCTGAGGCAGATTGGGTATGACAGGAAAGGAGGGAGGGAGAAAAGGAGGGAAACATCCTCTTTTCTTTGGAGGCTCCTGCAAGAGACCCTTCCTCTTTCCTCAGTGAAGAGGTGTGGCCTGAAACCCAAGGTTTTAACTGCTTTAGCCATTTTCACCAGTTCATAGGAAGTTGCTGCAGACAGAAGGCAATCAACATATGGAAAATGAAAGTGAAGTTGAAATGTGGAAGCCTCGATGGGAAAGAAAATTGGGTCTCCAGTGAACCTGTTTGAAATGCTGATTGAATTTTGCCTGGATCCTGGGCTACTTCAGGCCTTTGCAGTTCTATAGGTAGATAGATAGATAGATAGATAGATAGATATGGATATATATAGATGTACACATCTATATAGATAGATAGATAGATAGATATGGATATATATATAGATGTGTACATCTAAGATACATGGCTTCTGTGGGAATGACTCACTTTCCAGTCTCAGGAGTGGGGCGTAATCAATAGAAATCATCTATATATATGTGTACATCTATATATATATCCATATCTATCTATCTATCTATAATTTTTTTTTTTTTACTATTGGTTAAGCCAGTTTGACTTGAATTTTCTAGCACCTTCACCTGAAAGAGGCATAAGCAATAGACAGTAGCAATGTCTAACTGAAGCAAAGTGGTGAATATTTTAGGATCAGTGCAAAAACAAAAATACCAACCCTAATAATAAAGACAAATGTTTATTCTTCCTCTTAAGTTCAAGAATTTTCAAAATAATCAATCCAGATCTAGCATCGTGCTCTGGTTAGGGAACCAAGGTCCTTTCATTATGTAGAGCTCCCCTCTCAGAGATTACTTTATGGTGTAAGGTGCTCATTGAAGTTCTAGGCATTATGTCTACCTTCTAATCAGTGGGGGAAAGGAAGGAAAAATAATGTTTGACCTTTCTTTTTGAGGATACTTTCTGGAATTTGCACATATCACTTCAGGTTACATCCTACTGACCAGAACTTAATCATCTAAGCTAATCTAGATGCCTAAAGAACCTGAGAAATAAGAGTTTTATTTGGATGGCAATGTGTGAAACTAAAACTTGGACTACAACTATTATGGAAGAAGAAAAGTATGTATAATCAGGGATAATCACCAGGCACTGAGACAGAAAGATAAGAGGAGTTCACAGAATTAAGAGGAAAACTGGAGGACCCACCATAAAAGAAGGCAACTCTGAAAAACTAGAAGGTAAAACTATGGGATATTCTCTTAGGAAGGATGCAATGGGGTTCAAGCAACATCTTTTTTCCATTCATATCTTCCTTGATCAGGGGTCAACACTCTGGGCAAGAGCAGCACATAGGCTGAGCTTGGGTCACATATTGGTTTCATGGCAGTGCAGAGGTAATGAGAGGAGGGATTTGCCTATTGGGCTTCTCAAGTAGGTGGCATATGAGTTTGTCATCCCACTGCAACCACATGCAATGAGGGAATAATCATGCTCCAAGAGAAGTGAGGGGCTGTTGTATGAGAAAGAAATGTTTCAAGGCAAATAAATATTAATAACAGCAATAATGACAATAAAAATAATATAAAATTTCAGTATAGGCTCAGAAGGGTGAAGTGATATGCCTAGAGGTAGAGATAGGAATAGAACTCAGTTTTTCAATATCCAGTCCAGTGCCTTTCCCATTTTTCAACTCCATCTAAACTGTAAAACTCAGAGAGAGCTAAAATACTACTATTCATGCTGCTGTTGCTTTAATGGACATTATCTCATTTTAATTTTGTATTTTTGCTCTTACAACAGTCCTAGGATATAGATAGAACATATACCAGTATATATTTTTTTTTTTTTTCAGATGAGGAGACCAAGGTTTAGAAAGATTAGGTAAAGAGGCATCAGAGATGGAGGCTGGGTAGGAGGACCCTAGGCTCATCTTGTCCCATGAACATAATTAGGTAACTATCAAATCATCCTAAATACCCCAGAAATCAGCCCAATGACTGACAGAACAAATTCCACAAATGAAGGGAGAGAAGAGGGCACACTGAAGAAAGTAAGAAGTGTGGAGATGTGGTATAAGGGAGAAATGGACCACAGGTTCTACACAGAGGAAGGAGTCATGGCTGCAGAGAAGGGCAAGTGAGAGAGAGGAACACAAAGGGGAATGCACAAGGAGAACTTTCCGCAAAGCTAATGGCTTAGAAAATGAGAGGTGCTAAATTTCTTGAGTTCTTGCAACCAGTAGTGTTTAAAGCCTGGAGTTTTAATGGTGAGCAGGCTCAATAGGGATAGAAACTGGAGGGTAATGCCCTGCTCTTGGAGAAAAAGCAAGCAAACAAAATTGGGGGAAGACAGTGTGGAAACAGAGATCTGAAAAACAACTGGGGTACACAGGAGGGAGATTATTCCCTATTCTAGGGCATTTCCCTGAGAGGCAGCGTCTCTCTAGGAACAAAGGAGCTGACTGGTATCATTTTCCTTCTGCACGCCTTACCATAAACACAGAGCCACATGAAGGAAGTAGTTCAGTATGGACACTAGCTGCTTAACATGCTTACACCAAACCCCGCCCCAGAGCTCTGGCAGGACTGCCCTTCTCGGTCAAGCTTGCCTCAGTCCAAGTTTGATGGGCCCTTCTCCCAAAAGAGCAACACAAACCCTTGCCCACACCATTTCCTGACTGGAGGTTCTACAGGGTCTCTGTTCTGATGGAGTTCTTGTCAAGTCTCAATTCACAAGCAGACCAGAGCCCACCTCATTAAAACACACCACATTCAGGTTGGGGACCAAATATTGCCCATAGCAGGCAAGGAGAGCTTCTGCAGAAGACTGGTCTGAGGAATAGAGCAGCTGAATCCCAATAGCAAATTGCACATAACACCCACTGGAGATACTCCTTGAAGTGCCAGGCGCTGGACACTACTTGACCTCTTCTTCATAAGGCATTACTTTCAGGTGCAGGAGACAAAGCTGTCTTTTCTAACACAGAGAAGGAAGCAGAGACTTAGGAATGCCAAGATGGAGGAATTTATCACAGTTGAAAGAAGAAAATTTGAAAGAACAAAGACCATGGCCAGACATGAAACCAAAACAGATAGAAGTAACAAGTCTGATGGGAGAATTGAAAGCAAAAACCATAATAATACTGATTGGGCTTGAAAATAGAAAAGAAAACATCAGTGAGGCCCTTACAATAGACATAAAAGTGCTAAAAAAAAAGAGATGAAGAATACAATAAATGAGACGGGAAACAGGCTTGATGCAATGAATGGCAGGCTAGAAGAAGCAGAGGAACAAAATAGTGACCTAGAAGATAAAATAATGCAAAATAATAAAGCTCTAAAAAGGAGAGGGAGAATAATTATGTAATAATGAGAATAGACTTAGGGAACTCAGTGACTCTATCAAATATAATAACATTCATATTCTAGGAGTCCCTACTATGGGGAAGGAAACAGACATCCAGATTCAGGAGGAACAGAGAATTTCCATCAAAATCAACAAAAGCAGGCCAACACCAAGACATGTCGGAGTTGAATTTCAAAACATAGTGATAAAGGAAAAGTCTTGAAAACAGTAAGAGAAAAGAAGTCCTTAACTTAAAAGAGAAAACCCATAAAGCTAGCTGGAGATTTCTCAACAGAAACTTGGCAAGTGAGAAGTGTTTGCTATGATATTTTCATAGTGCTGAATGGGAAAATTCTGCAGCCAAAAATACTCTATCCAGCAAGTCTGTCTTTCAGAATAGAAAGAGAAACAAAATTTCTTACACAAAAACTAAAGGAGTTAGTGACCACTAAATCAGCACTGCAAGAAGTATTAAAAGGGACTCTCTCAATGTCAAGGACAGATCAAAAGTGACAAAGACAAGAAAAGATCATAGAAAATCTTCAGAAACAATGTTTAAAAAGGAATAAAATGGAAATAAATATATATCTAGCAATAATTACTGTGAATGTAAATGGACTAAATGCTCCAATTAAAAGACATAGAGTGTCAGAATGGATTAAAAAAAGTACCCATTTATATGTTGCCTACTAAGAGACTCATTTTAGACATATAGACACCTGCAGATTGAAAATGAGGGGGTAGATTAACATTTCTCACACAAATGGATGCTAAAGAAGGTTGGAGCACCACTATTTAATACAGGACAAAATAGACTTTTTTAATTCTTGTACTGGTTTTATCCTGCTTTGGTATCAGGGTAGTATTGACCTCGTGGAATGATTTTGAATGAATGTGTTCATTTGAATAAACACATTTGAATGAATGTGTTCCCTCTATTCTATTATTTGTAAGATTTTGATAAAGATTATAATTATTATTATTTTTTAATGTTTGGTAGAATTCACAAATGAAACCATGTGGTCTTGGGATTTTCTGTGGTGGGAGATTTTTGATTTCTAATTCAACTTTCATTCTTGTTACTGGTTGAAGAAGATCTCCTATTTCTTGGATTCAAGACTGATGATTCGATCATGGGATCTTGTCCATTTTTAGAAATTATCTGTTTTTTCCCCTAAGTTATCTGATTTGTTAGGATATAATTGTTTATAGCAATCTGTTATCATGCTATATATTTCCTATTTTTTCATACTATGTATTTCTATGGTTATTTTATTATTTTTTATTTCTTATTTTGGTTTTTGAGTCTTTTCTCTTTTTTTCTTAGTTAATGCATTGTCAATTTTCTTTTTTTTTTTTTTTAAACTGGTCACTACTGGTTTTTGTTTATTCTGGTCTCTTACTATTTATGACTTTTATTTGTCATTTCCTTCATATGCAGAATTGCAGCTAAGTTTCTACTTTTTTCTAGTTCCTTGTGGTATAATGTTGTTTATTTGAACTTTTTTTCTTCATACAAGAATTTATAGTATACATTTCACTCTAACATTGGCTTTTGCTGCATTCTATATGTTTTGGAATTTGGAATGTTGTGTCTTCTTTTTCTTTTGTTTTGAGACACATTTTGATTTGCCATTTGATTTCTTATTTGACCCATTACTTGTGCAGTAATGCATTGTTCAATAGCTACAAATTAAATATTTAATATTTACATTGTAAAAAATAAAAATTTAAAAATATTTTTAAAAATAAAATGTTTTAAAAAAAAGATTAGGTGATTTACAAGAGGACTTGAACCTAGATCTGATTCCTATTTTAGTGTTTATTCTACTAGCATAGTGAGTGGTTCTCAACCTAGGGTGATTTTGCCACCCCATCCCATACCTACAAGATTATCTTGCAATGTCTGGAGACATTTTGGTTGTTATAACTAGTTGAGAGATACTGTTGGCATTGAATGGGTAGAGACAACGGAGGCTACTAAATATCAGTTTAGCACAATGTACAGCACAGTATCCTACAACAAAATATAAATAATGCCAAAGTTGAGAAACCCTGTACTAGCATAATGGAAGGAAAAAAGAATATTAATTTTCTGATGATTTCTAGCCCAGACAGGCTAGTCTACTTCTCTCTAGTTGGTAAGGGGGACTGTTTAGCAAGTATCTGATCCCATGAACTGGCACTCCAGTTCAAGCTCTGTTGCCCCAGGCACCTGGGGCAGCTCCACTGCATCAGTGTAGAATCATGCCTTTTTTGCATCCTGTGAATACATAACATAGTTAGGCCTGGATATAAGTGCTGGTTCTGACAGTCACTAACCATGTAAACTTGGATTAGTCATAATGTCCCAAGCTTCACTGGCTTAACCTATAAAATGGAAATAATGTTTATTTACCTCAGAGATGCCTTGAATATTAAATGAAATATAGCCTATAAGCATCTGACACATAGTAAGTTGTTATTAACAGTTAAATATTTTTGTTATTTAATAAAATTGCTTTGGTCTATTTAGAAAGCATAAATTAGATATTTATTTTACATTTACATTAATTTCAGTCTGTATTAGGTCATGTTTACCTACTTAGCTGCTCTCTGCATCTCTCACTGCCTCATCCCAACCTGGTATATAACAGAAATAGTTCAATGTTGCTATATTCTCATGAGAGGGTTTCTTGATTTTCAAAATGTATTTCTGGAGCTGATAAATTTTTGTTAGAAGTTCTGAGGAGACCAAGGTCTCATGAATGAAGTTAGGTAATAATGCCCATTCACTTACCTGCTTTGAAAGTGGGTTAGCAAGAATCTTGATGTCACCAAGCAGATTTCCCCTTACATCAGGGAGTAAGGCTTACTGTTTTCAAGGTTTCTTATTTAACACATCACTGCTCTTTGAAGGTCTAGCTTTAAATCATTTCAAAAGCAAAGATAAAATGATAGGCGAATATATAAACACTTAATTAGAACTGGCACTCTACCAGGGATGGGGTCTTGTTTCCAACTCTGAAGGACTCATAGTTCACAGAGGATTTCATATATGTTGTAAACAGACAGACCTCATAGAATGGGCATCACTGAAACAAAAGTACTATTCATAAAATAATGAAGGAGGACTACCTGGGAGAGTTTTAAAGCGGAGGTGGCATTTAATATGGGCCATGATGGATGAGATGAAATTTTTCAAGCAGTGAAGATGTCAAAGATCACTGCTGTCAAAGGAGACTCCCACAAGCAAAGACAGTGTGGGGTGGGCTTGGGCAATGGGAGGGGTGAGGGTAACCACCAAGATATACCTTGACAGGGTTGAATCGACAATCACAGAGCAGATGAGAAGGAATGTCATAAGAGGAGGGAAGGAGAGGGTTGGAAAAGAAGGCTTCTCCAAGAGAAACATCATAAATCATTTTGTACCAAGTGGCCTGGAGCACCCATGTAAATTCATTTTGCATGCATGCATATAGTATGCTGCTCAAAACTTCGGTGCAGAGCTCAGAGGCTAAAGAGAAAACAAGGAGTGGACAGGGCACAGACAATGGCCATGCCATTGATTCTGTAGGTGAGCAGTCACAGTCTTATTTAAGCTAATGAAAACATTCAATGAAACACATTAGATAAAGAAGAAGTAATGTAAATGGAAAACAATTTAATGTAAATTAAAAAAACAGCATACTTCTCTAACTTTGAGTTGAAAATAATGTGATTTGAAACAGTAAACGAATAATGCACTTATTCATCTACAAATATTTAGTAAGCATTTACTATATTGTAGGCAGTAGCATGGGTGCTGGAGACGAAAGAGGGAATAAAGGATATATACAGTTCCTGCTTTCCATGGAGGTTAGATAAATATCTGAAAGGTAAGTATAAGGTCATATGGGAGTGTATCAGTTCTGCATTGCTATGTAACTAGCCTAAAACAACAAAGTATTATCAGATCACAATTCTGTAGGTCAGAAATTCAGACATGGTGTGACTAGGCTTTCTGCTTAGGAAATTGCTAAATCAAGGCATTCCTGGGTTGCTTTCTCCTTTCCTAAGCCCATGTAGTTGCAGGAGGATTCAGTGCCAAATCAAAGCAGAATTTGCCAAATCTCTGACTCGTCATGCATTTATCTGCCACCTTGCTCTTGGCCATGTCCACCTGATACCTAAAGCCTCTGGATAAAACTATTCCCTCCCTTTACCTTGCTTATTGCACCTAAAAACATCAGAGGCACAGGACTGAGGAGGCCCTGAGGGAGACTGCAGAGGTCTCTTCCAAATCCCACAAGGGGTTTATTCTGATTCTGTTTGCAATCTTGCCCAGGTTGGTATCAGTTCAAATCTTTTCTCTGACCAGTGTTTGGTCTGTGAGAAAAGGCCTGGCTGTGTTTCTTTGGCAGAAGTGTCCAAATAACAGAGATGAGTCAGAACTGCAGTCTTAACAGTCAGATCACACAAATCAAAGCCCTCACTGTGTACCCAGGTCAGAACTCCTCTTGCTAGCATTTTCTGGGTCAGTCTGGTTTGACACACACTGGTATTTAGAACTATACTAAAATGCCATTTCAGTTGTTGCCATATTCCATAGCTGATAAAAGCTATGTGTAGTTCCAAATGATGTTACCACTTTAAGGAGTATAGTGTGAGGGGGCAAGCAGAGATAGAAAATCATTTCCATTTATTTTTCATGAGGCATAGGCAATTAATTAACTTGCATTTGACTGTATTTAATAAATTCTAAATGTATGCAGCCAAGAAAATGAGATGAAATCATGTGGTCCTTTTACTGTGGTGCCTGAATATAATTGGCTGAAAGGTGCAGTACTTGACAAACCCATGCATATTATTAGAAAGACTTTTAAAGCACTGCTTTTTGTGCTTAACTTCATGCAAAATAAAAAAGAAGCAAATAAAATTTCTTTGAATATTTCCAATAAACATAGTGGCAAAAGGGCAGTATGTGCTTAAAGGTCTTTGATAAATACAAAGCAAAGAGTACCAAAGCCTTGTGTCACAGTTGGAATGTACTTAATAACTTAACAACTCCTTAATTATGAGGCAACACTTAACAACTCCTTAGTTATGAACTCAGCTTTCATCGTCTCATTTAATCTGCTTAGCAACCTTGGCATAGATACTGAAGTTACCCTCATTTGAAGATGAACAGCTAGGTATAACAACAGAGAGGTATAACAACAGTCCCCAAATCACACAGGATTAAGCAGCAGCCTAGGGCTGTCACTCTGATGCTACTCAGTCCTCTGCTGTATGCCAGCTTCCCACTCTAACAATTTAGATTAGTTGAGTACTGAGTATGTGTCAGGTACCATTCTAGGGCTTTACATACAGTAGCGCATTTAATCCTTGAAGTATTGATATTATTTTCATTTTACTCATAAGGAAACTGAGTAACAGAAAGGGTAAGTAACTATCTAAAGTTATGCAGCTAATAAGTGGTGAGCCAGGTCTAGAAACCACATAATCCAGCTCCAGAGTCTTCTATGTCCTCAATGATTGTTTTACTCTGTTTCACCTAAAATACCTTTGCCTTGGTAATTCTAATGAGGTAGGTTAGGGACTCTTTTGGATGTCTTAACATCACTGTTTCCAAACCTTCAAAGCACCTGAGACGCCCTTCTCTCCAGTCCTACCCCAAACCTACTTGTACTTCTCGGAATCCCTTCATTCCTGTACTGGATTTACTGTTATTGTAATTTCTACCTTCCAATAAGAAGAAAACAAAGGCACACATGCAACCATTTTAGTTGAAAGTATTACTCAGATAGCCTTCCAATAAAGGTGATTTCTGAGTGTGTTTTCAGAGGAGTTTTACTATAGAGATGATGAGATTTTTAAAAATGTGATAAAATCAGATACTCTTCTAACTGCTAATGTGTTTCAGAGGATTACAGTGATTATTCGACTATGCTTATTTGAACACTGATTTAATTTTTAATTAGAATGTTCCCATGCCTAATTGCTTAGGAAATCCACCTTTAAGTAATAAATGATGTTTGGGAACATCACTGATAATAAGCCAAATATCCTATCACAACAGCATTTTAAATTATGTAAATTTAAATACAGTGCGTCATTAAATTGAATTTAAAAAAACTTACTTTAAATAAATTTTCCTCTTAAAATTGAACAAAAGATAATATTTACTTTAATAAGAATCAGGGACGTTTATGAGCAGTATTTTATTCCTCTTGATGTGGCATACTGCTCTAGGCATTTCTTTCATATTCCTAAAGTTTTTTTCTGAGGCACACCAACTGCTTTTTTCCTTTGAATAACATATGAGCTTTAGCTTTCCCCTGAAAGTCTCATTTCTTAGTTCTCTTAATTTCTGTTTGTTTTTCTTTCAGTTCTGTATACCCTGTTTAGATACTGCTTACTTTGCAGTTATTTTTCTTCAGAAAGATAAAACTTGCAAGCATAAATCCCTCTGGAACTAGGTTGAAAGAAAGACCTTAAGGTTGGGAAGCTTTTACAGAAGTGGCTTTGAATTTTTTTGAGATTGACTATTCTTCTGATCTGGTAACCCCCGGGGGAATGGTTTAGACAACGTGTTTGGTATCAAATGTCAATTTTGGTTTCAATTCCACGGCCAAGTGTAAGTTGAGAGATTATGACACAAAGCAAATAATAAAATAAAATATATTAATAGTCATAGAATATAAGGAATTAATGGGGGTTTTTGATGTAGTATACAATTTGAAACCACTTAACTATCCAGACAGGCTGAAGCAGGTACTGAGGGTATTAGACGTTGTTGAGAGGATAAAGAAAAAGAACCCTTCCTTGACAAAACACATTTTACTCTAATCAACTCTTGTTTGAAATGCCTTTATAGGTAATGTGCTCCGTTCCCCATCCTTTCTTTTTTCACAAGGAAAGTAGGGCATTGTCCTTTGTCTAACCAAGCCTGAGGAAAATCAAAGACGGTAAATCAAAGTGAATTGCCCAAAATAATGTATTTTCTTTCCTGGAGGTATAATTTTAATAGGAGAATAGTGGGCTGTGCAAGGAAGAAGGACAGCATCAGAAAAGAGAGCTCCCCTCCAATGCTCCAGCTCCTTCATATATAAAACCTCTCACATAAACTGGCAGCTACTCTAATTCTTTTTATGTCCCTTGTAATGGTTAGTTTCATTAGTTTCACTTAGTCAACTTGACTAGATTACTGGGTAACCAGAGGTTGGTCAGAAATGACTCTGTGTGTTTCTGTGAGAGTTGTTTTAGATAAATTCAACATTTAAATTAATTCACTGAGTAGAGCAAACTGTCCTCTCTAATCTGGGTGGGCCTCACCCAACCAATCGGTTGAAGGCCTAAACAGAACCTAAATAGAACCTTTTTCTCAAATAAGAGGGAATTCCTCCTGCCTGCCTGTCTTTGAACTAGGACATCAGTTTTTTCCTGACTTTGGATTGGGACTGAAAAACTGGTTCTTTGCAGGCCTCAAATCTGCTGGTTTTAGGATTAGAATTTAAGGCAGTCATCAGCTCTCTTGGGTTCTCAGGCCTTCAGATTTAGACTAGAACAATACCAACATCTCTCTTAGGAATCCAGCTTGCCAACCGATAGCAGATATTGGGACTTGTCACTTGTCAGCCTCCATAATCACATGAGCCAATTCCTTATAATAAATCAATCTCTCTCTCTCTCTTTCTCTCCCTCTCTCTCCACACACACACAGCCACACACATTAATTTTGTTTCTTGGGTGAACTCTAATATACCTCTGAGGCATTCAATATTTTAACACATTTTTGGAGGGAAATAACTTGCACTGAAGGGTATCTTAATATGTGACACAACTGGGTTCAAAACTGGAACATGATATAAATATGAGAAAATCACAAGGGGACGTCTAGATACTTGGGCTCATATTTTGTATAGGAAGATTTTATGGCAGACATAGGGCCTTTCTGAAGCCTCCCTATAGTTATAATTGGCTCAGGTGAGTCATGTATGTGTGTGTGGTGGGGGGGGGGGAATTATTTCTTATATCTTCTCCCATAGTCATTATGAATATTAATAATGTTCAAGAATCTTAGCATAGAAAGTTATTCAGTTTAACCCTTATTCTGTTATATTAATTATATTTTGACATACTCAAGTATTTAGTTAGAATCTCAATGCCCCCATTTAATTTTAAGATAGACTTAAGAACATTTCTGTCCCTCTTCTTTTACAGCATTAATAACTTTAATTCATTTATTCATGGATATTTAATGAATGCTTTTCATTACTTATAAGTGGAGTTTTTCTCTTACATGTATGATTCCTTTGGGTTTTAGAGTAATGTGGAAAAGGCAGAGACATTTGTACAATTTAGAAGACTGAGCCCTTTACTGAGCCTTTGGAGCCTATGAGCCTCATGAAAGCAAACAATGTGATGTCCCAAGCCTTGTTCAGAAGGGGGATTTCAATAATTTATATTATAGAGGTGCTCACACATTATTACAAAGCCTCTGCAAGTTCTCCCAGATTCCTCTACCACTCCAACATTGCCCAACAAACTTTTACTCATTATAAGAAGGTATATTAATTATAGGAAGAAAGAGGAGAATCTCACATTTTTCAGTTTAAAGATCGTACCTCCTTAGAATTTCTTGATATTCTAATTATGTACTTGGTCTTCAGTCCTTGATCAACCTGTTCTCTTATGACTAATTTTTCCAATGATTTCACCAGAGGTGAAACACTGATTAGGGAACACTCTTGTATGTCAGAGAGAGATCCTTATTTCCAGGTCATAGATCTTATCATTTTATTGAAATAACTGAATTGTCATTGCCTACTTTAATATCCTCCACACCATGGCCTATGGAGGTCTACTGGTTTCCTGTCAACTGTGTTCTGTGAAGGGAAGCCCTAAATAGGGACAATGAACTGTGGTATCATTCTAGTACTGTTGTGCTTAGTTTTTAGAACTCAGAACAGAAACCTTAATTGTGCCTATTAACACTTCATACTATCTCCTACTTGAAGAACATTGATTCTATAATCAAACTATGGAGCTTTTACTTATCACTAGATGCCATTCTCTAATTTGGAAAACATATTCTCTTCTAGGATATTAATATAGACCAGCCACTATAATTCACATTAGATGTATAGGTGGCTATCAATCCATTAAATATTTCCCACCAAGTGTATGCTTTAACGATTCACACCTTAAACTAAAGGTACTACTAGCTCTTGTTTCTTCAACTTATCTACAAGGTTAAAATAAAAGACCTTATCTAATGTATAGCTAAAATCCAAATCCAAAAATCCAATCTTGTTTATAGAATTATTCTATCAGCCCTATTATCTTTAAAAGTGATATACAGCTTGGAAGTACATAGGGATACATTTTTAAGACCTCAAAAGAGGTCCATGGTGATAAGGCCTGACTGAACTTGGGTTGACTCAAACTTAATTTCATGAGTCTAAGTCTTTATATGCCATCAGGTCAATCATCAGGTCAATTTTTCTAAATCAAGCTCCATAGAATCTTATATAGAATGAATATCCTTCCTAGATTCTAGTACTACGATATCTGTGTATCTTAGCTTTTAGTAATACTGTCAGCTTTTTCTTTTTCCCTGGTCTTCATTGACCTTGCACTGATCATTTGGGACTGGCTACACTTGGGACAACATTTTTTTTTTTTTTAAGATTTTTTTTTTTTTTAAAGATTTATTTATTTATTTATTTAACAGAGAGAAATCACAAGTAGGCAGAGAGGCAGGCAGAGAGAGAGAGAGAGGAGGAAGCAGGCTCCCTGCTGAGCAGAGAGCCCGATGCGGGCCTCGATCCCAGGACCCTGAGATCATGACCTGAGCCGAAGGCAGTGGCTTAACCACTGAGCCACCCAGGCGCCCTTGGGACAACATTTTATCTAGGAAGTACAAGTCTCTATTTTACTACATAAGGTTCCACACAATACAGGTTCAGAGGAATGATGGATTGAAATACCAAGTCTAACACTTATTGATGGTATGACACTGGGCAAGGTACTTGTCTCATCTAAGCTTCAGTTTCCTCAAATAGAGGCAATAGCTATTTCAATCTTATAAGATATAGATAAATATAGCATTCAGCAAAGTTCCTAACACATCTGCTACATGCTTATGATAATCATTTCCTACTATGGTTATCGGGGTTATCCTTTTGATTCAGAAAAGTGACATGTCTAGGATTGCACGTAGAATGTTCCCAACATGCATGAATGCATTGCAAAATGTGTGATTTCATCAGAATCCTTCTGAGTATCCTTGGCCTTTACAGAACTGGAAAGACCCCCAGTTGCACAGCCATTCCATGTGCTGTGACACAGGGGGGATGTGGCTGACTGCAATGGGTATGCTGGCAGACTTCCTTTTGCCCATAAATCAACTGTGCTGAAGAAAACATAGACCCTCTTGGTTGAGTAGCCTTTGGATATCACTCCACTTTATCTTCAATTTTGGTGTCATTTCCTAAGCACACTTCACAATCATTCAAGCAATAATGGCACCTTATAGCTGCAGAACATATCTACACCTTTTTTTCCACAGTGCTTTTCCACCTGTTATCTTATTTGCTTCCTACAGCTTTGCTTAATAAGTTATTATTCCTCTGTTACAGATGAAAAAAGTGAGGTTCTGACAAGTTAAATAATATGCCACAGCTATATCATCTAATTTTTATTGGAGATAGGACATGAAGTCAGGAGATGCTTCAAAATACCATGGTATTTTCCTTCTCAGTATCTTAAGTCAACTTCAAATTGATTAAAATGGAAAGGCATGGCTTTGGTGATCTGACTTACATTTTTATTCCACCCTTCTACCCACTTCCACCCCCACTGTATGTCTAAAAATTTTGATTATTTTTCAGTTCCTGTAACACTTCAGCTCTCTTTCACCTTTTGGGGAACCAAACTAGATTTCATTTACTTTCAGAAATCTTCCCTGAACTTATCTATTAACTCTGGGTTTCATACTCCTCCCACAGGTTCTCAGAACATTCTACACACCTCCTTTTATAAAACATAGCCTGTTGTATTATAATTGTTCTTATTTTCTGGATCTCAGACAGGACCATGGGATACGGGCTATGTCTGGCTCACTGATGAATGGCTAGCTCTGCTATGGTCTGAATGCTTGTGTCCTCCTCAGAATTCACATGCTGAAATATTAAACACCACAGATGATGGTTGGGCCATTGGAAAGTGCTTCAATCATAAGTATGGAACCCTAATTAATGAGATTACAGCCTTGTAAAGAAGGTTTAGAAAGATCCTAGAAGCCCTTGCCTTCCATCATGTAAGGACGCAGCATGAAGTTAGCAGTCTACAATACAGAAGTGGGCCCTTATCAGAATCTGGCGATGCTGGCACTCTGATCTTAGACTTCTAGACTCCAAAAATGTGAGCAGTAAGATCCCATTGTTTTAAGCTACCCAGTCTACTGTATTTTGTTATAGCAGTTTGAACAGACTAAGACAAAAATCTAGTATATAGTGGATACTATGTTCAACATACATTTGTTGTATGAATGAATGTTCTGTTTATTACTCTACTTGCTTTCTCTTACCTTTGGCACTTTCTCCATGCACTTTCTCTTGAAAGTAATTAACCCTCAATGAGGAGTGCAACCAATAAATATGTAAGGCCAAAGAGCTAAAAGCTATTGGAACAGCTCTTAAGGACCCCTAAACTTTTATGATTACATGGTGAGCAAATCTGATGGCACATAGATAGTTCTTCAAAAATGATTTTATCTTCATCCCTTCACATTTACGAAAACTACAGGTTCAACTACTGAAGCTGTAGTTTTATATATAAACTATTCCTATTTCAAATATAAAATGCCTGTTTTCATTTGAGCTCTATGGTCATTTGAAATTTATTTACTGAAGGCCTAATACTGTGCGTGGACCATAGTATGAGCTCAATTAAATATTAGCTGAACAAAAAATAGTAATAGTTTAAAAACTTTTTTTTAAAAATTATCTTCACATGTGTTCAATTTTTAATTTGCATGTCAAACTTGCCTGCTAAAACTTTTCTCACTCTCCAGTTAGGTATTTCACAATGCAGATGTGTGTTTTGTGAAATTTTATTTTGGGATATCAGAAGCATAACTACTGTTAGACTGGGGGACAAAAACCACCATGAGTCACAAATACCCCTTACCTTTTCACATAATATTTTGGTTTTAGTATATGTGTATACCTTTAGAGGGGATGATATTCTGATATATAAAACAATAATGAAAGAGTTAATGAAACTTTGGGGGCCCTCTTTGTGAAAATGAATACAGAATGTCAAGAGTAATTACAGGACCCTGGGAAGGACCTGGGGTGAGGTGGCAATAAGGAGCCCTGAAGCTTAAGCTTCACGCACTTCCTATCCACGTGCTCCTGAGCCTACTGCTTGCATTACTACTTCAGCCTTAAATTCTTTATTCACTTGAGTAGAGGTCTTGACTGAGGCACTAATTTTGCTACAAAAAGAAAAAAGAAATTTCCAAAGTGTGTTATCTAGTGCTCAGCCTCCACCTTTGTAGTTGCTTTAAATTTTGTTTTCTTTTTAAACATCTGTTTACTCATTTAAACTATTTCTTAAGTATAAATCTGCTGTTATTCTTGCATTACATTATATCTGATCTGTAAATGAATGGAGAGGGAAGTCTCATTTTTTTGAAGGTCAATATACTTCTAAAAGCCTCCGTGGTATCTTTTAGAAAATTACTTTTCCCGTGCAACTGATGGAGCCTATGGCACCCCTGGATGGACCCGAAGCCCTTGTTTCAAGTGTGCTCACTTACGCACGTGGTGTCCTTATGGACATAGAGTTAGTAGTTAGTAGTTTATGTGGAAAAAATACTTTCTAGAGGAATTTGGACTGTGTAGAAGGTGGTGATAATAATTTATATTGCTTCCATGATTTCTAAAGAACTAGATGACTTTTTATGGTAAGGTAAAAAAAAGGGGGGGGGCTTTTATTTATTTATTTATTTACTTACTTATTTGAGAGACAGTGTGCATGAGAGGACTCACAAACAGGGGCAGAGGGAGAGGGAAAAGCTCACTGCCCACTGAGCAGAGTGTGTGATGTGGGACTCAACCCCAGGTCCTCAGGATCATGACCTAAGCTGAAGGCAGATGCTTAACTGACTGAGACACTCAGGCACCCCCCAAAATGAAGATTTCTGCCCACCATTCTCTGGCCCAAGTATCAAGCCCTTTGGGGGATCAATTGTAAGTTCCCCTTGCAACTTCCTCTGTCTACCTCCCTATCTATTGGTTTTGATATGTGAAAGTACACCTTCAATTATTTTTTATTTTTTAATTTTTTTTTATTTTTGAGTAAATTTTTGGGGGGCTAGAATCTTTCCAAGATAATGTAGGGCTAGATCTATTCTGTGAGTCCTCAGGAGGTCCCCAGTAATTGTAGCCATTCGCACCATGGTGGCTCACTCCCACAAAGCACTGCTTACTTTTCCTCCCAGAAACTGCCTAAAGCAAAAAGAAGAATGGGAGTAAAAAATGAAAATTTAAATTTGAACAACAACAAAAAACACTAGGTGATGTCTCCAACCATGGGCCATCAATATATATGAAAGGTCACAGAAATTCAGGGGTAGCAAGAATGTCAAATACAGTAGATGCTGTGATGTGTTTCAGAGATCCCTCTTCAGGACTCAATGGTCTGTTTGCCCCAACTTTGGGAAACTACTCTCAGTCATCTGTTCTCCCTGGTTAACCCTGGGTCAGAGCTGGTTGCCTTACCCATAGTCATGCCTCTTCCTGGGGAAGCTGGTACCCAAGGAGTGGTAGATGAGGAAGTATAAAGACCTGCCTCCCATACTGTGTTGTGGGATATCGTCGATGTTCAATCTGAATTTCAGAGATCCCTGCAGGGTTGGCCAAATCCTTGTTGTGCCTTCACCATAACCTAACTTCCTTCTCTGCATGTACAGATCCTGAGTTCAAATGTTTTGCACAATAATATCTGACTCAGAGTCTTTTGTCTGGGAACAACCCATAGTCCAAGTTAGGAATATATAAAACAAGAAAATGCTAATCTCAATTTAGGAATGCAACAGTCCCAACACCAAAAGCATCTCTGGGAAGTTACTCCTTCTTAGTTTTTATATGCTTTTATTTTTTTCCTTCATTTCAGCATTTTAAAAGCTTATTTTTTTTTTTTTTTGCAGGTTTTAAAAGTTATTTTCTCTTCCTTCTGTTTCTTCTATTCTCTCTTATTCTTTTACAGTCAGGTATCTTAAAATGTTTGTAGTCATCTGCTTCATTTTGTATTGTAATCTTGCTTTCTCCCTGTGCACTATTTGAGAACAATTTTTTCAAGATCAGTAAGGCCTGAAAAGCCAGAAAATGTTTGTCAGTCTGTACCTTCTTTTTATTTTGGCTGCATGTGACATGATTGAGTGTGCCCTAATTTTTATTTATTTATTTATTTATTTATTTTCAGTATAACAGTATTCATTATTTTTGCACCACACCCAGTGCTCCATGTAATCCGTGACCTCTCTAATACCCACCACCTGTTTCCCCCAACCTCCCACCCCACCCCTTCAAAACCCTCAGATTATTTTTCAGAGTCCATAGTGTCTCATGGTTCACCTCCCCTTCCAATTTCCCCCAACTTCCTTCTAATTTTTAAAAGAAATTTTTATTTAGAACAGTTTTAGATTCATAGAATTCTTGTGAAGAGAGTATAAAGTTCCCATAGATTTCACAGTGTCTTCTGTTAGTTAACAATTTGCATTAACGTAAGTATGACACGTTTGCTATTAATGGACTAATACAGATACACTACTATAAACTAAAGTCCATACTTAGTTTTTTTCAGTTGTTTCCTAATGTTCTTTCCTATTCTAGATTCCTATAAAAGATACCACATTTTATTTAGTTATCATGTCTCTTTAGATTCTTTTTGGCTGTTCCTCAGCCTTTCCTTGTTTTTGAGGACTTTGACAGTTTTGAGGACTGTAGGTCAGGTATTTTGTAGAATATCTGTCAATTGGTATTTCTCATGATTAGAGTGGGGTTATGGGTCTTTGGAAGAAAGATCACAAAAGTGAAGTGCCATTTCATTACATCACATCAAGGTATATACTATTAATTAACTTATCGTTGTTCATGTTGACCTTGATCACTTGGCTAGGGTACTGTTTCTAAATTTTCTCTACTGTAAATTAACTCTTTATCTCCTCCTTTCTCATATGGTATTCTTTGAAAGGTAATCACTATATGTGTCTATACCTAAAGAGTCAGGAGTTATACTTTGTGTTCTTCAGGATAGAGAACCTACATAAATTACTTGGAATTTTGTAGAGATTTTTTTCTATTTTCTGCCCTATATTTATCAAATTATTTATTTATTTAAGTATGGACTCATATATATTTGTTTTCCACCCTGAGTTATAATCCAAATCTACTTTATTTTCTTGCTCAAAAATTTCTGGCTTTGGCCATTGGGATATCTTTCAGTTGGCTTATGCATCCTCTGACATGCTCATGTCAGTGTGGTTTAAAAAAAAAAAAAAATCTCTTACTTTCTGGCACTTTAACTGCTCCAGGTTTGCCTCATATATTTTCTGTTCCTATTTTACAGTCAACCATTTCTCTAAGAAAATGGATTTTATTTTATTCAAGTAGGGTATGAGAAACCAAGATCTGGGCTCTAGTTTGTTCTTCATTTCTTTTATAAAACATAGTTCTCTTAGTTTCTGCAACATGCTTTCTCATTTTTCTCCTGCCTCTCTCACTGCTCCTTTCTAAATCTTATGGGTCCTCATTTTCCCCCTTCAGCCTTTAAATTATTGTTATCATTCTTGATAGTTCTACCCAGAAGATACTCTTCTGTTGCCAATCTGTATCTTCTCCTTGAATTATTTCTATTAATCTTGTACTACTTGTTCATTGCTCACCTTTAATGTGTTTTCCACTGTGTGGCTAGAATGTTGGTTTTACATTTCCCTTAGGATAAAGTTCAAAATCCTTAAGAGCACATAACATCTTTCATGATCTGGCACTAAGAGCCTGTCCAAGCTTTGTACCTTGCCACTTTCTTTCTTGCACTTTGTACTCCAACAATGGTGAACCTCCTGCAGTTCCCTGAACAGAGTTGCTGGGTTCTTTTTTATCTCAGTACTTTGCACCTATTGACAACAATTTTAAACATTTTTCCCTCCTTAACTTCTTCATTTTGCTGGGAAAAATCTAAAATTTTCACCAGAAAACCTACCTTGTTTCCCAGTACTAAATTAGATGTGCCAGAAACGTGTTCCCTAACCGTATTCCTCCTATTATTGAGAAAAGCCTCTTGCATGAGACTATGAATTCCCTTGTTCCCTTGATGAACTATGACCACAGTTCACTTGTTCCCTGATGTTTCTCAGCACTTGAACACCAACAGATGGTGGCCAGTTGATAATAATGGAAAGAACTGAATGAGAACAGAGGCATAGGGAGAGAGATGTTGCTATAGCTCGAGGTTATCACATTGTCAGAAACAGTCTATTAAGCAAAGTGGGGATTCAGAGAAATAAAAAATGTTTGCCTTCAGACAGCTTACAAAACTTATAAAGCGAAGGTCTGTATGTATACAGGAACCAAAAATCTCTCCATCTGCATGGACTGCTATGCTCCAGTGAAAGGTGCACAGGGTGTCAGAAAGGGTGCAGATCTCTTGCGTTATTTTAGGAAACAGCTTTAGGAAAGAGACGAGTCTTAACCTTTCTCTTGAAATACAACTAAACTTTGAATAGGTGGAGCAATGTGTATGAGAGAAAACTGGGCCATGTCTGGGGGCAATGGCAAACATCAAATTCTATAAAATGGCTGGTGGGGATGCCTGGATGTCGCAGTTGGTAAAGCGTCTACCTTCTGCTCAGGTCATGATCCCAGGGTCCTGGGTTGGAGTCCCACATTGGGCTCCTTGTCAGCAGGGAGCCTGCTTCACCCTCTCCCAGCCATTCCCCCTGCTCATACTCTCTCTCTCTCTCTCTCTGGCAAATAAATAAAATCGAAGAAGAAGAAAGAAGAAGGAAGGAAGGAAGGAAGGAAGGAAGGAAGGAAGGAAGGAAGGAAGGAAGAAGGAGGAGGAGGAGGGGGCGGCGGCGGCGGCTGGTGGCAGGAAGGAGCCTGCATCTGAAAAGTATTTCTGTTTGATTATTTCTCTTAACTTATGCAACTTGTTAGCTCCTTAAGAAAGGCCATGAAATCTCAACTTGAGCATTACTTCCACATTTATAAACAATTCTTCTAATAACTATTATTTTTCTTTATTTTCTTTCTTCATTAGTAGTGCAAGTTAGAGCTATTTTTTCAAGGAGCTTATTTACTTATTTGACACAGAGAGAATGATCACAAGTAGGCAGAGAGGCAGGCAGAGAGAGAGAGGAGGAAGCAGGTTCCCCGCTGAGCAGAGAGCAAGATGCAGGGCTTGATCCCAGGACCCTGAGACCATGACCTGAGCTGAAGGCAGACACTTAACCCACTGAGCCACCCAGGTGTCCCGGAAGTTAGAGCTCTTGTCCCTTTGTAAAAGAAATTTATCTTTGAGTCAAAAAAGGCTGACACATGCAAGCCAGATGTTACTTTTAATATTCTTTATTAAAATGCAATAGTAGATTTCTCTTGCATTTCCTTTTACAGATTGGTTATCCTTTGCATTTAGGTGATAAAACATTTTGTGACAATGATAATTCAAATTTGTGTCTCCACAAAATGAGAAGAAAGTATGAACATATTTGGGTGTGTGTCCTTAAGTTGTTTTGACCTACTCTGGGGAACTGTATTTTTCTTGGAAGCATTGATTGGTTACCTTAATTGTCTGTGATAGATTTGATTTCAACTCTCTTGGGCAGAATGATTGGTCAGACCACTTAAAATTACAAATCACAATATGGGATCCCTTGCTTTAGACTTGACAGTAGCCAATAACTCTGGATTTTGTTGTGGTACAGTTAATAACATTGCCACATCTCAAAAGTCTTTTCAGTTAAGATTTTTCAGTTAGGATGTACTTTTTTGTTTGTTTGTTTGTTTAGAAGCCTGAAATGTAATGCTGATTTGAAAGTATTTACTTTTGTATGCTTCATGATATTCATAAAAGTTAAGGTTTTATATATCTAATGTGGCAGAGAAGAAAAACAAGTCTGAGTATATTTATTCTTCTGTTAAAGGAAGGAAAAAGAAATGTTCAAAGAGATATCACAAGAATGGCTTTGTTCCAACTTACAAAGCTCTAAGTATCTGGTTCATTCTTTGAAATGAACCCACTATCTCTGTTATAATGAAATAGATTTTCTTTCATGTTTTTAAATTAACCTATTTCAGGACTGATTGTGAAATATGTACCTATTTACATACTGAATTTATTTTACAAATTGTATTTATTTAAATATTCGATTAACATATATCTATGTATATATTATATATTATTTTATATTGTAGAAATATTACAGGAAATATAGAACCATTAAAATGTAAAGAAAAATAATTTTTAAAATTTGATATTCTTGCCACCAAGCTAGCAACACAGTGTTTGAATGAATTACTTCCAGTCTGTTTTCTATGCTTATCTATGTATGTTCTACCCATTTTAATCTCAAAACTCAGTACCTTGTTTATTTAGTTTCATATCCTGCTTGTATCTAGTTTTATCGGAGCATATGTTCTACTCTACATATCTGAACCATATATAAGACAGATGGACAGAACAAAAATTTCTAGGATTTGAGAAGTTATTAGATATGTTGAGAGGAAATTTATACTAGTCATAGCAATTATTATGTCATAACATTATTGCCAATAAGCATGATGTATTTGAAAGAATGAGAACAGAAATGTGAGAGGAAAAATAAATCAACATCAAGGATGTCATAATCTAGTAGAATTAACAACACAACAAAATAAAAAGTATTCAGTTATCATAATATGTTAAAATTTTCAAATTTCCTAGAGAAAAGGTAAATGAATATAGAATTAGTGGGTGGCCTAACAGGCAAAATCAGGGATTATGGGAATCATACGAGCTTCGGGAGAACAAGACAAAACTGATAAAATCATTGGCCACTCTTGACTACAGGCTTCCAAAAGAATTGATCTGTAGTAAATGGCAAAGTGTCTCCTACTGTTAAGTATTTTTAAATCAGTACTGAAAATGAAGAAAATGATTACCGTAGGTAAGGAAAACAAGTTATAAATTTATAGCAGTAGGGCATGGGTACTTCAGATTTTTAAGTGCCCCTACTGTACATGAACTCAGCAAGCTGGACTTAAGTTCATAGAAGGGCTCGTTTGCCTGGCTGGCTTCTATATAGAAATGCAGAATGTGCTTATATGGAAATTAGAGTCTTGTGTTCCTGCAAATCACCCAATTCTAGCCACCACCATTAAGAGGTGGGTCACTAAGATCAAATTTGTTGTTTCCTTTGTCTTCTTTAATTTGCTGCATTGAGTATATCTCATTAGCCTTCATAAATTTTGGAAAGTTATATATTTTATTTTAAATTTAAATTTTAGCTATATTTCAATAAAAATATTTAAACTATTTTTCTAACATTATCACATGTAAGAATGCAGTGTTATCTTTTGAATGCTGTCTATTTACAATGAAGACTTCAACACTCTCTTATTTTTTTAACTTCCTACATTGATTCCAGTTATTTGGTAAGCTGGAAATTTAGTATTAGATCAGTGTTCTTAAAAAGGCCTAGTTTTCATATTACATATATTTTCTTTTGTTTCTATTCCTTAACATTTGCATTCCCTTTTGAAACCAAACTTTACTTTTTGCTTCTTAACATGGACATCAGCCAAAAGAAATCTTAAGTAGTATAGGGCTGGGCACACCAGGAAAGTCAATTAGTACCCTTAGGGATATTCTATGAAAAGACTCTGTAACAAGGGACTGGAAGACATATCACTGCAGGCAGTCTTCTAGATTTCCCCTAATAATTTGTGTTCCTAACTGGAGAGAAGTGACTACAGTAGATGCTTTTATTTCACTATTTCAGCTTCCATAATTGTGGTGTCAGAAAGAATCTTGGAAGCACAGAGAGATAAATGGGAGACCAATGCAAAGGGAAGCTGATTAATTCTTGAATGCTCAATGAATTAAGTCTGAAACCAGTTTTTTTTATTTACCACAAAAGTGCAAAGTGGCAGGCTGATTTCCAAAAGCACATATTTGCCTCTGTCTAAACTCAAAGGGCTGCCATAGGGGATATGGTGTCACCCTCATTATCCAGAATTTCACTTTCAGTGTTTTGCTATGTAAGGTAAATTACTCTGGGTGGATTGGAGTGCTCCCTCCCCTTCTAATACATGTGAATGAATTTGAGGTAACTCCAAGGGCCAGTTCTCAGGGAAGAGAAGAACAAATAGAACTTCAGTTAAAGGCAAAGTTCCTGTCTGTGATGCTTTAACAGGTCACTAATATTTTCTAACATGTCAGTTATTCCCTTATTATAGAAACCCTGTTCTCATACTTCAGGCAGAGAACTTCAGTTACAACAACACTTTGAGTCTTTTTCTTTATTTCTAACTCATGGTTTCCCAAGGATAGAAGATTGATTTATCTGATTACTGAGACTGACATAGGGAACTGGCAGGCTTAAAAAATATTTCTGGATTTTTTCTTTAAGAGCTGTTGCTTTGAGAGAATTTACATTCTATGCTGTTCTCATTTCCTTGCATCCTTCTTGTGGTAAAGGAATATTTTGATGTCTCTCATTCCTACAAATTTCAATTAGTTATGAAACCTTAGTGGAAAGACATGACTTATTTGGTCCCCATTAAAGCTTAATATTTGCCTCAGAAACCCAGATCAGAGATACAATAGCTGCCACATCTAGAAAGGTCTACCTAGAGTACTGTTTTTGTCTTCTTTTACAGAGAACAGGAACTTATCGAGCTTACTTGAATAAAGAGAAAGCAGAATGAGATCTGAAATTCAACAATGAATGGGTATGGATGGGTAAAGTCCTAAAAACATATGTCTCCCTCAGTCCCCACTTTTTGCTCACTCTTTTTCACTTTTAGCTTCTATTTCTTCTATGCTCCTCTTTCAACTAAAGTTTTCTATGTTTACTTATAATTTCTACTCAATTATAGTTAAACCCATGGATAACAAGGGTTAGTATCAACCGGTCTGACTGATTACATGTTTATCTCTCCAACTACTTTCACTTGACTAACACTATGGAGTGTTTTAACTAAACATATATGATGTTCTGTGATCATGCATCCATGAGAAGGATGTCAGCATGTCAGCATTGTTTAGCAATAATAATTGAATTTATGATTTGGCTTAGGGGCATATCAATGGTTAAGGCTGATCAGACAGCTCATTCTAAAAGATCTCTCCCATACTATGTGGCCATCAAAAGAAATGAAATCTTGTCATTTGTGACAATGTGGATGGAACTAGAGGGTATTATGCTTAGTGAAATAAGTCAATTGGAGAAAGACAACCTTCATATGATCTCTCTGATATGAGGAAGTGGAGATGTAACGTGAGGTGTCTGAGGGGTAGGAAGATAATAAATGAAACAGGATGGAATCGGGAATGAGACAAACCATAAGAGACTCAATCTCACGAAACAAACTGAGGGTTGCCAGGTGCAGGGGATAGGGAGAGGGTGGTGGGGTTATGGACATTGGGGAAGGTATGTGCTATGGTGAGTGCTGTGAAGTGTGTAAACCTGGCAATTCAAAGACTTGTGCCCCTGGGGCTAATAACACATTATATGTTAATTAAAATTTTTTTAAAAATTAAGAAAAAAAATAAAAGATCTCTTCCATGAGTTGACCTTGGACTTCTTGGTGCTGACGTGCATACTAGTGATAATATGGGACATAGAGATAGAGTGGGTTCTGTGTGAACCAATCCAAAAGAAGGAAGGCAAAGAAGCCTCTTTCTGAGCTCTGTGTGCCCCTCTCAACATACATTCTTCTTTTTTTGTTGCTGTTTTATATTTTTTGCCTGTAATAAAGCTCGTGTATATAAACCCTTTAAATTCTATGAGTCCGTTCAGCAAACAAACATTTATGGTGATTAATGTGTAATTAGCACAGCTTGCCATGGCAAAAATCTCTCTTCAACAGTATGCTCCACTTTACCTCCTATCACTAATGGGCCCAAGTGTTCTTGGTTCAAATTTATAAAGAGGACTACTGATGGCCCAAATAATTTCTACTTTATGACATAGATCACCTATTTTTTTTTTTTAAATTACACTGTGGACTGGCTGCCCTTGGGCTAGATCCAGTCTCTGGGTAATCACTTGTGCCCAAGGATTCAAAGTCATGCTATGCAAAGCATGGCCTCCTAAGAAGCAGAAGATTGAACCATGCAGTTTCACTCTACATAGAGATATAACTTCGGATGTATTGAGGCTGGGCCATGCAATTCAAATAATTTTCTGTATATACATCTAATGTGTAGGGAAGGAAAACTTTTTCCTTTCTTCTCTTCAAGGTTCTTCAGATGGTCTAATAATTAAATAGACAAAAGATAAATTGAATTTTTTATGTATGGGAGGGAGTCTCCCCAAATATGGGACTCAAAGAAGTGACCAAAGCAGACAGCTTTTATACCTTTTACACAAAATAAAACCAATAAATTTTTAGAGAATTGGTAAGACAAAAAAAAAGGGGGGGGGGCTGGAATAGTAAATTAGTGAAGTAACCAGATTTGTTTACATACTCTTCTCAGTTCCAATTTTTTTCTTTCTGGTGATAAGGATATTTCTGTACTTGCTGGTACAGGAAGACCAGCCCTCACATAGGAGATTTAAGTCCTGTTTCAAGAAAGACAAAGGAGGGTCTGAGAATCCTTATTGCACCACCTGTTTCCTAAGTAACTTTAATTCAAAAATAATCAAAAGTGGCATATTTGGGGGCACTCCCCCTGAACCCCATCAAGTATCAGCTACCCACTTTCTTAGCCAGCACTCAGAGGCTCATTGTCCTCTTATTTCCCAGCATCTGAGTCTGTTTCCTCATTCAACAAGTGCTTATCATTTCAGTGTGTATTTTCAGGCTGTACTGGGTAGAGGCTAGAACAGTTTGGTCAAATGGACTAATCGTGAAGACTAGGTAGCTCAAGGTGAGAGATATAGGTTATTTGAGCTCATAGGTAGGAAATTAGTTTAGTTGACTGGCTAATTCCAACCCATGAGAACTTGAAGATAAGCCTGGACATTGACAGGGCATGAACCAAAGAGGAATGTGGTTATGGTGAAGTCAAGAACTTCTCATTTGAGACTTATTGAAGGCTTTGGAGGAAGGTCTGAGTTGTTCACTGTTGTGGGTAAAAAGGAAGTGAAAGTTGTGTGATCAGTTAGTTGTGTTGCTTGGTGGCCAGGAAAGCCATATTGACAAGCTACCAAGATAAGAAAGAAAAACCAAAAGGTAAAAATAGCTAAACATTTACTATGTGTCAGGTACTATTGTAAGAGTTCTTATATTAATCTATTCAATACAAAAACAACCACTTGGGATTGGTGTTTTTCCATTTATATTCCCAATATTTAAAAATGAGGAAACAGAATTGGAGAGGAATGGAAACTTGTTATGTGGTGTTACAGTGAGGACTGGACCTAAGCCAAGTTTAGTATCTGAGCCTGTGCCCTTTTAATTGCTATCCTGAACTGTCTCTTAAGGGTTCTTCTGAGATGAGTTACACTAACACATCTTTTGATAAAAGACTGGTTCAAGATTTTTTGTTCTTAAAGGGATCCTGCCTTTTGGACAGAAGCATGGAAATACAAGTTTACTTTTGAGACTACAGAAGCCCTGGCTTTCTTATCTGTCACCCACAAAGTCCAGCTACGTTATTCTTTGGAGCCATCAGTTTTCAGTCTAGCCTCCACCATCTCTTCAAACTCATGTTGCCAAGGATAAAAAAAAAAACAAACTTTAAATAAATTGACTGTTATTGATTTCTTTTCCCTTGTAATTCATATGTTTATTCTGGCTGTTTTTGTTAACATTCCTCACCTCGCCTCAATGTGAGTATATTTTTTCAAGACCAGTCATTAGACTGGTTGATTTCCTAATTTCCCAATTGACAGAACTGATATCCAGGAGGGGCCTGAACTCTAGAGCCCATTCTACTTCATTTGAAAGAAGTAAAGCTCAAAATGGCTTTACTGTGAAGTTCAGTGTTATTACTAATAAGATAATGGCCTACCTTGTTTTGCAATCCTGTGTTTCACTCATGATGGTATGACAACCTCAGGTCAACATTACCTGACCAACATAATGAGAGTTGTAAATTATATAACACAAGAATATGCCAGACATTGTGCTAATTATACCCTCAGTTCCTTGAATAATACCCTGAAGTGGGTTTTAATAGCTATCTTTTATGGTTGATAAAACAGTCTTAGAGACTTACTTACCCAAGGTCACATAAGAATTAAATAGGCAGGATGTATTCTCAGATACCTTTTACTCCATATTCCATGATCTTAATTATTATATTAAACTGCTTTCTTACCTATTTATTGATGCCACAATAGCTTGTAATAACAAGAAATAAAAATGTTAAAAAGATGGTTTTATTTAGTCCCTAAAAGAGTTTCAACAATAGATGGGGTTCCTTGTACAACTAGAAAGTTCTTGCTCTACTGCCCTTGGTACTGTGGGGTTTGTATTTGTGCTAGAGTACAGTCATTATGTGAGGAAGCTTGCCAAAGCCATTTAACACCACAGAGATACTATCTTTGTGAAACACCCTAATATTTACAATATATTTTCTTCTTTTCCTTGTACAAGGTATTGTCATAAAACATCAAAATGCTCTCCTAAGGATAGAAAACAACCCCAAAGAGGGATAATTGGATCTATTAGAACCTTAAACACCTTAAGCTTAATCCAGAAGTTGAGTGATAAACAACACTGCCCTATCCTTTGGGTTCTGAAAGAGTTAATTGCTTCCCCCCCCCCTTATTTTTCCTTTCCTTTTTTTTTTTTTTAAGATTTTATTTATTTATTTAACAGAGAGAGGAGAGAGAGATCACAAGCAGGCAGAAAGGCAGGCAGAGAGAGAGGGGGAAGCAGACTCCCTGCCGAGCAGAGAGCCTGATGCAGGGCTTGATCCCAGGACCCTGAGATCATGACCTGAGCCAAAGGCAGAGACTTAACCCACTGAGCCACCCAGGCACCCCGTTAATTGCTTTTCAAACAGGGAACAGTTTACTCCTATAGAGCAGAGTGATTAGGTGACAGTGGATTTCAGAAGGTTTTATGCTTTAAATACTTAAACACAATGGAATTTTATCTTCCTCTTACAAAATGTAGTTTTATTTTTTTCTCTTCTTTATTTCTCTCCTTAAACATGAATGATAGGCTATTAAAGGTTTTCTTTGGGGGAAAATATTTTTGACTTGCATTCCTGTGGGAACTTGATTTAATCAACAAAATGCCAAGCTGATAACCACTCTCATTTCCTTGTCATAGAAAGTAAGAAGAATAAATTCAGAAGAGTGGGGCATTATAGGAAAATGTTTCCAGATCCTTTGTCAGTAATGTAGACATCTTTAATAATGCATTATGGTATTTCTCACTTGTGGGGAGGATTGAGCACATAGTTGAATATACAGTAATTTGCAGATAGTTATTTTATGCAACCTGCCTCTCAAATAGAGGCACCCCTTGATTTTATTAACAGTTGGATGTCACTCCTTTAGATTAAGAATACATTACTTTAAGAATTGAAATCAGGATCTCAAAGAGATATCTGCACTCCCATGTTCACTATAGCATCATCCACAATAGCCAAGAAACGATATATACATAAAATAGAATATTATTAAGTCTTAAAAAAGAAGAAAATAATGCTATTAGTGGCAACATGGATGGACTAATACAACATTATATTAAATGAATAAACCTGGCCAAAGCAAAACAAATACTGTGTGATCTCATTTATGTATGGAATCTAAAATAGTCAAATTCAGAGGCAGAAAGTACAATGGTGGTTGCCAGTAGCTGGAGGAAGGGAAAATGGAGCAGTGACTGTCAATGAGTATAAAGTTTCAATTACACAAGATAAATAAGTTCAAGGAAAGTGGGGTAAAAAAAAATGCTCTAGAGATCTACTATACATCACAGTGCCTACAGCTAGTATATAACAAAATTTGCCACCCAAAATGTGTCTCTTTGTCATGTGGACTATTTTAGGCTGATTCTTTTTAAGGGACAGAAGACTCAAGAAACTTTTATTTTTGCCTCCCCCACCCTCAAGTGCCTAAAACATTTTAGATAGAGAACTTGTTTCAGGAAGGGAGCTATCACCATAAATAACTATAGGATAATATGAACTGGTATGGTTGATGGGGAGGAACACAGCAAGGCCTGTTTGATCAAAGGCCTCTCCAGTACCATTGTTTCTGAATGACCCGCCAACATTTGTGTACCATTCTCTTTCATTCTTTCTGTGAACTGCCTTCTTTCCTTTTGTGGCCCTGGAACACCACCCCCTTCTTAATCCAGAATGAAATATATACCTAAATTTGCCTGACTGTCTTTGGAATCTTTTATGTATATGTGGATTCCTCATAAGTAATTAAATCTGATTAACTCCTGTTATTCTATCTCACATCAACTTAATTCTTCAACCAACCAATCAAGAACCTTGAATCATAGAGGAAACCTTTCCCCCCCAAGACTAACTGTGTATAAAATTGGTTAAGAAGGTAGATTTTATGTTAACTGCTCTAGCCACACACACAAAAATAAATGATAATAATAATAAGGATGGGAGGAAACTTTTGGAGATGATGGATATATTTATGGCCTTGATGGTAATGATAGTTTCAAGGATGTACATATATACTGAGTTGTATTCATTAAATATGTACAGCTCATTAAATGTCAGTCATACTTCAATAAAGCAATTTTTTAAAAAAAATTACCTTTATAAAAGCATGGTGCTTCATTTCTTTCTAAGGGGTCACAAATATTCTAATTTGGAAAAGTGTGTACCATAATGTGAAATTATTTAAAATTTGGGAGATAATACATGAGGCTTCTCATAGCACATGACATACAGCAACTGATCAATAAAAATTTGCTGAATTTTTATTCAGCCTGATGGCCAGGCGTACAGCTTGGGAAAAGGCAAACAAAAGAGAGGACAAATGCTCTGCCTGGTTGAGATATTTCCTGTGTCTAATCTATTTCTTATAATCCTTCTGAAGAATGCAGCTCTCCTAGCATTTAAGAGAAATAGGTGGAACTAAATTCAGGCAACATTTCAATTAAATAAGAACAGAATGAATACACAGAGCTAAGAACAGAGCCAAAGTTATGGAAAGTGTGACCCCAGACCTCTCAATTATGAATTAGAATACTTCCTTCCTGTGTAAAAGAAAAAAATGCACAGACCAGTATAAAGCAGGGAAGACTTTATTCAAGACTATAATAGAGGTCAGGACTATATCAGTAGGAGAAAGGAGAGAAAGATTTAATTCAACTTTGCTGAAACAAAAAAGGTGGGAGGATTTTTAAAGGCTGGAATGAGCTAATGGAAAAGTACTGGAGAACATTAGTGGGGAGGCTGGCCAATATGATTAGGCTACCTGCGTTTGTTAATTGTCCCTCATCAAAGTTCAGCTCCTACTCTCCCTCAGAAACTAAGAGATATGGGCCCTATTCTTCTTGATGATTATCTTTCAAAAAGGATGGCTATCAGGAACTGGAGAAAGACATTACCGGGGTTGCAGACAATTTATATTTCAAAGAGGAAAGAGAAAGAATTTACAATTACAAGTTTTCTTAAATAAATGCTCTAAGAAAAGCAAGGCCAGAGGCCTACTGCAAAAGAGCCTATCTAAAGTTTAGTCAAGATGAGGGGAACTTTAAAGTCATCTTGTTTTTCCTTCCTTTCTTGCTTCTTTTTTTCTTTTAAACTATTTTTCCCCCCTTTAAGCTATCTTTAAGTAGCTGGATATATAAAAGGAAATTTTACTAACAAACGAGAGAGGAATGGGCACCATGTCAGGTCCTCAGACACTGTTGGCTCTTGGATCTCTATTCCTCCTTGCCTGGTAAGATATCGCTTTGCTTCTAGTAGATATAGCCTTAGAGGCCTCATGCTGGGCTTCTATGGGATCTCAGACTGTGCAAGAGTGCTAACTCATTATTACTAACAACAAATCTGGTTTACACATGGAAAAATATCAGCTACTTTTCCCTGCCCTTCTTTCTCACTATCACCAACCAGCCTTCAGCAGCACGCACCTACTCACCGCCACTTTCTCCCTCTGCCTTGAAATGGACAAAGTATCTTTGGCTTCGAACAAATTCTCTTGCCTTACTATGAACAAGGTTTACCCATTCCTACCCTTGGAGTGGAAACCACTCTCTGCCTTAGTTTTCATAGTTTATTCTTATGCTGCTGCTATTATTTGTAATAAGTCCTCCTTCAAGTAATAAACGAGTATGAATGGATAAAATTCAAGGACTCAAATAAAAGGGTGTACCTATGTACATATACCGGAGAGATTCAGGGCTGGGGTGGGCTTGGGGTTTTTGCAGGCATATGGGAAGGTAAATTAGAAGAAAGGGCAAACACACACATCAGTAATTGTGTTTCATTTGGTCCTTGGGACAAAAACTCAAGCCTCATGAATAGTAGCAAGCTATATATGAATATATATTTGTTTCTATTTCTCATTAAAAACTGCTGAAACCGGGGTGCCTGGGTGGCTCAGTCATTAAGCGTCTGCCTTCAGCTCAGGTCATGATCCCAGGGTCCTGGGATGGAGCTCCGCATCGGGCTCCCTGCTCAGCAGGGAGACTGCTTCTCCCTCTCTCACTCGACCTGCTGGTGTTCTCTCTCTCGCTATGTCTCTCTCTGTCAAATAAAGAAAACCTTAAAAAAAAACAAAACAAACAAAACGAAAAACTGCTGAAACCTTAAGGTTATCTCCCCTCTCACCATGTCCTTTCAAGGACAGAACCGGCTTCTTCGCTTCACTGTCTTATCTTAGCTTCTGCTGCTGTTGCTGCGGTGTGCCCTGGGTGCTTCAGTGGTTTTCCACCCCACTCTCCTCCTACAAGCTAGGTTCCATCCTGGCTGGGCCTGAAGCACCTCAGCCATCAGTGTATCAAAGATGAGTATTAACAAGGCTCTCTGCTGAAGACTGAACTCGGCAGTGACAGTGCCAGTGCTCCAGTTTATATTAGTACTTTCTCATGTTTATTTCTTCTGAAGATATTCCATGCCATTTCACTCTTTTAGGAGTTGTAGCTTCTTCCTTTATAGAACAGGATCCGAACCCATGGGGATGGACCGGAGAACAAAATTGAGTGAAACATCCCATGTTATCATTAGGACTGCCTCTCTCCTCATGCAAGACGTAGGGAGTTCTTTCCTGAGGACGGCGTTTTTATTAGCAGTCTTCTGCATCCTTCATGCAAATATATTCCTAGCAATAATCCTTCAGACATTACCATCAGGGAACTTGGTTAACACTCAAGGTAAGATTCTAAGTATGTACATATTCTGAATTTTTTCTTCTGTAGCCAAGTTAACAGAGACAGGGCTCTCCACCTCTCTGCTCTCATGTTGATGCAAAGACCACAATAAAGCAGTTACTGCTAATGATGAGATTCACAATGGGAGCAGAAAGAGAGCAGGCCCACATGCTTGAAATTCACTGTTTCTGGTATATACAGTATTCCTCAGGGGTGCAGGGAACAAAAGAAAAGTTGAGCATACCTGTTCTAATGAGTCTGTTCCTGAAACTTTAGAATTTCTTTAAGTGACTGTATCACTAGATATTACAGCTTGTTCTAAAAGCGGTACTGACAATAAATTCTTCAGAACAAGAAAAAGTTTGAATATTGGGCAAAATTATAATCAAATCCTAATAATGAAATGGCAATTGATAACCATCTTCCTGGAAGTATATTTTGACAGACAAACACAGAAAAAGAAAAACACATTTATGTTTTGGTTACTGACAGAAAGTTCTCCATATTTTTCTTTCATATTTAAATAAATCATGACTTTCTACACTGTATCTTGGTATAAAGGTGTGTGAGGACTCTTTTTGCAAGAAATATTATATTATTTTCCTATCGCTGCTATAACAAATTACCATAAACTAAGTGGCTTAAAACAACACAAATTTATAATTTTACAGTCCTGGAGGTCAGAAGTCTGAAATAGATCAGCAGAGTTCCTGTTAGAGATTCTAGAGGAAAATCCATTTCCTTGCCTTTTCCAATTTCTAGAGGCTGCTTGAATTCTTCTGCTGAAACTTTGGTTTCATGGCCCCACATCATTCCAACCTCTCTATCAATCATCACAACTCCTATGACTCTGAGCGTCCTGTCTCCCTCGCCCTCTTATATGGACCCTTGTTATTACTTTGCGCCCACCTGAATAACACAGGGAAATCTCCTGGTTTTAAGGTCTCTATCTTAATCACACTCAACGTGTTCTGGATTAGAATCTGTATAGTTTTTATGAGGGAGGAGACCATTTTTGCCTCAGACAGACCTAGAACTTACCTAAAGCTAGAATCAGCCACACACAGAATTTATGGAATAATATAACTGGAAATCTGAAGAAAGGTGTATCTTGACCAGGAATTCAAAATATCTGACATATACAGCTTCTGCTGCCGACTTTTGGTTCTGTCTCCTATATCATCGCTTTTAGATTCAGCCTCACATAAAAGGATGATAGTGACAACAGCTACACACCTCGTGTCTTCCGATGTTCAAGTCCAACAAGAAAAGAAGATCTTCTTCCCAGGATGCCCAACAAAGTCTCATCATGTTCCATTGGCTCTGAATGGATTATGTGCCCCTCTCTAAACCAGCTTTCATGTCCAGTGAAAGTTTTGTATTCCTTGTCCTCAGTTGCCACATCTTTAAGAGGAGGATAATATTCGGGCTTGATTCCCCATGTACAAGAATGTCCAACGTTAAATAGAAAATTACAAAGAAAAAAAAAAAAACCACAATTCCATGACAGGGCAGGAGAGAGATGGCTAAAGAAACAAAACACATTTTTTTTTTCATCCTTCTTTAACAAAGGACTCTGCATTTCCATTTTGCACTGTACAACTCAAATTCTACAGTCAGCCCTGATAATTTTTTATGATTTTATTTATTTTATTATCTTAGAGATAGAGAAAGAACAAGAGATAGTGGGGAGGAGGGACAGAGGGAGAGGCAGAGAATCTCAGGTAGACTCTGTTTTGAGCATAGAGCCCTACACAAACCTGAATTGAGCTGAAATTAAGAGTCAGATACTTAACTGACAGAGCCAGCCAGGCACAAAGCCCTGTTATTATTTACAGAATTTTCAGGAACCCTAAATAAGTTAAAAGAAATAAAACACTGAAAATAGTGAATAGTGTTTGGCACGTAGTAAGCAAGCAGTAAATACTAGCTATATTATTATTTTTATTAATTATTATCATAAAACATCCAGGGCCCTTTTAAAGCAAACATCTGATTGGAATTTTCTCGGACCCCAATTGTTAGCATTAATTAGGCTGGCTTGTTTTCCTGTGGTCACTTTAAATAAAGGAACTCATTATAAATCTGCAAGAAGGGGTTCCGACTGCAAAAGGAATTTTATTTTTTCTTCAATATCCAACCGTCAGGCCAGCTGTTTTAGTTCAGGCTACCAATGGGAAGCTACTTACTGAAGTTGCTTATGGTTTAATGATTTGTGTGGCATAAATTATTTGTCTTAATGTTATTCCTGGGGCATTTTCCAATTGTTTCAGATAATGTGCAGTAAAAACGACACAAAACAAAAAAACAAAACAAAAAACTATAGTGTGGTTCCATATTCCCACAACACCTGGTGAGAAATAATCTGCTTCCTCAATTGCAGTTCCATCATTTATTTTATTTTGAATCCCTTCACAGCAAGACTCTTCTTATTTACTTATTGCATATATGCTAAAGATCCCAATAATTGCACATCCAGCACACAATTGATTTTACTCAGAATCCTCATTACACCTCTCAAAGTTCTGGTAATGAAAAAGTTAGATTGAGCTTTAATAAGCATTAGGAAGTTAAGCTTTCTCAGGAAAATAATTTAACCATTTATGGAAATATGTTCAAGTGAATGATGTAAAAATACAGTGGGATTATCTAAGGAGCGGGAGGTTAGATAAGATGAGTATATCACAGGGACATGGTGAAGGAAGCAATTAAGTTTTAGCATGGCAAATAAAATTGGTTTGCTCTTTAGAACATAAATCACCAGTTTTTCTTACTGTATCTCGTGAGTTCTAGGATTTGTTATGCTTGAATCAAAATGTAAACTGGTCTGTTTTCTTTTGCATTCATTTTGTGGGATCTCATTGAATTGGTGGCCAGAATATAGTATTGTGGTATTTCACATGATACTGGTAATCATGCTATGTTTGTTTTGAAGGGAATTTTTTCAATTATTATATTGACTATATTATATGTACTGATTGCTTTACTTTGCATATGTTGTTAATTGAAAATTGCTCTTCAGGTTTTTCTCAAGTATGTTTTATTCCTAATTAAGTTGTAAGCTTTTTTCAGGCAAAAACAAACGTCTTGTTTTCATCTACCAACTGTGGTAAATACAGCACTGAAAATTGTAGGTTAAAAAGTGTTTGATTGAAGGACTCCTGGGTAGCTCAGTGGATTAAGTGGCTGCCTTTGGCTCAAGTCATGATCCCAGGGTCCCGGGATTGAGTCCCATATTGGGCTCCCTGCTTAGGGGGGAATGGGCTTCTGCCTCTTCTCTCTGCTTCTGCTCTTTCTCTCTATCTCTTGAAAATAAGTAAATAATATCTTTTTTTAAAGCAGGTTTCATTGAAAACATAAACAAACTTGACATAGCATTGGTCAGATATTTAATCATTCCTGAGTGAAAGAAATAGAATGAACCCCGTTAGTACAAGCCTGGCATATCTATCCTATTAGAATTCATTACTTTCCTGGATGCCTCTATTTTTTTTTAACTATACTAGTTTTCACATTCTCCAACAAGTAATGAGTTCTACCTCTCACAAAATATAAGTATTAAAACTCTATCTTTTAGAAAATGAATTACTAAGTACCATTAACACCAAGATTTTATAAAGAAGCCTAAAGCTCCTCAGGGAGGTTTTTCCCCTAAGTTTCTTTCCTTTTCTTTCTTCTTTCTTTCTTTCTTTTTTTGAGTTTTAAATGCATTTTATTTTTAGATAACCTATGTGACCTTTTTTTTTTTTCTTAAAAACAATGCCTCTGCTCCAAATAAATCAAGGTCAAAATAAATGAAACACTCAAGAAGGCATCAGTCCCATTTGCCTAAGTCCTGGTTGTTGCGTGGATGAAGAGTAGTCAGTTATGACAACAGGTGATAACATCCAAAATAACAACCAAATTCATTAACATTTTTGCATTTCTAAACTATCCTTAAAGAAAATCATATATGGACTCAAACTGTCCTCAAAGTAGTCCAGCAAAGCAACCATGCCATCTGGATTCAGGTTTTCACTAATAAAGAACTAGTAGTTTTTGAAATTAGCAAAGACGTGCTTGATCTGGTCTATCATTACGCTTTCTGGCCTCTGCTGGCCTTTGACTGATTTCATGTAATCTTTGAAGCACTTCTTGTAGGCCTCTTTTTTGAAGGTGGTTTTCTATAAGTAACGTTTCACAATTAATATCAACACCAGTGTTTACTGTGCTTTCCATACCTTCACCTTCGGGGTCTTCAGTGGAGGTATTTCCACCGATGAGTGAGTCATCAGTATTATCCTCTGTCGTACTGACCACCTTCACCTCCACCTCCAGCCCCAGCCTGTCCACCATCTCTTGGATCTTGTAGATGGTAAACATCTCATCACGGCTGATGAGGTCCCAGTACATGATCATGAGAGCCGTTGGAGAGAGACAACAGTAGTGCTAGCTTAGCAGGAGCCTAGAGCTTTAAGCAAGTAAGGTGCAGCCAGAGTGACACAGGGTGGGGGGGGGGTGAGAGCAGTAGATGGAAAAACTTAAGTTTCTTTTACACAATGTCAGTTGTCCAAAAAACCAGCTTTCAAACCCAAAGTATCTTTTTTGTTTCTTTCAATAGCACTGCAGAGCACTTTAGGATATACACTTTTGGAGCCAGGTGGACCACATTCAAATTCTGATTCTGATTATAATAACTGTGAGAGGGAGACAAGTTATTTAATCTCATTGTCAATCCCTTTCCCTGTCAAGAGCAAATAATCATAATAAAAGCATACACAGGTAGTGTGTGTGCTGATGTGTGTTTCTCTCCAAGGCTGGCAGGAAGAAGCTGAAATGTTTCCAATGATGCTTGAAAAGGCCCTTCCTGAAGATCTTTTCCATCTTAATCACGGGCTTTCCCTGTCAATCTCCTTTTCTTCCTCATCCAAAATACCACGCTCAGAAGGAGATTCCCATGGGATTTTCATCCCTCTTGCCTTTGTACAGAAGAGAGTTTCTCCATCCGTATGCTCGGGCATTAAGGTAAGGGTTTCTGTGGATTAAGCACTCTTTGTAAATGAGCAGACGACCTGCTGAAGGGATCTCTTTGCTGAAAGGAAGTATGGCTATTACCTCAGTCCCTCTGGTAGGGTCTAATTACCAAGGGTTTGCCCAGGACTGAAGGTTTTAGTGGGATCTCAGTGCTAAAGCTATGACAGTCCCCTATATTAGTTTTGCCTTCCTTCCCTTGGTTTATCAGTATGAATTTGAAAATACTTTTCCCATTAGCTGCTGGCCCTTCTCATGGAAACCTCCTCCTTGCCAAATCCTAAGAAACCACATGAAATTTCTTTACAATGGTAAAGCTTTTGATAATGCTTTATGTAATTTCTCCACCTTCCTTTCATTCCTCTCTCACATGTGTGGAGTATAAGAGTTATTCTCAATTATATATTCCATTCTTCTGGCCCTATGATGGTTCTCTTTGGAATACAAACATGGAAAGTAATATATTTCCCTTTCTACTTCATATTGGATGTATCAATCATGTTCTTACTAAAATGATTTCTGACAATTTTTTCTTCTACCTTCATTTAGCTTCTCACTATACCTATTGATTAAGCCAAATATATTTTCATGGCTCTCTTCTTCAAACTCACTATGATTTGTATGAATTCTGTTTTCATTTCCTTTCCTGTTCTACTTGGTTATTGCCCTAGAGATAGTGTATGGTCTCTAATCCTTTTTATTATTATTTTTTATTTAATTTCATGGGGCCTTCTTAGCTTAGCAATATTGATGATTTAGTCTATTTTCTGCTTCTTTAGACTATTTTTCATTCCTATCTCTTGCTCTTTCATCAATGGTAACTCCATTTCTGGCCTCCATTCTCCCTTATTTTTATCGCCGACTGTCTTTAAAGCATTGCCCCCCAACTTCTCAATGGCCAGGGTTGAGGCAGGTATAATTTAATTAAGTTTAGGTAGCTATATTTGTTTTCCCTTTCAGTTGTACAAGGTGTTTTGGTTTATTTTTAATTATAAATGACAGATGAGAAGAACTTAGAAAATATAAATATATGTGAAGAAAATATTAGACAGTATTCCATCTCTCAGAATAATAATCGATTGAATTTGAGATTACTACATAACTCTCACATTGACAAATAGTAAGCACTTAATTTTTGTTAATACTATTATTGTTAAATAGTAATGATAAAAGATGGTTTTTTAAAATTTTATAATATGTTTTTAAATGTTTTTATGTGAACAAAAGATAACCTATTTTCATAATTGCACCTATTGCTAATAATGATCAGATAGTCTAGTAACAGAGTTCATAGTTTTATAGAAAGCCCTGTATTATTATTTTACATGTTTGTGTATTTTACATGTTTCAGTAATATTAATGAAAAAAAACACAAAGATGCCTCTAGTTGTTTCCTTTTCTTTGATTCATATAAAATTAGATGGAAACAGAGCCTGAGCTGTATTAATTGTGCTGAAGACACAAGTGCATGTTTCACTCCACTTTCATCTCCCACCCACTAACTTTTAAACTCCCGCAATTCCACTCCTGATATTCTGGGCAGAACAATTCAGCTCACTTTTGCTGTCTCTTTCCACACTCTGCGTAGTGCTGACCTCACTTTCTGCATCCAAAACAGTTCATTTTTTCTCAGCTATGAGATTACCTTTCCAAGATAGGAGCTTCCATCTCCAAGTAGGCAAAAGTGACTGCAGAAAAAAACAGTTTCCCTGTGTGTGATTTTATATTAATGTAGCTTTAGGGAGCCGGCATTTATTTATTTATTTATTTGTTTGTCTGTTCATTTATTTATTTATTTATAATTGAAGTTTAACAGAGCTACCATAAAATTTCTATTAGCTGGAATTAGCTAGAACTTCACTAACTTGTCCTTTCAAACAGACTATGCATTCTATTAAAAAAAACAACTTTTTTTCTTATTGAATTGTAACACACTCAAAGAATAATAAACAAAACAAAAAATATAGAGTTCATTGAATACCTTTTAGGTATGAATACCCTGGTAAACATCACCTAAGTCAAGAAATAGACACTGGCATCAATCCAGAACCTTACACGTAACCTTTCTCAATCATAGCACATTATACCCACCCCAAAGATAATCACTATCCAGATTCCTAACACTACAGATTTGCCTATATTGAAATTATCTGTAACTGGAACCATAAAATAGGGATTCTTTTGTGTCTGATTTATTTTCTTATCATTATATTTGTGAGATTTATTCATAGTATTGTAGGTAGCTCTAATTCATGACTTTTAATTGTTATATCTAATTTTACTGCACAAATACACCATTATTTCTCTCTTGTCTCTGGACTCATATTTAAATTGTTTTCCATATTTTGGCTGTTATACATAATGTCACTCTGAACAGCATATCTGTCATTCATATAGAGCTGAGAGTGGATATTCTCATGCTTAAGTCATATGTTTGTGCAACTGTAGTAAACACTGACACACTTTTTCCTTGGTCACTCACTCAAAGTTTTCTCCTCTCTAAAGACCTAATCTTTGGTGTTCTGCCTTTATGATTTTGCTCTTATAAGTCTCATGTTCAATTACCAGCATCCAATTCTGTCTTCCGTTATGAATTGACACCTTTCATGACACAACTGAGTTGGGGTAAAATTCCATTAAATTGTGATATCCAAAGCTAAATGAGTACATTTAGCTTATTTGGAAAACTCTGTTGCTTTACTTCCTCAAACTTACCTAACTGGAAATGGAGAACCACTGCCCTCTTCCATGAATTCGAAATTTTCTTCTTATTGTATATCCTCGGTTAAAAAAATGTATAAAATAGCACTCAGGCCTTGAACTCCATCTTGCTTTCCTGCAGCTAGTAAGGCAAAATCCATCCCCTGCATGGTGCATGCAATTGTGAAGAAGGTAGTTAGGGAGAAGGCAACAAACTGCTGTAGTCATAATGAAGGCCTATGATTTAGGAAATCTATATTAGAGGGAGCCACAGGGAGTCCATTGCTATCTATCTGCCTCATACACATTTTAATTATACCACTAACTTTGGCAGAAAGATGTCATCTAACCCTCTGCTAAGACACATTCTTTGTAAAATTAAAATTGTTCTCCTAGGAGGAAGAATATACATAGTGAAATGCAAGCATAAACACAAGCCCTATTTACCTGAAAGTAGCTACTGAAAGAAGAGGAGTCTGGAGGATCTACATCTATATCTAGTTCTATATCTATATATCGCTTTACTTTTAGAATAGCCAAAAAAATGACCCTTTCTTCAAGAAGGGTAGAAAAATAAAATCTCAGCTATTTCAAAAAATCCAATAGAAAAAAGTATAAAAATTACCTTTGTGTCTTCTGCTTAACTTTCTTTTTCTTTTGGAACCTTTATAAACTTTCAATTTTCGCATGGCAATTTTTTCAAAGAACTATTTCAAAAGTTAAAAAAAAATGTTTATATGAGATGGGGAAGGTGTTAGTTTATGTCGTTCAGCCAGAGTAAAACCCACAGTTAAGGTCATGTTCAAGGAAAGACCTGAAGGAAGTAAGGGAAATAGCTCCCAGGCTATCTGTGAGCAGGGAACTCCAGGCAGAAGGAAGAGTAAATGGAAAGAGCCATAAGGAAAGTCATGTTTAGTGTAACCAGAAACTGCAAGTAGGACAGTCTGGTTAGTGTGGAGAGAACAAGACAGTATATAGTAGGGTGTGACATAAAGAGATTGAGTGGGAATGTCACACCTTTAGATTATGTTCTGAAGTCACTGGGAGATTCTGAACACAGCAATATATAATCAAACCGATGTTTAAGAAGATCACTCTAGCTGTATAGGAAGGATTTAAAGGGACAAGTTGGGAATGGGGGTAGGGTGTCAAGAGGAAGTCTTTCTGACAGTTCAGACAACAGGTAATGGTGGCTTTGACTAGACTGGTATAATTTAAAGCGGAATCCAGTAAATAAGTAAGTAAAGAGACAGAGGCACTCTTTGCAGATGGAACAGCAAATATCATCTTTATGGTTGATAAATATAGCTTTGCAGACACATTGCTTAGTGAGAGCCAAACATGTAGGCATCCTAACTCCCTGCACACTGGTCAAGGACATGGAACACTCTCTCAGAGGAGACTTTGAATCTTGGTAGAAAATCACTTACTTGGTCTCTGTCTCTCAGGCTCAGAGATAGAGAGGAGAAGTTTTGAGTCACTTCATGTGGTAGAAGAAGTTAGTTATCTCCCCAAAGGCATGTTCTCCTTTATTCTTTCTGGTTGGGTGATGGTGCAGCAAAAACCATTATTTCCCAGCCATCATTCTTACCAATGTAATGTGACTAAGTGACAGATTCACTTTTATATTATTTGCTTAAAAGGAAATCCTGTGCCATGAATATCCCCCATTTTCCTTTCTGCCAGCCAGAAATGGCAGTGGCTGGAGCATCTCAGAAGCTACAAGTTGCCAGATGCTACCTTGAATGAATACTCTCCTAAGTACTCTCTCATAGAGGTGCCTGGGGGCTCAGTGGGTTAAGCCTCTGCCTTCGGCTCAGGTCATGATCCCAGGGTCCTGGGATCAAGGCCTGCACCGGGCTCTCTGCTCAGTGGGGAGCCTGCTTCCTCCTCTCTCTCTGCCTGCCTCTCTACCTACTTGTGATCTCTGCCTGTCAAATAAACAAATAAAATCTTTAAAATAAAATGAAAAAAAAAAAGTACATTCTCATAAAAGAGAGTCACTAACTTACTGTTGGATCTTTTTGTTACAAAAGCCTAACCTTCTTTATCCTTACTAATACAACTTTTCAGGCAAAAAACCCTGGCAAGCTTAGGACAGAGGGAATGTATAAAGATAATGAAGAGGCAAGCCATAATGTCAACAGTTGTGGTCTTACAGAAAGAAATAGTCCTATTTTCTTCCTTTCTGTATCATGTATATGTTTATACATTTTGGCTAATAATCCTGTTTTACTCTCATTTCTCAAGCTATTTTATATAGCGTGTATTAGTGTCTTTAACTTCAAAGCTTACAAAGTGAGACACAAAGACAGGATGAGAGAGTATGGCAGAAGGAGAAATAGCTACCATTGAAGGATTTAGACTCAGGGTTCGATACAATAGTTGATGAGATTAGACTTTTTCTACTTTGATGAAGAAAGTTATTTATTTTTTTATACAAAATAGGTGAATTATACTAGAAATAATCAATTTGTACTTTTGTAGTTGATGCTATTAGTAATTTTTTTTTAATTTTTTTTTTATAAACATATATTTTTATTCCCAGGGGTACAGGTCTGTGAATCACCAGGTTTACACACTTCACAGCACTCACCCAAGCACATACCCTCCCCAATGTCCATAATCCCACCCCCTTCTCCCAAACCCCCTCCCCCCAGCAACCCTCAGTTTGTTTTGTGAGATTAAGAGTCACTTATGGTTTGTCTCCCTCCCAATCCCATCTTGTTTCATTTATTCTTCTCCTACCCACTTAAGCCTCCATGTTGCATCACCACTTCCTCATATCAGGGAGATCATATGATAGTTGTCTTTCTCTGCTTGACTTATTTCGCTAAGCATGATACGCTCTAGTTCCATCCATGTTGTCGCAAATGGCAAGATTTCATTTCTTTTGATGGCTGCATAGTATTCCATTGTGTATATATACCACATCTTCTTGATCCATTCATCTGTTGATGGACATCTATGTTCTTTCCATAGTTTTGCTATTGTGGACATTGCTGCTATAAACATTCGGGTGCATGTGCCCCTTTGGATCACTGCATTTGTATCTTTAGGGTAAATACCCAATAGTGCAATTGCTGGGTCATAGGGCAGTTCTATTTTCAACATTTTGAGGAACCTCCATGCTGTTTTCCAGAGTGGCTGCACCAGCTTGCATTCCCACCTACAGTGTAGGAGGGTTCCCCTTTCTCCGCATCCTCGCCAGCATCTGTCATTTCCTGACTTGTTGATTTTAGCCATTCTGACTGGTGTGAGGTGATATCTCATTGTGGTTTTGATTTGTATTTCCCTGATGCCGAGTGATATGGAGCACTTTTCCATGTGTCTGTTGGCCATCTGGGTGTCTTCTTTGCAGAAATGTCTGTTCATGTCCTCTGCCCATTTCTTGATTGGATTATTTGTTCTTTGGGTATTGAGTTTGCTAAGTTCTTTATAGATTCTGGACACTAGTCCTTTATCTGATATGTCGTTTGCAAATATCTTCTCCCATTCTGTCAGTTGTCTTTTGATTTTGTTAACTGTTTCCTTTGCTGTGCAAAAGCTTTTGATCTTGATGAAATCCCAATAGTTCATTTTTTCCCTTGCTTCCCTTGCCTTTTGCGTTGTTCCTAGGAAGGTGTTGCTGTGGCAGAGGTCGAAGAGGTTGCTGCCCGTGTTATCCTCAAGGATTTTGATGGATTCCTTTCACACATTGAGGTCCTTCATCCATTTTGAGTCTATTTTTGTGTGTGGTGTAAGGAAATGGTCCAATTTCATTTTGTAGTTGATGCTATTAGTAATTTCTTAAAGGATGGATAACAGTATATGTTGTTATTAGGCCTACAGGGGTTGAATCTTAATAGAGTTATTGGTCATATTTTCTGGATATTATGTATTTTGAATATCCTTGCCAAAGATAGCAAATATACAATCTTTTGTACTCAATTCCTTACAGTGAGATCCAGAAAACCTAAAATCTTTCCCTCTTGGAATTGTCTCGCTCAGATAAAAACTTGATAGCTAACCTCTATATCAGATAGATATACCTGTGCAAGACTATAATTTAGAAATAAGCAAATCTAAGGAGAATTTTTTGGTTTTGGCCAGAGGCAGATATATTTGATTTTGGTAACAACATTGATTTCCTCTATTCTAGAGTCCCAGTACATAAGCAATTTCAACGTGGCAGTAACATGATTTATTCTAATGCTTGGTAAACAATTAGAAGAGTCATACATTTTTATCAGGACAATTTGGAAGCACAATTTTGGGGAGCATCTATACTATAAGAATAGAAACCAACATAAATTTCTGTCCCTGGTTAAACAGTTTTGGGGCCAGATATATGTCCCTGTCCCCGTGATAAACAATATGGGATCAAACATACCTTTCTGTCCCTTCGTTAATCAGTACTGAGAACCAGCAAAAAACAAACAAAACAAAAAAAAACAAAAACAGGGCACCTGGGTGGCTCAGTGGTTTAGGCTGCTGCCTTCGGCTCAGGTCATGATCTCAGGGTCCTGGGATCGAGTCCCGCATCGGGCTCTCTGCTCAGCAGGGAGCCTGCTTCCCTCTCTCTCTCTGCCTGCCTCTCCATCTACTTGTGATTTCTCTCTGTCAAATAAATGAATAAAATCTTTAAAAACAAACAAACAAACAAACAAACAAAACCCTAGCCTCTTGCTCCAAAAAATATTAGCTTATGAAACCAACATTTTAAAATAGCATACTCAGGGCCCCTTGGTGGCTGAGTGGGTTAAAGCCTCTGCCTTTGGCTCAGGTCATGATCTCAGGGTCCTAGGATCGAGCCCCGGGTCGGGCTCTCTGCTCCGCAGGGAGCCTGCTTCCCCCTCTCTCTCTGCCTGCCTCTCTGCCTGCCTCTCTGCCTACTTGTGATCTCTCTCTCTCTCTCTCTCTCTCTCTGTTAAATAAATAAATAAAATATTTAAAAAAAATAGCATACTCAGCCAGAGTAACAAGTTACTTACTCCTCAAGAATGTCTTTAAGCCTTTTTGCCTCACTCCCACTGTCAATCCAAAACTGTTATGTCATAATCCATACCTAATCCAAAGCAATTCTACTCAATAAGACTCCTGCATTAAAATCATTCAGCCCAGGGGCACCTGGGTGGCTCAGTGGGTTAAGCCTCTGCCTTCAGCTCAGGTCATGATCTTGGAGTCCTGGGCTTGAGTCCCGCATCAGGCTCACTGCTCAGCATGGAGTCTGCTTCCCTCTCTCTCTGCCTACTTGTGATCTATCTCTCTGTGTCAAGTAAATAAAAAGTCTTAAAAAAAAATCATTCAGCCCAGACACTAAAAACCCTAGGAATAGCTACCCTTGAATTCCCCCTTCTGAGATACTATTAAGATTTTTCAAGATTGTTGACCTATAGGTCTAATTGAGTTTAGCCTTTCATAATCAATAGGTTTTTCTGATCGTCTTTTTAGGTGATAACTGAAAACTGAAAGCCTAGTCTTCAGCTTGGTTCTCTAGTCCTTCCAATATTAGGTCAACTTCTCCAACATCTTAACTACTTTTCTGCTTTATCAGTCAGCTTGTTTATTAGCTTGAAACCAAGACTCCTGTCTGTTACACTCACAAAGTAATTCCTTTAAAATCTCATTAAATCTCATACTATGGGTAGCTGATGAAAGCAAACCTCTATTGTACACTTCAAAGGTAAAGTATCCTATTGAAATCCTATTGAAAGTGTAATCTTTGTGGTAGTGGGCTTTTTAAAAAAATTTTTTTTTTTTTTTTTTTTTTTTTTGGTAGTGGGCTTTTTAAAGTAGCAGTTGTGCCAGAAAGAGAATTGGTGCAGATAACTTCAGGTTGCCTAAATAGAAAAAAAAAATCAAAACAAAACAAAGAAGCAAACAACAAAACTGAAGGAGAACACTCTGGACAGCAGTCCATTTCTATTCCCAATTTTGCCCCTTCCTCTACTTCCCCACCTACTTCACAAACTGAAATTTTAAACTGATGCATCTCCCAACCACATTTCAGTCTTCATTGTGTGCAAAGCTGGGGGCCTTGAGTAGAAGGCAGTCATCAGGGAGCAAAGATAAATCCTACGAAGAACTATGGTAATAGCTAATGCCTATATACTGAATGTCTGCCTGTCGCATTTATCTTCAGTTGTCACTTGGTCAACTTGGTTAAACAGACTATTTTAGCTGGTTGAAAAGGAAGACATCTGAGATATTTGATGGGAAGGAGATAGCAGTTTTGTAGCTAACATCAGTCTGCCTCTCCTAATATGGACAAAGAATGAATCTATAGAGTCCTGAGGCTGCTTTTCTTATAACTCACACAAAGTTTGACAAAACCTGTCTGAACCCCCAATTTAAGGATGTAAGGATGACTGAATGAAGAAAACCCTCCAGAAATGTGAAAAGATCTTACTGCTTAAAAGATAAAGACTAGTCTGAAAAATTAGAGCAGCTGCAGTACTCTTTTATCAATTTAACTTGAAGCCTGGAAACTCTTTCATTTGTATAACTAGCTCCTTCCTCAGCTCAGAAATGTTTTGCTCTATTTTATCTTTGCTATTCATTAGTTCCGGCCTTTTCTTTAGGATCATTTATCACTTAATATGCTGACTCTTGTGTCTCTGTCTTTCATTATTATGATTTGCTCTTTCATGGTTTTCATCTCTATTTGCTGGGGAGAACTCTTCAATAGATCTTCCATCAGTCAATCTCTTGTATGACACCAACTATACTCTTTGCTAATCAAAGCATTAATTTTAATTCTTTGATTGTCTTTTGACTTACCCTGTAATCCTTGCCTTATTTATCTTTATTTTATTTTCTTGTCACAGTTGTCCTATTGTATTAGCACGCCAGATTCCCAAGGAATATAAGTTTTTGGGGAGACAGAGTCATTGATCGTCCCAGTAAAGGAAATAATATCCTGTTTCTTCTCTGAAATTGGAGAATTGTAGAATTACTGGAGGTTGTAGATAATCTGTGACTATTAGTTCATATTCTCTTGGAAGCAGAACCCAGGATAAGGTTAGACATGTAAGATATTAGTTAGGGGAAATATCTCTAAGGAGAAATGGAATAATGCTGAAGAAGATGGGGAAAACCTTCAATCTCAGTGAAGGACTCACCCCACTGATTAAGAGACACAAGGAAGAAGGCTTGGGTAGAAAGAGTCTCAAATCGCACCATAGTTTTAGGTCAGTTTGGGCCAGACCAATCAGGAGTCTTCAAGCCAAAGCTGTCTGCCAATAGAGGAGTCCCATGTCTCACAAAACTAAAACTGCACTGGTATTCTGCAGCTCTTCATCACTGGCTAAGAAGAGTTCATGACCATGAATGCAATGTAGGATTCAGAGGCAGCTGCTAAGACCTTCAATTATGCTCCCTTACAGGAGAGCTAAGCATCTAACCATTTCCATGGTTTCCAGAGAGATTTTATCTAAGCTCTTTTTTGTACTGTACCAGACAGAAGATGTCATGTTCCTTCTGGCTTTCTGCCTGGCATACTTATCAAGTGAATCTAGGCAGCACTGTTCTTTTCAAGTGTTGCTTATTCTTTCCAGCAAAATAGAAGCTTAAGGAGGGCTCTATCAATGACTAGGGGCTGCTTTGTCTCCCACTACTGTAATACTGCAACTATCAGTGGCTATCATGATATCCAAGAAGGAAGATTAGAAGAGGAGGGCTGAGAGCTTCTAATATCAATTAAAGATGACCTGGGCCCACACGATGCTACTACGTACCAACTACTGTGACCTTTGTCAAGGACCTCTCTCATCTTCCTGATATTTGTATCTGAAATGGCCCAAAGGGGTGCCTGAGTGGCTCAGTTGGTTAAGTGTTTGCTTTCAGCTCAGGTCATGATCTCGGAGTCCTGGGATCAAGCCCCACATCAAGGTCCCTGCTCAGCGAGGAGTCTGCTTCTCTCTCTCCCACCTGCTTGTGCTATCAAATAAATAAATAAAATATTTAAGAATCTTTAAAGGTAAAACAAAACAAAACAAACAAACAAAATGGCCACGAAGCCCATTACAGTTATGAGGATTAAATGAAATAATGATTATATTAGCACATCACACAGAGTAAGCACTTAATAAGTACTACCTATTATTACCTTCTTCTAATGGTGCTATTCTTCTAAGGATGAGGGGCTCCAAACTGGACTTTTATTCCTTCTTTTCATATTTTCACTTGTACTCTATCTATAACCAGTCTGACCTTCTAGAAGAAGTTACCTAATGTCATTTTTATTAAGCAACAAACAGGGGTACTTAGACCTGGGAATGTCAGATAACAGAGTCCATACTCAAAGAATATTCTCTTTACCATCCCTCTATTTTTTATATGTGGAGATTATTTCTTTCTCTTTCCCAGACTTATGCAGTACCTGCACCTCTTTCCTACTCTTCCCCATCACCTGTACAGTCCATTGGTCATGTTGATGAATTGGAGTGAGGGCACTTATATTCCTGACTTCATCTTATCTGTAAATGTTTAAAGTCCTTTAGAAACAGAATATCTAAATCCCAAATAACCATTTCTATGTTCCCACACTCAATTTGGAAATTCTCTTGAAATTCATTCAAGATCCTAAACAATATAGACATTTTCAACCCCAAGTTATATAATATTCCACAGTACTACTTTGTTAAGATATCTAGAACTGGGAAGGTCTAACAAGAGTAACATCCTAAATGATCAAATCTTGATGTGAGAGAATACATTATTTCTCAAAGCTAACATTTTGGACTATACAATTTACTTTGTGCAACTACAGAAAGTTGCAAGCTAATGAATATCTTTAATTCCTATTCACTAAGAGTAAGTGGTGCCTTCTCCACCCGCTTCCCAAGTTATTATCTCCATTAGCAAAAGCCCCTCTGTGTGGGTGAGTTCTGATTCATGGTTAGTAGCACTGGCTAAGTTAAGCTATCTTTAAAGTTAAGGGAAGGTCTTAATGAGTGTCAATAGTTTTATATAACTTGTATAAATTTAACTAAGATAACTGATGGGAACAGAGCCAGATATTTCCTGGAATATCAGATAAATTTTGAAGGAGGTTATTTGATGGAAGGGGATAGAAAAAATTAGTATAGTCAAATATTCGGGTTCTGATTTATTGGTGAGATTTAACAATGCATCTCTGCAAAGGAGGCACTGGGTGACATCTGGGCAGAAGAGGGGAATTGTAGGGCAGGTCTGTAAGCTAAAATGTTATGTGATATTATTTTAGTAGTTTATGAACAATGATATGGCTCTGCTAAACTTTCCATAATCACATTCGGCTCCTCTCTAGTTAAGACCCAGGTTTCAGTTGATCACAGTGGGTTCTGGAATGTAGATAGTTCATTTTGGTGGACCACTGTTTTGTCAAAAGAAAATTTTAATTCCTTGAACTTTAGGTATTGTTTAAAAGAAAAGGGTTTATAATAAATGTTTGACGTTTAGTTAGGAGATTCATGCATTTTAAATTCCTCATTGCTCACTCTATTTGTCTGAGTGCCTCTTGAGAAACTGGGGAGAAAGGTAAAAAAAAAAATCCTTTATTAAAATTGAAAAACATTCATGTTTATCATTCATATTTACTTGGAGACCAAGTATGAAAAGTTTTCATGTTGAAGAACTTTCTACCAAGTTTTTATGAGCAAGTGAAACGGGGATATGAAATTGAGTTGTAACCTTAACTATAAAGTTGACTATTGCAAATGCTATTATACTGGGATTCTGTTATATCAGTGGTTTTATTTCCACTTTCTATGCTGTGTATTAAAACCTACCTTTTCTCATTGTGCTTATCTCTTAATGGTAAATAGTTTCAGAATATCCTAGCTGTTAATAGCAAAAGTTTATAGAAAATCTCCCTTTCCCAGGATGGTGTGGTAAAATTAGTTTCATTATCATTAAGTTTGCTCATTTAAAAAATATTGGCATGCTTGACGGTGGTGGTAGTAGGTAGATATCAGCTTCAAATCTCCCTTCTTAGTTCCTTGGCAGAATTTCAATAGTATAGGCTTCTTATTTGAGAAATGTTTCACTTCCTGGCAAATTTAAATTGTCACTGAATGTTATTCCATTGATGAAGCCACCTGAATATCATGCTCATTTCATGCTTAGTTTAGTTCAATGGCTGCATTGCTGCTGCTGCGGCTGCTGTTTAGAGAGGAAGGGACTGGTGCCGTGACACTGTTCTTTAAAAACCTGGGCTAGAGATATGACTTGTGTGTTGCTCTCTTCTTTTAATTCCCCTCTTCTCTTTGATTTTATTCAAATGTAGATGTTTTGGCTTTCTGGATATTATGGTAATTTTCATTGTATTGTCAGAATCCTGGGTTTAAACTAAACGGTATGAAAAACATATAGAACAACTTTTGTCTGAAATATCAGCTTCTACTGAGAAACATTAGATGACATTTTCTTTTCTTTTTTCCAAAGATTTTATTTATTTGTCACACAGAGAGAGCGAGCACATACACAAGCAGGGGGAGCGGCAGGCAGAGGGAGAAGCAGGCTCCCCACTGAGCAGGGACCCAGTGTGAGACTCCATCATCCCTGGGATCATGACCCAAGCCCAAGCCAGTCACTTAATCAACTGAGCCACACAGGCATTCCAGATTATGACATTTTCTCTGCATTGTTTTCTTACTCTTTAGGGCAAAATGTTTTCTAGTTAGTAATAATGTTATTTGAAGAAGGACAATGGCTACTATAGTTATGTTGAATTAAAACACCAATCAGATGGGAAAAGCCATCACTTTTACTTAAAATAATGTAATTACAAATTTATGTTATTTGAAAACTGACATTCCTTTAGAATGGCAACATTTTGACTATTGTGGAATGAGAAAAATATTTAAATATGTATTTGTAAAAAAAATCAGTGAGAACATATGCTACAGTTTACTCTTCTGTGGGTGTAATTATATTTAAACATGCACAATACAAAAACTAAAAGTTGATACCTTTATGAATATTTCAGAAAAGAAACACTTATGCTAATGTTATGTTGCAAGGCTACAAGTCTTGCAATAACAAAATTTTACTGTACACTACAAATTGAGTGATTATTAAAGAGCACTTGGAATTGGTTATCAAGTGCAAACTTTCAACCAGTTTAATATAAATAGAAAAGAAGCATAGTTTGAGCGCTTTGAATAGAACTATCTTTAATCTCAACTTTGAGATTTGCTACCAGAACTGAAAATTTAGTGAATTTTTGATCTGGAAAGAATGAAAAACTTTTAAATTATCTTTTTGGAATTTCATTATGTCCAACATGGCACAAAGAGGTGAGTAACTCTAGGAAGCAACCTAACATTCAGTTGTGTGTGTTGAGAAATGAAGACTCACAGACAGGCACCGGTAAGTACTTAACATTTTCTCTTCAGCTTCAAATTATCCTTTTTTTCCCGATATTTATTTAAAAAAAATTTTTTTAACTTAATATTTACCTTATTGTCCTATGGTTCCATCTAGGGGTATAGCAATCAAGCTCTACTCTCAAAATCCCACTAAAATCACAATACAGACTAACAATAGCTAACATTTATCCAGTTTCTACTATGTGCCAGGAACTATTTTAAGTATTAAATGAGTATTAAATCACTGAGATAAGTGTGAATATTATCCTTTTGAGGTAGATATTACTAATATTCTTATTTTGATAATTTTTTAATCATGTATAAATAAAATTGAGGTGTAGGAAAGTCGAGTAACTTTCCTGAGGTCACTCAGGAGCAAATGGTAGAGCTTAAGTTTGAGTTTAAACCCATATTCTTAACCAGCATGCCACAGTATCTCTGTAAAAAATAGAAAAAAATCCATAATCATGTGAAAATTAAATGATCATCATAAATCAGACATTTTAATAAGAAGACAAAAATTGAATACCATTTTACTGTCAGAGAAAACAAAGTGAAGAAAACAGTGGCTCAGAGGATGCACCATGAATAACAGCAGCAGAGATGGAGGCTGGGTCTCCAAAAGCTTCCTAGTTTCCTGTTGATATGTATTTGAAAGGTTTAGATTCAGTTGTGTTAAGGAGGCCCTATCCTATTCCCCTCAATAATTTTTACAAGAATCATTTTCACAACTACCAGAGTGAATATTTAATCTCAGGCTAATGCCAGGCACTATTATTGTTAAAAAAAATTAATGACCTATCTATGAAAGCCTAGGACTTCTGGTTTGGGTATTAAAATAGCAGAATAAAACTCTCCTCATTTTTGACCAGCCTATCTAATTCTCAATGGTGATCTGTAAATAAACTACATATGGAATACCCAACTAGTATATTTGGAAAATCCCATATAACATGCCCAACCAGCATTTACATAAGTTTCCATATGACATTCCCAATCAGGGAATATATCCATATAATATATCTAAGTGATATGCCATATGACATGCTCAATGAGTAGAACACTACCATACAAGAAGACCAAGCAGTGTACAGAGAATCCTGTTGTATAATAAACTCAGTTAATGTACCTGGAAAACTCCATATGACATACCCAACAAGTGTACAGAGAACACACCATGTAACACGACCACTTAGTGCACATGGAAATGGAGATAAATATTTGCATTTTCCCAAAAAGACTCTTTGAAATCACTGTTACATAGGAAAAGACAGATCCTACTAAAGTTTAACCAGTACAATCCCTCATTTGCAGGCAGCCAATCAGCAGTAAGTACTCAAGGGAAAAACAAAACAAAACAAAAAAACCGGACAGAGAAGTCCAAGATAAGTAAGAACAGTACAGACCCTGGAGAAATGGCTAAGTCCTTGCACTAAATAAAACTCTTTAAAGATCTACTTATTATCTTTAAGCCTACACAAGAGCATACTGCATTTTTAAGGAAATAAGATTCTCTAGGATAAAGGGGACAATATGAGAATGAAAGAAAATTCTCAGAAATTAAAAATGTGATCATAAAGGGAAGAAAAATCAACACTAAACAAATTAAATAAAATCCAAAATTCTGCCAGAAAGAAAAAAAAAAGGCAAAATATTCATTAGGCAAGATATTCAAAAGGCAAAATATTCATAGATTGCAAGACTGCAATCAGTAACAGTAGAATGCAATGTTTTCAAAGTTTTTCAAGAAAATTATTTTGGGGTGCCTGGGTGGCTCAGTGGGTTAAGCCTCGGCCTTTGGCTCAGGTCATGATCCCTGGGTCCTGGGATCGAGCCCCACATTGGGCTCTCTGCTCAGTGGGGAGCCTGCTTCCTCCTCTCTCTCTCTCTGCCTGCCTCTCTGCCTACTTGTGATCCTGTCTGTCAAATAAATAAATTTAAAAAAATTATTTTGAACTAGTATTTTAGATTCAGTCTATTAACAATGAACTATGAAGAGAAAATTTAAAAAATTTCATAGAAGATCTCAGAAATTTTATTTCCTGTGCACTTGTTTACTTAGAAAAATAATTGAAGAGTATAAAAATGGAATCCAAGAAGGAAGAACAAGGGTATCCAGATGCAAGAAGAGGACAATGAAAAGCAAGCTTAGAAGATAAGGTGTACAGTAGATTTAGATAGCAATTAGTAAAAATACAAAGTAAAACTGCACTCATTTTAACAATTGTGTGGTTAAATGAGCTTAGTGATAAGTTAAAGGCATAACATTTTTTTTTTAGTAGAAAAAAATAAAAAAGGCAATGTAACTTCAGGAAAACCCAAAAGCTGTTTGAGTAACTGATGTCAGAATTCTGAAAAAAATGTAAATTTTATAAACTTAATAGTTTATAAGCCCATGATACCTCTAACAGAAACTGGGCAGTGAAGGGGAAAGATAAGAGAGATAGAAAAATATGGAGCCACTAATTTCCTCATCTATTATGGTGGGGGAGAAAACATATTTTCTAAGGTTGATGGATGATTAAAGAAAAGTTGGATTATACCACTTAATATCCTAAAGATAGAAAATGATCTATGCATAGCAATTTAGCTTGCCAAGACTGATGAAAACACAGGGAGGAGAGCTATCAAAAATGTGGATAAGTATAAAGAAAATGAAAGTGAAAAAAATGTGGATAAGCCAGGTTTTTGTATTTCAAAGCAAATCTATAGCTCTTATCAGTATGAACAAACTAAAAATAACTAAAAATATATAAGTAAAAATAAATTATTTAGAAAGAAGTAATTGAAGGTGTTTACCTCTATGGAATGAAAATTGGAGGAAGGAACACATGGATTCTGTAACTTTGTGCAGTCTGGAGTTATAATTTTTTTATCACATGAATTTATTTCTTACTGTAAAGGTCAGAGACCTATCATGAAGCAAAAGAATACTCAAACTGAGTAAACCAGGAAGCATTTTATTTTTTTTACTTTTTTAATATTTTATTTATTTGACAGCAAGCACAAGCAGGGGGAGCTACAGAGGGAGAGAGAAGAGGAAGGGACAGAGGGACCTGGGGCTTCATCCCAGAACCCTGGGATCATGACCTGAGCCAGAGGGAGACGATTAACTGACTGAGCCACTTAGGCACCAACCCAGATAGCATTTTTCAAGGAACTATTTGTCCTAATTTTAGTCTCTCTACTCCTACCAACAGTAGAATTGCTGCACGCTAGCTTAGTAAGAGTAGGAAACCATTACCCTTCCTAAGTGTCAAGGAGAATGAGAGGAAGTGGTCAGCAGAACTGGGGAGATCAGCTACATGGATAGTGCATTATGACAAGAAGATAGCCTGTGGGAGAGAACTGTAGACAATTCATATGTGGAAGAGAGGAAAATGGGAATAAATACCCAGGCTCCTTTCTCCTTTCTCTTTTCCCCTCTTTCAGTCCCTTCCACTAACTGATCTGAAGCCAGAGGTCAAGGGAGTTCTTGGATGCGGTCCTTATATGTACAGTTATCCTGGGGGCAGGACAGAACAGGGTGTAAAAGGGTGGAACTATATCTAGAGGAGAAAAATGAAGCTATCTGGCACATTTTCATAAATAAAATGTGTACAATGTCATTATAAGGTGTTGCATTTGCACAGAAAAATTACTTTGGAAATATTCCATCTATCACAGATGGAATACTGGTGGTATGTTATGATTACCTGGTACCTTGATGATTTAAGTGAAAGCACTTTTTTTTTGAGATTCAGTTCAAGAAGCTTAGGGAGAAATGAGCAAGTGATTCTTGGAAGGTAAAACAGACAATAAAGGGCGTGTTAATTGAAACCATGAAGGAGCCTAATCCTGTGGGGCAACTCTGGAAAATGTGCAAGATACATGCTTTAGAATCACTACAAGGTTGAGGGAGATAGTATACTTAGCTCTCTGAGGGCCAATGGTTGTGGGCTGCCTCTGAAAACAAAATGGTCTTCCTAAGATGAAGGAAAAAAGTCACCGGGGAGCTAGACATAGACCTTGGGCATTAGAATTTGGCCAAAGTACACGGAGTCTGAGGGATAAGATAGGATACTACTGCTGTCTCCTACTTCTGGCTGATGTGTCACAAGTACATGAACACCAGTTACAGAGATGAACATGTACTGCTTTGGGGAACATGACGCTGAAGGAATTCTTCAAAATCCCATTTGACTGTAGTGACAGGAAGCATCTTTATGTCTGTTATTATTTCAGGCAATCAGATTAAAAAATGATTTGTAATTACTTGATTTATATTTCTTTTTAATTTTTTGACAGCCTCTAATTTTAAAATAAATACACTCAAATGCATCATTTCCCATATTTTGACACACTGGAGTTAAACAATCTGTTTACCAGTGTGCCTGGGTGAACTTGGTTTTATAAAAACCTTAGAACAAAAGTTTTCTTGCAATCTCCATGTATACATCTGAACTGATGAAAATGCACCCTTGATTAGGAAATGGGTGACTTTGCTGCGTTTTAAATGCAGGCTCATGAATGCCCAAATGTACAATTGAGTATAGGACTGTACTAGGGCTTCTCCAGGCTCAGCCTAATCTCAGATAGGGCTCAGGAGCTTCCCTGCCATTCAGATTCTCACATCCATGTGGATAAAAGTATGATGTATTCCATCAAGGCAACATAGGACCAGTGTTTGTCTAATGGGTTTCTTTTTGCATGCTTAAATATTCATATTTGGACTTTTAAATTATGATAGAAAGTTTTGGCTATTTCCTTTTGCAAGGTTGCATTTTAAGAAGACATTTTTTTCCAGGTGAGTTGAAAGTCATACCACTATTCAATTATTCAACAAATATTTATTGAGTGTAAACTATGGAAATAACTGGTCTAGTGCTCGAGATCCTTGGTGAACAAAACAGATGAAGATCCCTGAACTGCTGCTTACATTTAAGATGTGAGAGTGAGCCAATAAATGATACATACATATAATATGTCAGAGGGTAATATATGCTGTAGAAAAACAAAGAAATAGAGCAAAGTAAGAGAGACTGGAAATGCTAGCATCAGGAAGCAGAGTGTAGTACACAAAAGGACAAAGTCATGGCTCATTGAAAAGGGAAAATTGAATGAAGATATGAAGGGAGTGAGGAAATTAGGACTATGGTTATATGAAAGAAAAACATCTTAGGCAGAGATAAATAGTGCAAAGTCTGAAAAACAGGTATAAAATATATTTTTTTAAGATTTTATTTTATTTAACAGACAGAGATCACAAGTCGGCAGAGAAACAGGCAGAGAGAGAGGAAGGGAAGCAGGCCCCCTGCTGAGCAGAGAGCCCAATGTGGGACTCGATCCCAGGACCCTGAGATCATGACCTGAGCCGAAGGCAGTGGCCTAACCCACTGAGCCACCCAGGCACCCCAGGTATAAAATATTTTTGAAAAAAAATTTTAAAGATTGTATTGATTTATGTGATGCCTAGAAAGAGGGTGCAAGTAGGGGGAGCAGCAGGCAGAGAGAGAGGGAGAAGCAGACTTCTCACTGAGCAGAGAGATCAACGTAGGGCTCGATCGAAGAACCATGGGATCATTACCTGAGCTGAAGGTAGACACTTAACTGACTGAGCCACCAGGAACCCCCAGATGTAAAAATTTTTTAAATGTTAATTCTCTGGTGGAAAGGTCCATTTTAGTTGTTTCCTTAAGAAACCATGAGGAGGTAAGGGTAGAAACAGGGAGACTGATTAAGAAGTGATTGTAATAATTCAGAAAAGAGGTCTTGAGAATTGGTTTAATTTAGGATAAATATTGATAGCTAGGGGGAAAAAAAAATTCCAAAGGAAGATTTGTCCATGGGTCAATTGAGTTGATCAGGCCGAATATGAAGTAAGCATAATGGCATCAGCTACTATTCAGTTAAACTCAACTACGATGACTGGGGTTTGTAAAATAAAAACAGAGATCTGAATGCCTCATTCAGCATCCAAGACACAAAAAGTGTGAATGTGGCTGTTTTTCATTAAGGTTCTCTTTTTAAGGTGATAAAAACTGCCTAATTAGTAGTTTAAGGAGAGGATTTTGCAAATTGACAGGCTTCATCTTGAAAAAAACTGAGTATACAAAACAGATCAAATCTGCTCTTATCTAGTTTTGGAGTTGAGAAACAAACTCTGCAAGCATGCATGAGAAGCTTTCTACCACTTTCTTAAGCTGCCCCCAACCCCCATTTTTGAGTCTTTTCCTTTTTGTTACTGCTATGGTGAAGGCATCTCCAACCTGGTAGGTGCTATGGAAAGACAAAACGGGCCTTCAATTGGGGCCCTCAAAACGGGCCCTCGATGACATGTATTCTGACCTGAAAAAAACCCTTCTTAATGGGAAGGGCACTTTGTACTCTATAACAGAAAATAAACAGTTTTTTAGCTTCCATCAGATATTTATAAAAATTACTATTAATTCATAAAGGAATTGTCTCAAAAGAAAAAAAAGAATTATATATGCCATGCTCCTTGACCCAAATTCAATCAAATTCTATTAAATTTGAAATTCTATTAAATATAAAACCCCTGAACTAGCCAGTAATTATGAAAGTAATTAAGAAGGTTGCCAAATAACTAATCTCCTATTCCCCAAAATGCCAGACCAATACAATTTCATGGGAGAAAACATTCCTATTCCACTTAAAACAAAACATATGGAAATAAAAGACTTGCCCTCAAATTTTTATCAGAGATAGCACAACACCCCAATCCAACACCAACAATAAAAATAAAACCACAGTGCTATAAAATACTATCTGTGTAAATGGAGAAGGGATTGATATATTTCTGTTGGATTGCTCACTCTAGAAAAGATATTAATCCTTAAGTGACTTATATTTTGTTATAAAAAGTACAGTAATTTTAGGAAGTTTACCCCAAATCACTATGTGAACATATATAATTACAAATACGTGAGAACTGTCAGAAAACATTTGAAAAAAAATCATGATAGTTAGAGATTTGCTTCTTAAGACAACAAAACATGCTATAAAACCACAGTAAATGTATAGGTATGTTAAGTAAATGGGTAGGTAAGTGAATTTAAATTGAAAATAAAAATATAGAAAAATTAAATTATAGTCATATAAAGTCTGCTATATAAAGTAGATGGCCCTTAAAATTAGTGGTTAAGGAATGTGGCTAAAATCTAAAATATTTACTATCTGACCCTTCACAGAAAGCCCTTGTAAACCAAAATGTTGTAACTATTTATGGTGATGGGATTTCAGATGATGGACATAGATTTCATTTTGCTTACATATAAGACAATTATATATGAGGATGATTTCCTTGGGTAACTACTTTCAAAATGGAGAAAATTAACTAGTTAAGTTCCATTTAAAATTGGAAATACTTAGCTAAAATTTGATTTTTATGAAACTAAAAAAATCCTACTTGCTTTTGTGCATATATTAGCATATTGTGGAAATATATCTAGGAGTTGTACAACTAAATGTCATGTGAACAGTGACAACAACAACAAAAACTTTGTAGTTCCAGCTACATGTATTTAATATAAGAACTATTTGTAAAGAATTTATGGGAATGTTGAGTCTTTGAGGAGTAGAAAAGACATCATCTCAGGTCTATTTGAAATAGTTTTGTTTTCAAGTTGTCCTACTTAGATTGTCCTAATGCTTATGGTTGGCAGATGCCTCTGAAGTCAAGATGTGTTTGAAATTACTATCTATAGAATCTCTCTTTTTGAAGAGATTAGGATTCTACCCAGACACCAAAAGATTTGCAATGACAACTTGAGAAATTTTATATTATAGCACTGACTGGCAAAAGAAAAGAGAGACCAGCCAAAGATAGCATCTGGTTGATTTGGTCTAGATTATGCTTGTTAGTTACATTGATTGCTCTTGTTCCAAATCCTTTCTAAGTGGTCTTACAGTCTTTCCTTAAATTCCTAAGGGTAGCTCTCTATTGGGAAGATGAGGGACTGACAGCCTAACATTCCATATGGTTATTATATCTCTTATCATGAACAATAATAGCCAAGATTCTAACAATCTCACATGAGTGCTGGTACAGTGAAACCTTTTTCTCTCTGGGTAATATGTTCCCACAATTAAGAAGGGGAGGAAAAACTCCTAAATTCATAGTTAACTACAACCTTAAGTCTCTCCTGATCATTAAGATATAGTCAGTGCAGCGGGTGACAATGTGTTGTCATTCTAGAATATAAAATTCAGGTCACCTTCCCACAGTCAAATTTATTAGTTCAATGTCTAATAGGTGGAAATTTCCAGCATCCACCTGAAATGACTAGCATGTCAACGTGCTTTTGCCATAATTAGAGATTTTAATTGGTATAAAGATTGTCTTTAGAATGGGGTAGGAAGAATAGAAAAATGGGATTTGGAGAAAAAAACACATAGTAGTTTGTACTTAGAATTACACTATGGAACATATGCTAAGTTTCATGGAAATGAGCAATCCCATCATGGTAGGCCTGAGCTGATAAACAAATTTCATTTCTCAGTAATCTGTTGAGGAGCAGTGTCTGGCATAAGGGTATTGGGAATGATTGTCAGGCTCCTTCCAGGCTCACTGAGAAAACAGGTTTTGATGGATAAGTAGTACTGCCAGGGTTTGGGGAGGGTAACTCATGAACCTTGTATTTGCTAACTGTCCATGCAGGTAAAATACGTATTTCTTATGATTAGCTCCTCTTCCCAACTGTTCTGGATTGGGCGCGGGGGGGGGGCGCATGGTTGACTGGTTGGTTGGTTGGCTGGTTGGTTTTTCTCCATAAGTAACAGTGTGAGGACTAATTTTGGCTTCTCAGGTATCAAATTACTTGGAAAAATAATACTGAACAAAGGGGATATGAGGATTCTGTCCCCAGAAAAATTATCTACCCATACATGCCACACTTGCCCAAATTAAGGACTAAATGTTATCAAGGTGTTGTATTTACTGCTCTCCTAGCTCAGAGAGTAATCTCTGATAAGTCTGTTCAACCCCAACTTGATTAAGTGGTGAAGATTTGTTGTCATTTCTTCATTCCACTCTCTAGTCCCTGAGTCAACTGGTCTTTCTCTTCTTGGGTGTGGAAGAAGATGTGAGGGCTTTGAGGATCTTTGTCCCCTCTTCTTTACCAAGGGTCAAGGTTTCCCTACTTCTTCCTTTTCTGTGTGGTCCCGTTACTTCCTTTCTCCTCTTTCCTACTCTGAATCTTATTCAATTTCTCATCATTAAAAAACTGCAAGCCTCTATCTGAGAATCTGTAGCACTCTAACCAATGGCTTTTTTCTTTCAAACTTACAGTCTTTGTTGCCACTGACGATGTAAGTGAGTTCTACCTATCAGTGTGGGCTGGGTGGAAGAGGCCAGTGGGGTACAAGACGGTTGTATCTCCAGAAGGTATCAGGAATTATACACTAAACACAATTGGCATAAAACTCCACAACATAAGAAGCTATCAAAATGTGCAAAAGGTCCCACAGAAAATTCTAGGGGCAATACAGAGTGTTTTAGAATTTCAAGTGAAACACAATACTTGCCCTAAGTCAAAACCATCCCAACTACCAGACTGAAATAGTTATCAGCGTCAAATTAGATTGTGCAACATTCCTTTCAATGGCTTCCTTTCTTCAACTGTTTTTTTGTTTGTTTGTTTTTATGGATGCAGCAATAAAAACCAAGCCCTGTGTGAAAATCAGTAAAGAATGGGAAATGAGAGTGCTAGTGTCCCATCAGATTCCAAGATCTAAGAAGCTGTACAGTGCTCAGTAGACTTACACTTCCATCAGTAACTATACTTACATAAGAATATTATTAATAATAATATTATTAATAATAATAATATTATTTTTCATTTAAGTGAATTGGTTTTTCCTTCACTTTCTGTGTAACTTTTTTTCAACTATCTATTAAGTTAATAATATGTGAGTACTTATTAAATTATTTGGACCTAACCTCTTAATACCTAGAACTGTTAGGTTGTGTTTGTGTGTGTGTGTGTGTGTGTGTGTGTGTGTGTGTTAGGCTTTCCAGGAAGCAATTATTGAGACACTAAGGGCATCATGAAAAAAGAAAGACTGGATATATCTGTATACATGTATCACAATATCAATCTCATTTATACTATTTTCTCCTTTCTTCTTTCCTTTTCTCTTTCTTTCCTTACTCCCTTCCTCCCTCCCTCTCTTGCCTTTCCTTCCACCCTTCCTTCCTCCCTTCCTTTTCTTCCTTCCTTCCTTCGTTTCTTCCATTTCCCCAGTCATATGAGTTTGTCTAGCTTTAGTCTCTTTCTCAGAATTCTAGCAGGCCAACTATGCACAAGGACAAGTCCCTGAAGTATGATAAGTCTGCTGGTGTTATTTGAGGTCCACACTGTCCAGCTCACCATGCTAACACTGTCTGGTAGCAAGTCTTATTTCAGAAGAAACCTACTATGATCTAAAGCACACAGCACAGCAAGCACTCAGCAAGTACTTTTAGGTAGACATGTATTTGTTAAATGATTTAAATTAAATGTAAAGTGTCCAGAAAAAAAAAAAAATCCAGGTCAATTTTTTTTTTCTTTTTTTTTTTTTTACAATAATGAGTTTTGGATCTTTCTAGTATTTTTCCTTCTCACTCTGGTTTGAAAGAAGAAAGGGTCAGTGTTTCCTCCCCCATTATTGTCTTTCCCTTTGTTTTGAGTAGATCAAGATGCATTCATGCCTGTGACTAATGCCTGCTTAGGTGACAGAAGTGTTTAATTTATAATCATGTAATGTGGAATTGGATAGAATTTTAGAGACTGATTAGGTTCCATCCTTTATTTTTTTTGAGAAACCTTACAAAGTTGAGTGGTTTGCTCATGCCACTTGCATTCCTACTTTCAGAGCTGGGACATACACATAGTTCCAATTTCCAGGCTGATACTCACTCAATTACACTGCCATTGGTTTCTCAGCAAAATTTAAGCTCATTTCAGCCTTTTAAAAATTCCTGCAGTTGATCAGTCATAATTTCTTTCCTTCAATTTGAAGCAGCTTATTGCTTCATGTTTGAGAGGAAGCCACTATTTCATCCTGGAGATAGTTCTTTTGTAATGGCAGGCTAACTAACTTTTCTCTCTGGGTTTAGGAAGTACTTGGGAAAGAGGGGTGCTATGCACTATAAATATAAATGGTTATATTCTACTGAAACAAGCTATAGCATATCACATCTGATATTTTCCGTGACTTTGCATATAGATAGTATGAATTAGGAAATGCACTTTTTTTGAACTCTACAGCTGTTCATAAAATTGTCACAGAAATTTGCATTTAAAATATACATATAGGGAATTTGCACACATTTATGGAGCTCTCTGGAATCCTTAAGAGGTAGAATTTAATACCTGCTGGCAAATACTTACCAGTTATATGCTAGGAAAAGAAAGAATAACTGATATATGTGAGCCTTGTTTAAGTTGGGCTTCATGAGCTCTAACAATGGAGTGGACAGGGCAATGAAATTGATGGATAGTTTTTCCATTTTAAAAAAATGGGAAAAGGGGTGCCTGGTTGGCTCAGTGGGTTAAAGCCTCTGCCTTCAGCTCAGGTCATGATACCAGGGTCCTGGCATGGAGCCCTGCATTGGGCTCTCTGCTCAGCGAGGAGCCTGCTTGCTCCTCTCTCTCTGCCTGCCTCTCTGCCTACTTGTGATCTCTGTCTGTCAAACAAATAAATAAAATATATATTTTTTAAAAAATGGGAAAAGTGTGTTTTTTTTGTGATAATATAACAGAGTTAATAAAGTATCATTGGATCAAGGCAATTTTCATGATGCCAAACTAAGAAATATATAATAATCAAAATTTAAAGAAATGGTTAGCAAATTAAAAAATGGAATTGTTTAAGGCACCTGGGTGGCTCAGTTGGTTAAGCAACTGCCTTAGGCTCAGGTCATGATCCTAGAGTTCCGGGATCAAGGCCCGCATGGGGATTCCAAAGGCCCGCATGGGGATTCCAGTTCCACGGGGAGTCTGCTTATCCCTCTGACCTTCTCCTCTCTCCTGCTCTCTCTCACTGTCTCTCAAATAAATAAATAAAATCTTTTTAAAAAATGGAATTCTTTAAATAAAAGGTATTGTTTTAAGTAATGCATTTACATTTAAATTGATTTTTGCAGGCTATGGACTTTTGCACAAGTAAAAGTTACTGAAAAACTGCATTATTCCAAAATGGGTTTAATTCCAAATAGTCAAGTTTTGCTAAGAATTTCATTTTTTTATTACTAAAGTAGTGCATACTTATTGTGGAGGATTTAGAAAACACAAAGAAATACTAAAGCAATTAATTAATGTTCTCATAATTCTACTATCTAGAGATAATTTTCATTAACATTTTGTGTATCTTTTTGGATAAGGGTTTCAGTGAGAACATAAGCATCCAACACTTCATTGTTAAAAGTTATATTGTATTATATAAAATTGCTAAGCAATGGTTAAATGTTTTTCTCTTCAGGAGCATTTAGAATGTCTGCATGTTTTTGCTAGTATTAACAGTATTTTGATAAACACTTTCACACTTGTTCATTTGCACACCTTTCTCATTATTTGCTTAGGATAAATTCCCAGAAGTGGATTTTCTAGATTAAAACATTTATACATTACTGAATCTTTGGATAAACATTTCTGTATTAACCTCTAAAAAGGTTGTATAAAATGTACCAGAGATGTTCTTTTCCTCTACTTGGTTTGAAAGTCTGAATACCTACTCACATCTTTATTGACATAAGGAAAAAATGAATGGGAACCATAATATTTACTTTGTGTTTTAAATTACTTATGAGACTTAACATTTTTGTGTGGTTACTACAATATTTTTAAAAGCCAAAATACATACAGATTACAGACAATATCCATGAGATAAGAATATACAGATGCTAATAATTTATCATGTTGGTTATAGTCACAAAGTTATATCTCTGAGTGTGTGGTATATCTGTTTGTCTATGAAATAAAATCTCATACAGAATGTTCAATTTCCTCTTGTTCTCCTCCTAAATCCCATTTCTCTAGCTTCATCTCCAGAAGCAACCCTATATCACAAATTTGTTGTATATTATTCCAGTCCATGTTTTTAGTTCCAGGTGTTTAAATTTTTTTTTTTTTTTACTTCACTAGAATTTAAATAACGAACATGTATTTAGACATGTCTAAGTTTCACTGCCTTCTTGAAAAAAAATGTTCTAAAGTTTCTTGCATCCATTATTCTTATTTTTCATTAAGTTGGAATTCATCCTTAGGTAGGTAATTCTTTTAGAGAAAAGCTATGTTAGAAAATGGAGTTTTCTAATGCTGAATGAGAAGGATGACTTGGTGAGCTCAGGGTTGTTTTCACTTTGTTTTACCCTGAAGCAGCCAACAGTCTGTGCAAGAATACAAATGGGAAAAGATTCTAAGTGTATGGATACAGCACCCCATCTTCTTCTTTATGTCTCACATAGGCCTTCCCCAAATTCGGTGGTCCTGACAACCCATATGGAGTGAATAACACTGATCTGTAGGTTTCTTTTTTTCTTTTTTCTTTTTTTCTTTTTTTCATTTTTAATCCTGAAAATCATTAGCACCCAAAACAAGTTTACAACTATTTGAGGGCACCCAATATTCATCCTCTTATATTCCTCACTAAGAGAGGTATGGAAGAGTCCTCAATATTGGACTGACAAGTTTCCAAGATAAACATGCATACTTCCCTGTCTCCTTTGAGAGGAATACAGCAATGAGAAAAAAATAAAATTGAAAAATAAAAAACGAAACTAAAAGTAATGGACATTACTTGGTGGGCTTTGGGAAAACTCTTTATAAGAGTTGGATTCAGTTGCTCTGTGACTTTTTGTCCTGGACTTTTGACAAGCATCTTGAAAGCTTACAAAGGACAGGGTCACAACCTCAGGACAGCAGGTTGAGAAGCTAGAGGTATTTCCAGATTCCTTTTGTGTCAGAGAAGATGCTGTAGGAGGAGGGAGTGGCTAGGCGGATAAGAGGACAGGAAAGAAGAGAGGGACAGAGAGAGACAGAAATAGACACAGAAATAGACACACACACACACACACACACACACACACACACACACTAGGTTAAGGCATTATTTTGAGATATTTGCTACTAACAATTGAATACAACTTCTAATTGCCATAGGCATATAACATCATAATCCCACAATTTAGGGGCTATCACAAAAGGAATATCCACATTTCCTGGGCCTTAGAACTTTTTTTTTTTTTTCCTTAGCCCTGATGAAGGCCTGCACTGGTGCTGGAGGCTCAGTTGCGTTACATGAATATGTCACTAGGAGCTTCCTGTGGGCAGTTGCAGCCTTAGTCCAGCACAGAATGACTTGCAGCAGAATATTTGAGTGACTACAGGTCCAAACATATCTTTATTTAGATTCATTATTTGAACAACTGCTTAAATATGTGTAGAATAAATCTAGTTTCAAAATCATTTTCAGGTATATTATTAAAGATATTACTTCATTTCTTGCAACCAAGCTTATGATTGTGAAGTCTGATTCTAGTCTGATTTTGCGGGCTGTGAATTCTTAGGATTTTTTCAGTATCGTGTGATTTGGAAATCTTGCCATGATGTTTTTAGGTGAATATTTACTTTTTACATTTCCTTTTTTTTTTGTTTTTAATGACATTAAGTGGCTTTATCCGTAGGAAATATTATGCACTTCTTTACTTTCGAGAAATTTTCTTTCCTAATTTCTTTCTCTGTATTTCCTTGCCTTTCATTTTTATTGTCTATTTCTTCTTTTGGAATTTACGACATTATCCTCAATGTCTCTTTTATGTTTCCCATGTTTTCTTCCCATTTCATAGCATTCTAGGAGAAATCCTTGGTCCTAACTTTCAATTCACCAATTTGTTCTCAAATGTACACATTTAATTATTTAGCCCAACTTTTGAGTTTATTCAAATAATACTTTAATAATCATATATTTTCATTTCCAAGACCTCTGATTTTTACTTTCGAACATAATCTCTTCTACTGTCCTCTCTTGTACTTCTGAGTATTTTTAAAATTATATTTATTTTTAAGTCTCATTTTGCTCACTCTCTTAACTCAGTTATTTACTCAGTGGCTGTTATTATTACTGATTCTCGATCTCAGTGTCATTCTTTCTTAATGAGTTGTCTAAAATATTTGGTATTTCTTGATTGTGTGCCCATCTTATATTCAAGATTCCCAATAAGCTTATCTGTGACTTCTGTTATTTGATTACAACAATTTGTCTATGGTAAGGAGAGAAAAAATGTGCTGCTTAGCAGGTGCAGTTGGGTTTTCCAGTTGTATTACTTTCTAAATTACCCCAACATAACTGGTCTAAAATTATACCCATTTATTATCTCATAGTCTGAGGGTCAGAAATCCAGGTGGACTTGTATAACATTGTGACTGATAATAAGAAATATATATTTGAACTTTGTCCCCGGTTTTGAGAGGCAGGGTTCTCCTAAAACTCTTAGATTTTCCTGAGTGATGACAGTTACAAAGATGTCTTTCATTAATAAATTACTTTGGAAAGTACCTAAGGAGGGGGACTGGTTGCAAGAAGAACCCTTTGATTAGAGGGTTAGAACTTTCAGCATAAGCTCAGACTTTGCATAGGGGAAGGGGTTCCCACAGGTTGAATCAGTTGCCAATGTCCATTGTGCGTATGTAAATAACCCTCCATAAAACCCCAGAAGGGCAGCGTCCAGAGAGCTCCTGGGTTTGTGAACACATGGAGGTTTGCTGGGAGATGGCAGAGAAGCTGTGCATCCTTCCCACACCCTTTGTCCAATGCATCTCTTCCCATGTGGCTATTCCTGAATTATGTCCTCTTATAATAAGTGATCTATTAGGTAAAATGTTTCTCTGAGTTCTGTGAGCTGGTCTAGCAAATATATCAACTCCATGAGAGGAGGAGAAACTGGTCCGAAGCACAGGTAGCAACCTGGGCTTGTGATTAACCACTAATGTCTGATGCTAAAAGTTTTGGAGAGCACTCATTAAACTGAACTCTGAACATGTGGGATCAGATGTTATCTCTGGGTAGATAGTGTTAGAATTGAGTTAAATTGTAGGACACCAGGCTGATGTCCAAAAATTGCTTGTTGTAACCACTCCCCATGGTAGATTTGGGTATAAGAACCCAAAGAGTTTGACTGGGTTTTCTGCTTAGGGTCTCACAAAGCTGAAATCAAAGTGTAATCTGGACTGGGATCTTATTTGCAGGCCCACATCAAGCTCATTCAGACTGCTGCAGAATCTATTTCTTCATGGCTAGAAGTCTGAGGTTTCTGTTTCCTTGCTAGCTGTTAGTATAGAGCTTGGAGGCTGCTCACATTCCTCTCAAGTGGCCCCTTCCATATTCAAACCAGGAAGGGGTAATGGAGTCCTTTTCACTTATAGCATCTCTCTAGTTTGTCCTTATCCCAGAAGCAAGAGAATGGTCTCAACTTCTTAAGGGCTTCTGTGACTATAATAAATCTCCTCTGGTCAATCTAAAATAATCTCCCTATTTTAAAGTCAACTCTGCTAAGCCACATAGTAGAATCACAGGAGTGATATCTCATAATACTCACAGGCTTTAGTAATACCTCAGCTTCCTGCTTCTTTGAACAAGATGGAGTGGGATATGGATGCTCACCCAGTGGTACGACTCTAATAACCAAACTGAAAGCTAGATTTTAGATTGACCTAAGACTCACTTCTTCTTCCCATTACCTCTAAACCTGGAGAACTTAAAAGGACCCATCCTCTGCCTTTGGAGTTATTTTTTTTCATATAGTTTTGAACTTGAGTGTTTCTTTCAACATAATCCCATATGTCTTCTCTTTTTAAAGGCTTCATCTTCATTTTCTGGCTCACTGAGGGCATCCTCTTCCTCAGCATCCATCTGCAACACCTCTTTCAAGTCTTCCATGTGGCAAGTGAGCACTTCTCTACTATGGCTTTGACTTCTCAGTAGCATTCTGTAGAGTTGACTATCTCCCTTCCCTAAAATACTCTTGCCTCTGAGCTCTCTTTTTAACTTTCTGGTCATCCTTTTCAGTCTCCCCTGAAATCTCCACCTTTACTTAAATTCTAAATATTGGAGCTTCTCAGTCTCTATTCTGGACTATCTTCTTGTATTACTTTAGTTTTCTTCTTAGTAAATTAGTCTCCATGATTTTTAATACCAAATATATCCTGATGACTTAGACATTTTTATCTCTACTCCATACCAGTTGTCTTTTTGTTAGGCATCACAAAATTAATGCCTTCAAAAGTAATCTTTATTCTCAAACTCCAACCTGTCTCTATCCCAGTAGCTCCCATCTCACTAGTATGGGTATCCCTGCTACCTCCCTGCCCAATAATAATTCATGATACATCTTCCCCCCTCCCACCTCACTTGGTACATTCAAAATATCATAAGGGTCTACTAATTTGACATCAAATTATAAACTGTTCACATCTCTCATCTGGGCTACTGAAAAATCTTCATCTAATACTTATCCACACCTTTGCTCCACTTCTGTCCACTACCCTTGCAGCACCCATATGACACTAAAATATATACTGTATAAACTTAACCACCTGCTCAACCCAATGGTTTCCTGTTGAAGGAGGATTACAGTTTTAACTTCTTCTCAAAGCCTAATAAGGCACTTACGATCTGACTCCTATTTAGCTCTCCAATCTCACTTTTTCACCCTTCACTGCACAGCCACATGGCCTTTTCCAGCCTTGCTCATGCTATTTCTGTTACTGAAAGGATTGTTTCTTGGTTTTCCACCTGTATGATTCATAAATGCCCTCAGGTTCCACTTAAATTTTATTTCTCCAGAGAGGATACTACCATCTGCCTGTTTCATGCTCTCTGTCATACCTCCTGTCCTTACTCATTTTCTTATTCACCTTTTTTTTTTTTTTTTTTACTTTTTATTAATTGCTTCATCTGTCTATGTATCTACCACTGAACTCTAAATTTCATGGGGCAGGGACATTACTGTCTTGCTCATCACTGTATTTCCATGCCTAACATAGTAATGGTATAGAGTGTTTTCAGGAGATTTTCTGAGCAACTAGATGATCTAACAATGACTGAGCAATGAATGATGACAGCACAAAATAGTATTGTTGTCAGTGCCCACTGGCATTTCATTAATTTTCATTTATCTCAAAAACATACAATTTCATTCATGAATTTATTTTTGTGTCACTGCCTTTGTTAATATATTGATGATCCTCAATACTTTATCCTCATATCCCTTCTCAAATATGCACTTTGTTTAAACTCAACTTTATTTAAAATTAATATGTCTACCTTTGCTTTAATACTTTGCTGCCACCTTTGCCTCTTACTTTTTATTATTCTAAATAGATAGTATATTGGTTAATTCCATGTTTTCATCCAGTTTGTAGTTACTGACATTTAGAAAAGGAATTTAGCCTGTTTGCATTTGTTGTCATTAATGCTATGCTTTGTTGCTTATAGGGTCTTGTTTTCCATTTTTGCTCTTATGCCCCTAATCATTTGGAAGTATAGGGCTTTGGTGCTAAAGAAATCCGAAGGATTTCTTTATTTCTTATTCCAAGCATGGCACCCTACAGGTGACAAATAATAATGGTTTTAGTATATGAAGGAAAAGTGTTCAGAGCTTTCCACAGAGGAAAGAAAAGGTCAGTGCAGAGCAGCACTTGAAAGCAGATACCATATCTCCGTTGGCTCTCCATGTATCGCCAGTACCTAAATCGTTCACTGAATACAGAGTGGGCCCCAACAAATCACTATGAACTGCATGAATGGCTAGAATCTCACTCTTTTCCTGTGCCAGAAGTATGACCTAGAGCATCAGGTCTCAGCCATAAATATGGAGGTTCAATATCTTCATTCTTGCCCTAGACTGCGGTCATCTTTCCCCTAGTAAGTTTCACAAGGCACACAAATATGGGGAAAATAAAAACAAATTAATATTATATTATTAAGTAGGATTTTTGCCCCAACCCTCAGTGCCTATCTCTAATACGTACAACTAAGTGACTCTGCCCCTGCCTCCTTTCCCTCTTTCCTCTACCCTGAAAAATGGACAAGTCATCTCAGGCTTTCTCAAACTATGATGAGAGATAATAGTAAGTACGCATTCAATTAAGTAAGATTAAAATTCCAAGGTTCTTGGTTTCCTTCATTATTTTTTAGTTCACTCTGAGCTGGCCCTAGATTTTAACAAGAATTTTGACATCCTACTTTAATTTTTGTGATTGTTTTCTTTGTTTCTGTTAATTTCTATCCCTATATACATTATTGTTTTAATTTAATTCTATTTTTTTTCAGTGTTTCAAAATTGTTTATGCACACACCTAGTGTTCCACGTAATACGTGCCCTCCTTAATACCCACCACCTGGCTCACCTATATACTTTTTTAAGTACTTTTTCATTTCCTATATGATATTTGCTGTATCTGGAGGATGAGAAATGAAGAGAAGAAACAAATATCATTCTTCAAGCTACCACCTTTGTTTGGAAGTGTTTCTGACTGTATTCCAATTGGCATTAACTTGATAATCTCCTTACATATCTGCCTAAAATGATGGATTTGTATGTAGCCCTATGAACCAGACTGGGTTTGATGGCGAGGCTAACTCTGTTAGAATCCTTTCATTAAAAAGCAACACAACAGGGATTCCTGGATGGCTCAGTCGGTTAAGCCGCTGTCTTTTGCTCAGGCCATGATCCCAGAGTCCTGGAATTGAGTCAGACATCAGGCTCCTTCCTACTTCTCTCTCTGCCTCTGCCTGCCACTCTGCCTGCTTGTGTGTGCGCTCTCTCTCTGACAAATAAATAAAATCTTAAAAAAAAAAAAAAGCAACACAACAATAACAACAGCAACAACAAAAACTATAAGCAACCTATAACACTACAGCTCTTCTTTCAAATCTTTTTTATTAAGCAATAATTTTCAGTTCACTAGATGAAACAAATTTGCAACATAGTCTTCGTGAATGCCAAATAAGCTAATGCAAAACAAACCACCTATAGCAAGTGATAAGAACACTGGGCAAAAGAGCACATGTTCTGGGGGAAAAAAATCAAACCACTACTATAAAGAACTTTACCAAGAACTGTTATATTCCCTTCATCCCATTTTCTGGAAGTGAACAAAAGCATCTAGCTCTTTGTGTTCATGTTAAATGTGAGATCAGAGAATTCTAATGCAAGGTAAAAAAAGAAAAAAAGAAGAAAGAAAAGAAACAAAATGGAAAACTGCTAAGTTTCCCTCCCTTTCTCCCTGAACTATAGAATGAAGATTCATTCTCAGAAGGATTTCCTAGTAATGCAATAAAGTGTAAATATACCTCCTCAAGGAATGTATTCAACCTCAATTTGAACAACTATCTTCTTGAATTTTTCATTTGCATAATTGTGAAGCAGTAGTGCCTTTAATTTTAAATGTGTTTAACAAATCCCTACACAATTTCCTTCTGAAATGATGTGACTGACATTAAGAAATACAAATTGCTGAAAATATATCAATTCTTTAAGTCCAAAGTATCTCATAATGTAAAATACATTTAATCTGAGGCATAAAATATATTTAACATCTTTGTTTTCTGATGCCATCTAAATCATCTACTGGTGACCGAGAAATAATGAGACAAATATGTGGAGGGATTTTAGGATTATTTATTTAAAGGACAGGAAGGTCTAGAGTAATCTATTATGCAGGGATGATGACTGCTGCACCATGGAGAGAGCCAGACTTCAGACATGGAAAGGTGCCTTTCTAAGCTTAGTGTGCAGATAACTCACCAAAAGAGATTTATCGAAAAAGTAATGAGCAAAGATCGATGCATTACCAGTTAATTTATAAATCAGTCCCTACAGACTCTGAGAGCACAAGAGGTCTAGCTTCATTCATAAGATTATAATGCTCGTGGTTACTGGAAAGAGATTTGAAGCCATTTTTCATCCATTCATTTTTGTTTATCATGTAGAGAAAGATTTAGATGTTCTATCGAGAAAAGAGGAAAAGCGCTTCGGGAAATTCAGTGACGTTCCGACAGTTTGATGACGTGTTTTCTGCCACTGAAGCAGTAGGATTAATGCTGCCTGGCACCAGTGGCAAAATTTAATCACCCTGCAGCACAGGAGTGTCTCGGTGGTTTATCACCCACATTTGTGCTTCACAGGAAGAGGGCTTTTCTTCATTACAACTGTGTAGTTAGCAGTCTGTTGACACATTCTTCAAATTAACTTCCATTAGAGGCTGTTAGGTATGGCCTCTTTACCTTCACCTCCACAGCTATTACATGATTGTGACAAGGTGACTGGTGATAAAATGGAAAAAATCTGAGATTCTGTTAATATATATTTTTTTTAATTTCCTTTTGGGGGTCACTGTCAATGATATACACTTTGGCCCTGAAGAGAAGTTATGGTCCTGCATTTCACCATGCTGTGAAGACACTAATCTGAGGACACTGAAGAAGCCTGCCTTTGGAGTTCTTTTGCTATGTTCTTGGGGAAGGAGGCTTGAGGCCAAGGTGGCAGAAGCCTGAAGAGACCTAGTGCATAAGTGGGGTGAGCTTACCCTAGCCTCTCAGAAGTGAGTTTAGAGGGGTCAGTAGGATAAGTTTCTAGCTACTTCCTTAGTATTACAGTTTTACCTGCAGCAGGGCAGCATTGTATACAGTTTGTTGGGGACAATAAGCATTAATGACAAGGATTTAGAGCCTTTAGTGGGTTTAAGAGCAGTAAGACGAATGCTTTCAGCATCAGCAGAGCACAGTTCCTGCCTTAAAGCCTGCAGGGGAATCAGCAACAAACTGGGGTTTGGGCTGGATCCACAAGAAGAGTGATCTGGAAATCAGCTGTAGAGAAGACAGCAGCGTGGAAGGTAAATAAAAATCCTGGAGACCTTTTCACAGGAAGTACAGTTGTGTTTACTCATTTACTGAAACACATTCAAAATTTAAGGATCTTAGGAATAACAACAAGGAAGAGTCTGCATTGACAAGTGTTCATTGAGCACATAATTTGGGATTCAAAAGTGAATAAGGTAGAGCCCTTATCCTTGATTTCGCGGTGTCACAGGGGAGAGGGACACAGAAACAGATCATTCCCATTTGAATAAATTCTATAATAGACATAATGGGGATAAAAGCAAGGAATTAGACAATTAAGTCCAATGAGCACTAATTTTCTCATCTGATCACGAGTTCCAAAGGATCACTGTGATGATAAAAAGAAGCAATAAATGTAAAATGCTGAGTACAGTGCTTGAAACCTGAGCTTTCTCATCTGTAAACTAATAGCTTTCTCATCTGTAAAATAATCTAACTTTATGAAGTTTGGAGGAAGACTAAGTAGAGCAATGTGTGTAAAGCACTGAGCACATTGCTAGGCATATGTTAAACTCTCAAAATTGTTAGCTATGGATCTTAATTCTGCCATTATTATTTCCATGGTGCAAACAACACAGGGCAGCTAGCTCCATGTGTGGCACATCTGTGGGATGCTAGGAGGCTGTCAAAGCAGTCTTCCCAGAAATAGAATACCCGAGATGAGTCATGAAGAACAAAAATTTCTGACAAACGAAAACGAGGAGAGGGCATTCTAGTGTATTCAATTCACCCATGTAACTTCTACTTGTAGGAATTATACCATTTCTTATCTGCAAACTGTTGAACCCCTAGGTGAGTCACTAGGGTGGGTCTTAGAGCTATTCCTGCAGCTTTGCTGCTGTGAGTGCTGTGTGTAATTGTGCACACACAACATGCTTCAAGTTAGGAAACTAGAATTTTTGTAATACCCTTAAGTGAGAGTTATTAAAAGCAGAAAAAGAAAAAAGGAACAAAAAGTTAGGGATCTGGTTTATAAGGCACAGAAACTCACTCAAGTTATTTCAAATAGAGGTTTTCTTTACTGCAAGGATGAATATGTACCAACGAAGAAGAATCCAAGAAGGATCCATAGTAAATTCAGAAAGAAATAAAAGGCCTGTTTAAAAAAAAAAAAAAAAAAAAAAGGAGTTTGTGTTTCATGGTGTTTAGCCAGATAAGATTGAAGATGGCATAGATAATTCACATTCCAGTTCTGTCTTCCCCCTCCCACCCTGCCTCCCATCCCCCTCCTGTCCTCTCCTCTCTGCCACTGCCCTCTCCCCTTCCGCCGCCCCTGCCCTCTCCTTCCTTCCTCTCCTTTCCTTTCCTTCCTCTCTCTCTCTCCCTTCCTTCCTTTTTTTGCTACCATTCAACAAAACCTTTATTAACATTTAGAACAACTATTGAGAAAACAAGTGATTCAGCTATTACTGAAGTTGGTAATTTCCAAACTTAAACTGGGGCAAATGGCTACAGTGCAAAGTAATACCATCCTTGGGCAGTATGAATTCAAGACTGAAGAATTAATAGCCACCTCTAAGATGGAGAACCAGGTGCAGAGCCAACTCTTTCCGGATGTTGTCATCAGAAAGAGCGTGGCCATCTTCTAGCTGCTTGCCTGCAAGGACAAGCGTCTGTTGTGTCTACCTGTTTTAGATGTGTCTTGCAATTACTCCGAGGTTCTGCCACGCAATCTCTCTCTCGGTACTCTTTCATATGTTAGTGACATTTTAAATTTTCCTTTCATTATGTATTTTGGTGGTGTTTTTGTTAGATATTGGGAGAGGATGAATTTGGGGAATGCTAGCCACTTGCCAAATTTAAACCTATTTTCCTTTTTAAAATGTTAGTGCTTATTTTATTGGGTGTGTTATATGTGAGTTTATTTATGATTTGCCTTACAACTCCAGTTGTAAGTTGTGTTCATGGCACAGACAACCTTGATAAATTTTTACCTAATTTGGTGTAGGAGTGGAATGGTCTGCTTTCTTTTTCAATAACTCAACCATGGAAGGGATGATGGCAAGAATTTTCACTCTTACTTAAGGTTGGTTCAAAGTCTGGCCTAGACTTTATCATTAATAATTGCTATTAGGAAGAAAAAAACACTACTGCTGAACTGTAGACTATAATTCAGAAGATTCATAGCAATGTCTATATGCATACTACAGGGAATACATCCATTTCCCCAGAATCGGGTGAGGGCCCTCAGCTGCACAATACTGGCCTAGAATAAAGAAAGGTGCATGGGTTTGTGTCATTAATGATATGTTCCTTTGAGGAAATGGGAGATGACAATCTCTCTGATCTCGGAGTGAGTGATCTTAGGAGGGATGCTCTGAGGACTTCTTGTTAAAGGACTTCTTTCTATATCATGCAGAAAAAAAAAAAAAAAATCATGGTAAGCCATTTTTTTTTCCCAGAAAGTGAGATGTCCCCTCTCACACCCAGATTGAGAAGACATAACTGCTTGACAAGTCACAGATCCAAGCCACAAAATTATTTCCAATTATTATATGTGATTAATGGAAACATTTGTCCCCACCTGAGCAAATACTAAGACCCCAATAGATATTTTTATTTTATTTTTTTATTTTTTTAAATATTTTTTATTTTTTATAAACATATATTTTTATCCCCAGGGGTACAGGTCCATGAATCACCAGGTTTACACACTTCACAGCACTCACCAAAGCACATACCCTCCCCAATGTCCATAATCCCACCCCATTCTCCCAAACCCCTTCCCCCCAGCAACCCTCAGTTTGTTTTGTGAGATTAAGAGTCACTTATGTTTTGTCTCCCTCCCAATCCCATCTTCCAATAGATATTTTTAAAAGATTTATTTATTTGAAAGAGAGAGAGGAAGAGAGAGAAGAGGAGCAGAGAGAAGAAGAGACTCTCAGGAAGACTCCTCAAGGAGCATGGAGCCCAGTGTGGGGCTCAATCTCACCATGATGAGATCATGACCTGAGTGGCAATCAAGAGTTGGATGCTTACCTGACTGAGCCACCCAGGCACCCTAACAGATATTTACTGCATGAACAAATCACAGAAAAATGTGGGCTCAATCATTCTAAATTAATCATTCTCTCCCTTTTTCTTCTTTCTGGATAGTATCATGAGATAAACAAGGGGCTCTGTAATGTTCTGGATAAAAAACATAGACCAAATGGGTTTTCAACTAACTATAGGACCATGAAAGTGGTTCTCTTTGAAAGCAAATCAGCTAAGGAACTTTTACAGAATGCTGCCTTGACAACTGAACTCCTTCATGATGGTTCCTCATTTCCCTCATTCACAAGAGTCCAATGGCTGCATTCTCCCCACTCTCTGTTCTTGTGCTTACTTATCTAAGTCACTGAAGATTTTCCTGAACTGGAAGGAACATCATGAAGTGACTGTAAGTGACTTCTGAGAAAAGGGAACCTAAGCAGTAATTTTTGTATTATATTGTAATAATAAATTCCTTGAATTCACAATGAAATTCATATAGCTACTCTGACTTCAGGTTATTGAACTAATGATGTGAGTTTGAGCTAAATGCAACCATCTATGATAAGGGAGCCTAAGCATATCTGAATAGGTGTGATATGGAACAACTGCCCAAATTTGGGTGCTACATATCAGATTCTTTCTTATCTGGGAAAAGCAACCACCAAGCAAATCTATTCATTTAAACTAAGCTAGTCTCACATAATACTAAATTACTATACCAATAATTATATTTCAGGACCCAGAGCCAGAGTAGTTGTGAAGATCTGGCCAACTAGCTCTTCAGGTGCTCTGTTGAACTGCAGTGATTAGAAAGTCATATTATCTTCGCCTTATGGAAAGAGTCACTTCAGCTTGAATTCAAAGTAGAAACTATAAACAATGACACTTTATGCGAAACATAAACTTATCTCCTGGATTGTGGTTGCATTTTAACCACTTAATACCCAATATCTGATCATTAGGTCCAGGAAACCAGTGTAAAAACTGGCTTTTCCCATTTTCTATCAAAATCTGCATAAATTATCTCTAGTTGCCATACATCATGGAGAGAACTGGTTTCATGACGGGTTTTCTCCATAGCACTTATTTTTTGTTGTTGTTATTGTAGGCATTTTTAAATGACCCATCAATAGATTACAGACTCCAGCCTAGAATGCTTTAATTAGAAAGCACAGCACAGCAAAATATAACACAACCTAAAAATGTCAAAGCATACCTTTAAATAAATTTTGACATTAAAATCAATTTATATAATGCCTTAAAAAAACTGCAAGGAACAATGGTTCATATTTTGCTAAGAAGTCTTTGGATTCATAGGAGAAGAAAAAAGAACAGACTTAGTATTTGGAGTACAAACTGTATGCCAGGTATAATGCAGGGTATAAGCTCATATATTAACCTGTGTCCTATGGGCTAGTTATTAAAGTCCTATGAGATAGGTATAGTTCTGTTCTAAAGATAAGAAAGTAGGCAAGCTGACAACATACCTAAATTAGAGTGTGTTGAAAATCTGATTCTTCAATTATGTACAAAGAAGATTCAACTGCTTAGCCACCAGAAACTCTACATTCCTTCTTCTATACCTAGCAAAAGTTTCCTTCAGTTTCACACATTGTCTAATATCAAACAGGAGTTTCACTAACAAATAGTTACTGTAATATCTATAATGCCAAACTCCCTTTGCTTTTCTTGGAGGAGAGCTTAGTAGTTTTACAAATGGACTTGAGTCCTGTTACACTGATCGAGATGGAATAAAATGAAACTAGATCAGAATTTTATGACACAGCATAGATATGATCTTATAAATGCCAACTCTTAACCCATTTGTGTTTAGGGCCTCCAATCAGCCTATACACAAATTTCTTGATGTTACTATAAACAGCTCCTTTCTCTTCCAGTAATTTCTCCCATTCCTTCCTTTCCAGTATTACAGCTTCAGAACTGGTTTCCTTTCTTCAGATTTGCAAAAGACAAAAGTAAGCAAAACTAACAGCAAAGAAAACAGGCATTTAGTTGTGTCTATTAATGTTTAGAATTCTGTAATATGTAGAATTCTAAAAATTCCCCCAAAGATTTCAAGACTCCAGATCCACAAAACTTAAGTGTGAGAGATCACTCCCATGATAATGCTGCATGGCACAGCTAACCTTAAAAAAACTGAAATTATCTAGATGTACCTAATTCAGTCACATGAGCTTATAAAAGCAGAAGATTTTCTCTGAATAGTGGAGGGAGGAAGGCAGAAGAAATTTTAAAAAAATTCATAGGATTCAATGGACTCTTAATAAATTGAAAACAAAGGGGGTTACATCAGAAGAAATGCATGTAGCTTCTGGAAGCTGATTAGCTGAGGTCTGTTCCAGCATGGAACCAGGGACCTCAAACCCACATCCATAAGGAAATGGATTCTGCCAATAACCTGAATGAACTTGGATGCAGTTTTTCCTGCATGTCTCCAGATAAAAGCCCAGGCAGTCAACCCCTTAATTTAGAACTTGTGATACCTAAATGGAGAACCTAACTGAGCCTGCCAGATGTCCAGCCAACAGAACTGTGAGCTAATACATGGGTATTTTTAAAGCCACTAAGTTTGTGCTAACATGTTAAGCAGCAACAGAAAACTAGTACAGATTATTTTCTTCCAACTCTTCGAATGACTGCACTAGTTTTATCTTTCAAGTCCCTGACCATGAAACTAAAGAAACATTCATCAGTTGTTCATTATTTTATAAACCTTTTCATTTTCAGCATATTACTTACCAAAATTTGTCAGTCTGCAATAACCTTATTTATTAGCTTATTTGTTGGCTGCTCTCTGTGAGCAAACTATAAAATTGGTGCAAGTAAGGTTTGATTTTCTTGCTGTATCTCTGAGCATAGTACATAGTAGGACTAGCCTTTATTTGCTAAATTGAGGGAATAAATACTGCTTCTCATAACTTGACATTTGCCTTAAATAAACTACCTTGTGAATAGCTTAAAGTGTTTTGAAGCAAAGATTGCCCTACCACAAAATGTGTTGAAATGGTCACTTAGATATTTTAAATGATTTGGCAATTAAGTCGATTTCTAAAACCAATTATTATCTCCTGTGTCCTTTTACCCATAAGATTATTAGTTGCCTTTGGTTGTTTTCTAATGCTTTTTTCCATTAAAAAAATATAATTTAGCTATAACCAAACGTTTGTTTTTCTTTATGTGTAAAGGGTGCTTTCTGGTTTTTCTTGTTGTTTCTTCATTCTACTAGGTCCTGCATGCTGCATTTTATGGAAAATGAAGAAACATACAAAAAGATGCTTATATCAAAAATGAAACATTGTGTTGCACTTAGGGTGATGTTCAGAGAGAAAAAAATCCTTGGGTAACTGACTGCAAAGCATGTAAGATTATACAAACTTGTGTTTAAGAGAAACTGGAAAAATTCTAAGCCAAGCAATAGAATGTGATGTCTTATAGCCTGACTGTATAAAGGCCACAGGAAAAAAACAAAACAAAACAAAACAAAAAAACAGAAATTTAATCAATGGTGGAATTAAGTAAGCAGTTACTTAAAGCTGAATGTCAGAGTAATATCCATGTCTAGAAATCAGGAATACCACAATGAGAAAAGAATGAGCTTCCATGAAGAGTCCCAAAACTGGGAACTGTGAATGAATTTTGAGACTCGCTGTGTACTTGGAAAGAGTGAGATTGCCTGCTGCATAAACAAGAGGCCACTGGTCAAGGAACTCTCTGAATAAAGCCCCTAACATCAACCAGATCAATGTTTTAAATGTGGCATCAAGAAAATGAGTTTGGAAGTTTTCCTCAGAACATGAGATAAATTAAGAAAATCACTGCCAGCCACAAAGGAAATTTTGGACAATCCAGCACTGAGTATTGGCATGAAAGAGCCATCTCAAGCAGAATATTGCTCTCTACCCTTCCCCGCTCAGTTCCCCCAAACCCCTGACCTTAATCTCTCTGTGTATGGAATTATCCCCCAATTCACCAAAATGTCTTGCTTTTCTTGTCTTCATATTTTTCACTGGCTGCTTTTACTACTTGGAATATTCTTTTCTCTATTCTAAAATTGGATATAACCGCAGGTTTAGCATTAGAAAGGCCTAGTTCTAGTACCCACTTAATCACAAAGTAATTGTATGACCATAAAATAATTTAGTCTGTTTTAGGGTTTCCTCATCTACTAAACGGGAGTGATGGTAATACCTACTGTATAAGTCTCTAGGGCTGCCATAACAAAGTATCACCTGTCAGGTTTTGGAAAAAGCAGAAAGACATTGTTTCACAGTTTTAGAGGCTAGAAGTACAAAGGCAAGTTGTTAACAGGACTGGCTCCTTCTGAAAGCTTTGAGGGAAAACTTCCCCACAGCTTTATTCTAGCTTTTAATGGGTTTTCCAGCAATCTCTGGCATACCTTGGCTTGTGATCGCACAGCTCGAATCTTCACATGACATTCCCCCTGTTTCTCTATCTCTGTATCCAAATCTCCTTTTTATAAGGCACAGACATATTGGATGAAGGGCTCACCCTACTCCAGTAGGACCTCATCTTAACTAATATTACTGTAAGTCTTAACGAATCACATGTGCAATGACCTATCTCCAAACAAGGTCCCATTTTGATGTACTGTGGATTAGGACTTCTGTGAATGGATTTTGGGAGAGGAGACAATATAACCAATAACAGCTAATTCATAGGATTGTTTTTTGTGAAGACTCAATAGCTATTAGATAGCTAAAGAAGCTATCTGATATTAAGGAGTAGGAAACATTTTATTTATGGAAAATGTTGTACTATTTTATCATTTCCATCTCTTTCTCTCTCACACAAAACACATTCATATACAACACATACATAATTTTTGCAGCCAGAATATTTCTATGTTTTCTTTTTTGTGATTTCCACCTTTTGTATCTTCATGCAGTGTTTCTCTACATAAAGAGTATGACGTATGCCTCTTTTACCAGTCTTTATTCCCTATAACAAAAAATTGTGTGACAGAGAAATAATCTGCACAGGTTATATGTTACAAGTGGCAGAATTCTGTTTGTCTTTTCTACAACATTTTGCTGTCTCAACCTCAAAAATATATTTTGAAAGCTAAACCCACCATCCTGAAAACCAGCTGGCTTCATAAAATGGGTCATTTGCTAGACAACAGCCTTGGTCAATAATGCCATGCTATTCCATACAGAGAAGGCAAGCTCACACATCAAAAGGTCCCCAAACTTTACACTTTGTAAGGACTTGTTCATAATATTCTCACAAGAAATTGCTTTTTGTAGAGAATTCACTGTAGGCTGTCAAAACAAATGTGAAACTTCCTGGCTTGAAAGTCATGGTTAATACACATCTTGTTGCTACAGTGACAGCTGTAGCAGGCAGAGATGTCCATTATAAAAAGATCAACATTAGATGGATTTTAATAAAAAAAAAAAAAAAAAAGAAGCCCTTAGAGAATCATGAGGTCTCGAAGCACTGCACAGATGCCTAAAATTAAAATGGCAACAAAAAATGAACACAGATGATAAACTTATCAAGACGTGTCAACTGGATAATTTCGTGCCATTTTTCTCTTTACCGTAGAACTGGTTTTCATGTAATGTATAGGAAATGTACCAAAATTAAGTATTTTAAATTTTTTATTCCTGAACAACACCAGAGGTTCTAGCAGCCACTTCCAAAACATGATACGGCAGATTATCATGAGAATTAGGTGACACATTCCATGTGAGGATCTTAGAGCAGTGCACCGCTATGAGACTTGTCTTATTCCTCACTGTCATCATTACTATTTTATTAGAAATAATTTTTTTATAAAACATCTATATTCAATTGTGTGTTTTTTCTTATTACCTAGAAGACTACGAATAAGAGAGAAATGTATGTAATAAGTTTTTATTTTTTCAGAAGCTGAAATTGTTGGCACTTTTTCTTTTTCTCATCACTGCTCTCTCAATTGGCCAGCATCTTAGAACAAGCAATCTTTTTTGTATGTGTGTCACCTCAAAGCATACAAAATACAGCAATACTAGGATGGGATTGTTTGCATGTCACAGATGAACTACCTGGGGCTCCATAATACTTCTCAAGGACATCACTGACTATAGAGCAGGAATAATTTAAAAATATAAATATTTCAGAATCTAATGGAACAAATGGTGAAACTTCTGATCTCATAACCAAATGCAGCACAGAGGTAATGGTCACATTACTATATCGCTTTTTACAGAGCCTTTAACTTCAAATGGTCTCAACACAGCACCATTAATTTAGGAGCTGGTGGAAGATACAGAACACAGGGGTGAATTAAAGGTGAGCTTTTAGCCTTAAAAACAATATTTAGTCAAGCCGTTTGTCTCTATTTACTTGAGCATGGGCCAGACCAGAAATAAATATACTCAGAACCTACCAAGTTTTGAGGAAACAATATTTCTAAAGAACTTCCAAGCCAGGTTTATAATAGCTTCTTGCTGATAAATTACCAAAACAATCTCACGTCTTCAAATCTCCACCAACAGGAACAAAGCTAAAGCTGTGTGGCCTCTGGGAAGGATAGCTTTGCCAATGCTCACCTTGTTGTGACCATGAGAGAAATGGACAGATGTACTTCTCAGATGGAAGAGCCAGAGGCCATGGAGGGAAAGAGAAGGCAGAACCAGAGGTTGCCAGATAGGTTAATCATAGAAAGCTCTCCACTGCCAGGAAAATACGTTCTCAGTATTCTTTCCAAACAGGAGAGGCTAATTGCTCGGGCCCACACCAGATGATGGCTGTATGGTCCCCATATTTTTCTCTTTTCTAAATGGAAGTTTTTATTATAGTTATTTATTGTCTTCTTATACTATTTTCCCTCTCATATTAGGTATCCCAGGGTTGGGGAGCAGATAAATGACTTTAAATTATAATTGACAAACCACACAAGCTTCATGTAGATCTGATGAAGAGGGCCGCTGGAAATTGAGCTATATACAGTTACCAGATGCAGAAAGCAGTTCTTACCTCTCAGCAGAAAAATATGTACATGTGTGAATGGAAGAAGGGCATGTAAAGAAGTAAACAGTTAAATAGATATCACAGAGACTGTATTGGCTATCCAATATCTCCTTTCACCTTATTCCTTAAAATAGAACTCTTATTTTAATCTGGGATGACTTTATTCAAGGCTAAAAGTATACATTTTCTAATCTCTTCTGAAGGTTGAAATGGACAAGGAAATGTAAACAGAAATTGCTGTGTAGCGTTCTATTAATTCACTTTAAGACTAACTCAAACATGTGGGTCAACATTTTGCCATTTCACCCTTTTCTTTCCAACTTGTAATGCAAGCATTATGGTTGGAATCCTGCAGCTTTTGTGTGACTTTGAAACTGGAAGCAATACACTAAAGACAGGATGGCAAACAGAAAAATGGATCATGACCAAGATGGCCTTAATGCTGCCCTCAAATTGACTAATGCTAGGCAGAATTTGTCCTGACTATAAGTCTTTTTCTTAGCACATTTAGTTTAGAAAACCTGTAATTTGCAAATCCTTTCTCTACCCCCTCTGAAACTTACCTGAATTTCCTTAAAGCCTAAAACTCAAAGAGTTCTTTCTCAAGGGCCCGGAAACCATCTCTATGAAATGTTAACATCAAAGGAAGAAAAGCCTATCTCCCAGTCTCTGTGGAAGGACAGAAGCTCAACTTAGGTGGGCACCTTGCTCCAACTTGTAAAACTACCTCCTCTCAGGAAAAGTGGAAGAAGTTTACTTTTCCTCTGGGTAAAGCTAATAAGTAAACACTAATGGCCTATGCCCTGTCTCCTGCCACAAAAGGTCTTAAAACACTCGCCTGCTCTTTGTTTCAGTGGAGCTGAGTACTGTGACCTAGTCTGTGTTCTTTCCTCAATTGCTTACAATAGTATCAGAATCAATCAATTTCTGCCTGCTCATCTTGTCCAGCGAGTTTTGTTTTTTGGTTTTTCTTTGTTTGTTTTTTAAACCCTAATGATTTTGTGAAACCACAAGTATATATCTTACCTCCAAACTTCTTTGACATGATAAAATAAACTCCCGATTTAAGTCACTATAGTCAGGGTCACTTCTAACAGGAGTCAAATGCAATTCCTAACTGACAGAAAGCTGTCAAACATAAAACTGAGTAAGGAAACTGGTAAACCTATGGTAAAATTTACTAGGGCCCATAGAATATAACCTGGAAGTGAACTAATAAGAATTATAATAATCTAATCTTTTTTTATTTTCTAAGAGAAGGCTAGAAAGTATTAATATAATTGGAACCTTATAAATTTAATTACACGTGGTAAAATTTCAAAATAACCTTTGGAAGATGAAATAGTGAAGTATGTGCTTTTCAAAACTATACAAGTAAAACTTTGACTAAGAAAATAAGGACTTAATTAATCCAAAAGAAGATCAGTAAATCAAAAATTAAAATGAAGTATATTAAAAATCCAGAGAGCTAGAAAGTACAAACAGAAGTATTTCTCCATCAGATGTTAATTAATGTGAAGTGAGGGAAGTGTTAACTTGATTGCAATCACTTCACAATGGATACGTATACAAAATCATCACATTGTATACCTTAAAAAATTCTCATTCTACAACCTAGCCATATACAATTTTAATTTGTTAATCATACCTCAATAAAGCTGGAGAAAAAAGTTCTATATTCAGGAAATCTAAAAAGTACCTCAAAATATATAACATAAAGATTTTAAAAACTACCTATCGATCACACTCTTTAATTGAGAAGTTAGGCAGGAGAAAACACACACACACATACAATTTGCATAGACAATTAGGCTTAACTTAATAGATATATTTAAAAATCCTTACATAAGAACAATCACAGAATATACACTTTTTGTCAACCACACATGGAACACTTACAAGTAAGATCCACATTGCAGGTTGCAAAACAAATCTTAAATATCAAAGAATCAGTACATGTATACCACAGTGTTGTCCTTACAACATAATTAAAAGAGAATAGCAGCAGAAACCATTACCTGTTTGAAGAACACTTTTAAACCATCTTCTGAATTGACCGAAGAAGATACCTTGAGGGGAAAGAAAAATTCTTATAAATAAATAGATAATGAAAATAACATATATTGAAACTCATTGTATGTAGTGTTTTTTTGTTTTTGTTTTTGTTTTTTTATGGTATGTAACTTAAATGGTACTTAAAGAGAAAGATACAGAAAAGTCTTAATAAGTAGTTTTAAATATTATGAAGAAAAAATTGAAGGATCAAATATAATGAAGGGTCAGAGTTAAGATGTTGAAAAAGACTGACTTAAAAGTGTATTTAAGGTAATAAAGAGCAAAAAGGTAAAAAGCAGAAAATATACATAATCAGGAGGACTACAGGTTTTTTAAGTAGTAATCAAATAACAAACATCCAATTAGAATGAATCAAGAAAATGATAAAACACTCAGAAGTATTTCAGGAACTGAAAAGAAATGTATTATAGATGCAGTAGAAATTATAAAGATAACATAGATGACTTCATGCTCTTATAATTGAAAACTTCCTAGAAGCACCTAGGAACTATCCTTACATATTGACTCTAAGATAAACAGAAAACCTGAATAATACTAGAACATTAAAAAATGAATCAGTTAATACTTCTACAAAGAAAACTCTAGACCCAGGTAGTTTTATAGGTAAGTACCATACAATATGAGATTAAGAGATGATTTCAGTCTCACTAATAAGTGTCTAAATAATAGAAAATGAAGGATACTCTATAGTTCATTTTATAATAATAAGATAATTGTAACATAAAAATTAGGTAAGAATTATAAAATAAAGTTATAGGCCAATGTATTCAACAACCTAGGTAAAAAAAAAAAAATTCCTAAACAAAATATTGCATGAATCCAAGCAAAATATATGAAAATATAATAAATCATGCCAAAATATTTCTATTTTAGGAATTCTAGGTTGGTTTCATATTAGAAACTGATTATTGAATTCACCATTTACCTATGTTAATTGAATGTAGAAAAAACGAGTGATGTTCTCAACTGATATAGGACACTCATTTGATAAAATTTGAAACCCATTCATAATACAACAAAACTTTAACAAAGTAAAAATAAAAAAGAATATAGCAAATATTACACTTAGTGGTAAAATATTAAAGCTATTCATTTTCAAATCAAATATAAGACAGTGATGTCCAGCATCACTGTTTCAACATTATTCTAAATTCTTGATTATCCAGTAACATAAGAAAAAGGAAAATAAAAGGAGATGTAAAAATAGGAAAGGATGAAATTAGCATTTGCTTCAGCAGCACATATACTAAAATTGGAATGATACAGAGAAAATTAGCATGGTCCCTGCACAAGGAAGAGACACATAAATTCATGAAGCATTCCATATTTTTATGCTAAGTGAAATAAGTCAAGCACAGAAAGACAATTATCTTATGGTTTCACTCATACATGGAACATAAGGAAGAGAGCAGAGGACCACAGGGGAAAGGAAGGAAAACTGAAGGTGGAGAAATCAGAGAGGGAGACAAACCATGAGAAACTGTGGACTCTGGCAAATAATCTGAGGGTTTCAGAGGGGTAGGTGGGTGGGGAGAAGTGATAACCGGGTGATGGGATTAAGGAGGGCATGTGTTGTGATGAGCACTGGGTATTATACAAACTAATGATTCACTGAACACTACATCAAAACTAATGATGTACTCTTCAGTGGCTAACCAAACATAATAAAAAAAAGGATTAAAGAGAAAAAGGAAAGGATGAAATTAAACTGTAATTGTTATAGATAATATGACTGTATACAGAGAAAAAAAGTAAAGGCATCATGATTTCATATATTTGTTCACATTGCTGTTATCTATCTAATAGACCCATGCTTGTCAAGCCAGTCTTGGAATTATATTTACCTAAAGACTCTGAAATGTTTGTTTAATTCTACAAATTATGATAACTATTATTATTACCTTAATTTCAAAAAATATATCCAGGAAGTGATATTAGTAAAACATGGATTTTATACCATGGTAGCTAACATCAGAATCATCAAATTCAATAGCAAATTTAGTTTTAACTTACTCATGTAATTGGCTCTCTCAACTAAATTGGAGATTTTCAAGTCAAGATTTTAAAGTATCTAGCCATATGTTATTTACAAGGGCCATCCCATATCTTCTAATAGATCCAACTCCAGCATTCCCAGCAAGACTTGCGAGCTTGAGGCTGTACATTTCCAAGATGGCTGTTTCTGCTATTTCCAATCTAACTACTCATGTCAAAGGCATATGCCAGAACCAAATTAAATCAGTCTATGGGGCTAAAACTTGGTAGACAAAACCAACTAAACATACCTAAAGAAGATTTAGCCCAACGTGGCCTAGTATTAGCTGGAAAAAAAAAAAAAAAAAAACACACATACACACACAAACACACACACACACACAGACATACACACATATATATGTATGTGTATATATGTTTGTTTTATATTTGATATATATGTATGGGTACGTGTGTGTGTGTGTGTGTGTGTGTGTATAGGACAAGATTCCCCCTGCTCTGATCCCAAGGTCTTACCTGCTAGTAATAACTGGTTCAAATCCAAACTTACAAAGAAAAACTGAATCTGTTCCTGATTTTAGGGACCCTCTGGTCTAGCCCAAATTTGTAAGAGATATTTAGGTCTAGAAGAGGGAAAAGACATCCCACTGTCCTCTCCAATTTTTGTACAAATATTCAAAAACTTTCAATAAATGGAATCATGAAAAATCAGGACATCACCTGGCCTTCTGCTTCTTTAAGTAAGTTGCAGGAGTTAACAGTATTTGAGGAGAGAACTGATCAAAGAAAGTGAAAACTCCAGGTAAAACTAATCGTTCTCTAAATTAGACTATTAGATAACTCATGAAATAAAAGTTAGCCCACATGTAAATGAAAACGGGTAAAGGTATTTGACAATATTATAAGGAAAAGTACTCTTGGAAAACTAATCGCCCAGCATTTGTTCAATCACATGGAAAAAGTAAACAAAATGATGCCTTTTTCCTAAATGAGAGTCATCCAAAGAAACAATATATCCTCTGTGTCTACAATTACCACTATCTTCTAAAGGGAAAATATCCAAACAATTAAAGGGACAAAGGATCCCTTTCCTAGTGGACAAATGAGCAATAATTCAGTCACTAATCCTACCACCATTCTGCCACCTCTTCCTTAAGGTAATTACACTGTATTAGCAGAAGCAATTTCAATCATTCCTCAAAAACCTTTATTTATCACATCCTTTTCTGTTTCCTTAAGCCACTCAAGTAGTCAGAATGGTGGGAGATTTGTTATCTATATGAGGTGCTTTAAATGTGAGAATATGGTTTCTCTCTGGAAATACCAGAAGAATCCTTAGCCATTTGATGACACAGATTGATTACCCACTTTCTGATACTGTCTCAGCTGGTATGTTAGACCTTAAACCTGTCCCACATAGTCTCTGAGACAAAGATGCCCACGTGTGGGATGTATACACAAACTTCTGAAAGTCTCACATGAACTGGTTGTGCTTTTGTGAAAACCAATCCCATACTCACTCTCTTTATACCTCCAGAAAGGACTCACTGTCCTCTGTGTTATCTCTAAAAATGTTACTTCAGTCTGTCAAATACGCAAATGGGTGAGGTGATTGCTCTGCACAAGACTTAAGAGGTATTGCTATGTTTGTACTTCTTTACTTCCCTGGAGTGCCAACCCTCATATCATCCTCATATCATCATATGTACATAGTAGGAATTCACCATTGTATATAGACAGTACTTTCATAAGAGTCTAAGAAGTGCTCTCTTACTTTTTTGGCATAATCTTAGAGACAAACTCCAGTTTTGTCACACTCAAGTGTATTACCTCAATCATGGCAGTATGCAAGGGAAAATGGAAAATGATGACTGGATATGGCCATCTCAGGTAAGCTTATCTCCCATTCATAACTTACCTGAGATGGCCAAATAATGTATAGGGTTAGTTTATCATGCTCAAGTTTATAATTAACAAGTACATGCAACTTTTCTCCAGGATAAACTACAGGAACTACTACATGCCCTTCAGCTTAGAGATTTGGTTTACTAGAAAGGACACCATTGTGCAAATACTCTTAACCTTATGGAAACTGATAAACATAAATACTGCAGGAAATCTCCAAAAAACAGAATCTTGTCACATCCCTCAGTTAAAAAGACATTTGTAGACCTCATCAAAATTAAAAATGTTTGTTCTGTGAAAGATCTTATGAAAAGGATGGATTGACAAGCTACAGATTGAATAACAGTATTTGGAAAACCACAAGTTCAACAAAGAACTTGCATCTAAAATGTGTAAAGAACTCTCAAAATTCCCTAGTAAAATAAATAAAAACAATCCAATTAGAAAATGGGCAAAGATGCAATAGCTTGGGTGAATCTATAAGAAATTATGCCATGTGAAACAAAGTCAATCTAAAGATTATATCAGGGAGATCATATGATAGTTGTCTTTCTCTGCTTGACTTATTTCGCTAAGCATGATATGCTCTAGTTCCATCCATGTTGTCGCAAATGGCAAGATTTCATTTCTTTTGATGGCTGCATAGTATTCCATTGTGTATATACTGTACTTATCATATATGTGGGTCTATGTAAATATATGTAAATATACAAGTTACATACACATATGTATGTAAATAGGTACTATATAATTTCACCTATATAACATTCTTGAAATGAGAAAAAAATATAAAAATGACTATTCAGAAATATAGAAAATATATTAGTGACTGCTACAGGTTCAGACCGGGTGAGTGGGTAGAGTGGGTATGGAAGTAGAGAACTGTCACTACAAAAAGGCAATGCCAGAGACCCTAATGGTCACAGAACCCTGACTGTATTAATATCAATATCTTAGTTGTGACTTTGTACTAGAGTTCCGCAATATGTTACTACTGGGAGAAACTGAGTAACAAGCACACAGAATCTCTCTGTAGTATTTCCTACAACTGCATGGGAATAAACAATTATCTCAAAAAAATATTGTTTTACATATTGCCTTGAAACTGTTACCATGCTACATCTTAGAAATATTTTAATCTAATTTTTTATTTTATCCATATTCCAATCAAGAATTTCTCAAGCCAGTAATTTAGGAGTCTTGAAATAAGATGAAGGCAAAATTGTCTATGGAGATTGAAACTTAGACTGTAATTTCAGCTATGCTTATGGTCTGATAATTAATGGGGGCTGTTAAATTAAGCAATTAATTATGGCTTTAGAGACTTATTATTAATAATCTCTGTTCAGTTCCAGTTCTTTACTATGGGCAACAGAGTTATATTTAAATGTTTTGGCTGACCTTCCTTTTTATTTAGCAGATATAAGGTTATTAAAGTAGTTATGAAGAAATATGACATCTTTAGTTGATCTGATAATTCGTATCTTTGATTCTCTAAAGGAATAATTGTGCCAGCTGACATTCAGAACAGTATGCAAAGGAGGAGGAAATCAGTACCCTTACAAAAGGGTAATGCAATGCTATAGAAACAAATTATCTTGTTTAGGGGGACTATAAACATGACTGGATGGCTAAGGATGTAGTGACATTTGTGGTTTGATAGAAAGAATGTGCTTACTTGTACCATTTAAAATATAGGTTCAAATTATCATTTGATCTTTCTGATATTAGGAATTTGAGAGGCAGGGTGGGGGGTCGCAGCAGGTAGGGAGGGAAAAAATGAAACAAAATGGGATGGGGAGGGAGACAAACCATAAGAGACTCTTAATCTCAGGAAACAAACTGAGGGCTGCTGGGGGGTAAGGGGGAGGGATAGGGTGGCTGGGTGATGGATACTGGGGAGAGTATGTGCTATGGTGAGTGCTGTGAAATGTGTAAGCCTGATGATTCACAGACCTGTACTCCTGGGGCAAATAATATATGTTAATAAAATAAAGTAAAATATAGGTTCAGCTAAATATCAAACTCTGAAGGAATTTCTTGCATAGAGAAATGCAAAGGCCAAGAATAGCTAAAGCAGTCTTAGCATACAAATATGGTAAGAGAGCTTACTTCACCTGTTACCAAAACTTACTACAAAGCTACTACAATTTAGACAGTTTAAGATTTGTACACAACTAGACCAAAAGTGAAGGCATTTGTGTTGAGTATATAGCTCTTTTATTCTCCTTTTTCCTCAATGGCTTCTTGCTTTCTGCCTTCTCTACTTTCTCATCTTCCTTATCTGTGAATATTGAAGCACCCTGTCATTTAGACTTGAGATACTTTTTCTACACTTGTTTTTAGATCATTTCAGTTTTCTGGCCCTGAAAAAAACACCCCCAATATTAACAGTGATTTTCTTTACTCATAGGTTTAAGATAATCACTTTTTGTTTTTATAATTATTATAATATAAAAATAGTTATTTAACCAAAAAATGAATATCATTCATAACAATGACAAAAAAAGGAAATGGAAAGGTATTTTGGTTTGATAGTTCCAACCTAAGAGGAATACAAATGGTTAATAAACACATAAAAAATACCCAGTTTTCCTTTTTTCCTGCTTTTGTTTTAATCCTAATTTTTTAAAATTTACTTTTTGTTCCTGTATCACTGAGGGCATTTGTTCTTGCATTCTGTTGACAATATTAAATTGTTCTCTAAAATACTCTGTAATCATATTTACAGGTACTTCTCTTAATCTTCAAAATTATTCTCCTTTTCCTTATAATGTAGTTTCTGCATGCTGACTTTTCCTGTTTATTCACCTTCCAGCAGAGAGAAAGAGAGAGAGAGAGAGAGAGAGAGAAAATGAGCGAGAAATCTATCCAGACCATATAGTGGCCAAAAGAAATTGTGTGGCTTGCCCTTGGCTTCTCTCTCTGTGCATTTGGCATTATTCTAATCCTCTTCTCAGAATTACAGCCAGGAAACAGCTAGATATAGGCACATCCCTTAGCTAGTTTCCAGTTTCAAGGCAAAAGCAGAGAATCTGCCAGACTTTCATCTAGCATAGTCTTAGTGACCCAAGACAGATCTTCTCTTCCTTACGCTCTAGTTGTAGGGCATTCTTAGCAGTTAAAATACATTAATAAAAGCAAATAATCCCCTCAAATTTAGCTTCCTTATGCAGTATTGACATGACTCATTTTTTGTTCTCTATTACTGTTAGATTTTATTATCAGATTTTTCTTTTGATTATTTTCAGTCTATTTCAGCTGTAATACACTTGTAAATAACTTCTTATCTGATGTACAGGTATAAGTGGAAACATTTTTTTATTACACAACACTCAAATTTAAGGGAATTTTTTTCTCACTACATTTGTGTTCATAGAATGGTGATGTCATTAGATTTACTTATGGAAGTGTTTCTGTAGAAATATCAGATTTAGTTCATTTTATAATCAATCAATACCATTATTCACTTCATTTCCCCCCAATTCTTTTCCGACTTTGTTACAGAGCTATGGGAGATGAGAATGGCACAGTAGTTCTGGGGCAAAAGTCCTGTACTTGTTTCTCTCAAATGCCTGGAAACACTCTTCCTCTCTTTGCTAGCCTCTGGATTTGGAGCCATTATAGTACAGCAAAAAGAAAATGACTGTTGAAAAAATTGTAGCTGTGCCACTTGGTCAGCCTTCAACGGGCAGGCTATCTACTTTTTCAGAGTCTGTTTACTCATCTGTAAGAGAGAGATAATCCCTTTGGGGACTGATGAAAGGATTACTTGAGATGGCAGCTAGGATCCAATGAATATAATTTTCATTTTTTGATTCCCTGAACATCCAAAACAGCTCATTGTCTTAAAATGTGAAAGTGATTAGAATTGGAAAAGGATAAGCATTAGTGATCCTTTATTCTTCAACCTTAGTATTTGCTTTCCAAAGAGATGGGCAGAATAAATGTGATAAACAGGAGCAAGAATTCACACTTGTACTATTCCCTTTTCCTTTCCCAGTTCCCCTCCTTGAACTGGCAAACATGTATTTGCCTCTGAAAACTGCTTAACGCTTCATATGCCAGCAATGAAATCTTCACTGAGTACCAAACATGTACAGCTCTATAGTAGTTTTAGGGGATTTTGAACAGTACGCAATGTTCAGCACAAGTAGTCATAATCTCTTCCTTATTGAAGACAAATATTGAATGGGGAAATACACGTTAACCCAGAAATTACACACACAAATATAAAATTACAATTTGAAAGAGCTGAAGAGAGGTTTGTGACCTTTTAAAAACTACAGTTTGGGGATATGACCTAGTGAGAGAGGTATGGGAAAAGTTTTTTTAAGGAAGTGTTTTTTGCCTTGAGATTTGACTGTTCTGAAGATTTAAAGACCAAAATTCAAAGAGGAAAAAGAGGCAGCAACATGTTCAGTGGCTCCATGGTGCAAAGGAGCATTCCAAATTAAAGAGCCAGAAGGATTGACTTTACGTCTAGAAAGGAGAGAAAGAAGAGGAACATGATATTGGATGAGGCAGGATAGCTTTTTAAAGAGCATGTCTTACAGGCACTTTCAGAATGTCACAGTTACCTATCACAGTATAACAAACCACCCCATAACTTAGTGGTATAAATCAATAACAATTTTATTATGTTTCAAGATATTCTGTATCAGTGATTCAGAAAGGGCACAATGAGAATGGCCCTCCTCTGCTTATACCTGGGATGTTATACCTGGGATGAACTGACTGAGGGCTGAAATGGCGAGGCCTAGAGGATCCACTTTGAAGGCAGTTTCTTTGTTCCCATATCTAACATCCTGAGCTTGTACAACTGAAGAATGGCTGAGCTGGAGCTGTCAAATGGTGTCTAAATGTGGGCTCCCTAGTACTAGCAGTCATAGAATTGTCCAATTCTAACTTGTCACCCTCGTACTCGAGAAGCAATTGTTCTACCAACAAGAAAGCTGCATAAGGTTATATAGCCTAGTCCTGAAAGTCACACAATATCCATTGTAATGCATTCTATTAGGTGAAAAATCACAATCTTATCAAGGGCAGAGAATATATACTCCAGTTCTTGACGGGAGGGCATCAGAGTATTTGTGGCCATTTTAAAAATCACCTAACAGGGCATGTTAAGAACTCGTTGTTTTTATCCCACAGACAGTGGAAAGAGTTTGAAGGATGGGATAATCATGGTCAGGTGGGTGTTTTTAGAACATTGGCTACAAAGCAAGAGACAGATAAGAGGAGGGCTGGAGTGAAGGTAACTGGACAAGATGGATGTTCAAGGAAGCAGTACAGGCAGGACATAGTACTGGCCTAGACTATAGTGGTATTGGTGAAGATAGAGAAAACAGGACTCAGAGATATTTCAGAGGTTAAATCAGAGAACTGGATGGTGAATTGGGTAAGAAAGGTGAGAAGATGGGAAGTGACAAGGAAAACTCCTAGGCTTTTTGAGATGCACCGAACTGGATAAATGACAGGTCCCCTTCCTGAGATTAGAAACAAGACTAGAGCCAGAGAGGAAGACAGTAAATTCTATCCTGTAAATAATGAATTTGGGATAACTCTGAGATATCCAGAAAAAGATGTCAAGGGATTGATTCTATAGCTCTGGAAAATAAGAATAAACTTAGCAATTGCATAATATTACTTGGATTGGTTATCATTTTGGTGAAAGCACGTGATTCAGATGTTGTTCAATGATACACTAGGTATTTTTTGAGAATCTACTATGTGAACACCAGTGTAGTAAAACAGGAATTATAGATAAACTTCTAATTAAAAAATTAACATGTAGTTAAGATGTAGACATGAAATGTTCAGAAACACTAAGTCAAAATAATCCAGTGAATATTGTAACGTAATGTTTGTGGAATCGATTGGAGTGGTAGGAAGGTCTACTATAGGCTACCAGGAGTAGATAAGTCCAGTTCCAACTGGTCATAACTATGGGACAGGTTAGGGCACAGATGTTCAGTGATACACATATTATGCAATAAAAATGTAGAAAATCTTCCAAGTAAATTGTTATTACATATATTTTCATAATAACATGACATTATTGTAAACAGTGTACTTCTGTTTACTATTAATAAAACCAAGTGCTGCTTCTAGATTATCACAATTCTCTCCAGTATAACCTCTCCTTATGATCCTTAGGTCACTTTGGTTTATGGCTGGCACTATAAGAGAAGCTCTTCAATGGGGATTCAGGATTCTTCCAATCTTGACCTTTCCCGTAAAATCAATCACACTTTCTAGAGATTTCTGAAATTTTATAAATGGCCTTGTGACAGAAAAGTGCTATATTAAATGCTTTTACTAAGTGGAAGATGCAGATAATAAGGTCTAGAGCAGTGCATGTTGTGTCACGTTATTGGGTCATTAAGTCAAATTAGTGAGCCATGGCCAATACTTAACAAAATGAAGTAGAATATGAGGGAATAAGAAATAATAACAAAAATGGGTGCAAAATAATAGAATATATTAAAATGTGTTGCTATTTCTACTATTCACACAAAATGACTTCAAAAGCTGAAGTTGATATATAAACCTTGACTCCATTAAAAACAAAGAAACAAGCTCAACATTTCACCAAATTTCCATGAAGCATTGACCTCATGTGTCCCAGGCTGGATTAATTTATAATTCAGTTAGTCCCACCAGATGCATTAACAATCTTTCCTAATATTTCATATGATTCATATGGGAACTTCTCTTATCTAAACTTTGTATTTAATACTAATAAACTAATTTTTTATTAATGTTTGTATGTTTTAATTTTTTCATACACTGTAATGGAAAGCATTTTTGTAGAACATATCAATATCCTCAGAAAAATGGTGTTATTTCAGGGCGGGGAATTTATTTAGTTTTATTTGTATACCTAATACCCAGCTGAGGGCATGATGAATTGTGGTAGTTTAAAGCATGTTTGTTAAGGCCATTGAATAAGTGGATTGATTCATCAATAACATACTAGGACAACTATCATTTTGTGTAATCTTTCAGCTTCAACATAACAGAAAGAAGCTGGTGCTTAAGGGGCCTGGCATGCTTTTGTAGAAGCTCTTCCCCTCTGTGATGACAAATAGGTTAAGTCTGGCTGTACGGCAACACATTATTCTCCTACTTCAAATCACCTGCCCCAGGATTCAGACTGTCCCTTTGAGACTATTATTCCAGTCCTCTGGCTCACCAATTTAGAATCGTGTCACTATTTTCCAAGTGGCTAATGATACATATTAACCAATGAACTTGTTGGTATCTGGTCTGAAACTCTCTAGAGCAATCAAGCTGTGTTCAGAAACCCATACTTCTACCTAGTGAGTCAAGCTTTGTTCACCTCCACTGCTCTTTAGGAATGGGGCAGCAATAATGAATCCTCAGGTAGACACTACACTGAGTTGCTGTGGCCAGTGGTTGTTGGAAATCAGACTGCAGAGAAGTATGCAGCACCAGTCACAGTGTGATCTGCAGGCTCCCGAGGAATTCTATCCACCCGGACTGAATTACGTGGCCCACTATTCCATGGCAGTTTCTCAGCTACACCAGCCCAATAATCCTACCTGAAATCTTATCGTCACAGTGACTTCCCATATTTAAGTATTAAATTCAGGAAATTTCTCTAAAATGTCACCTTTATAATGAATGCATCTACCATTTGAGAAGGATATAAACTTCACTGTCTGGTTTACCTACTTAAAGACTTCATCAAATTAACCATTTTTCATTTTGGAAATAAAGATGAGAGGCTGGCTAGGTGAGAGTCACTGGAGAGAAACTCGTGCTTGTATTCACAATAAAGAAAACCAGATCCTCCATATCTAAATAACTCAAAAATACTCCTCCTGCCCTTCTGGCCTTATTCTGAACTCAAATATTAGGGTTTTGTTTTTTTATACTGAAGTTGTTTCTTAATTCTCTTTCACTGACAGATCAGTTGTTCAGAGACATCATTAAAGACTTATCTATAAATAATGCTGCAGAGAACTTGGGTCTCTTTTAGAAGCCTGGATTCCTGCAATATCAAAAAAAATGATTTTATTTGGGGAGATGGAACTACAGAGGAGTTGATTTATCTAAAAAATTTATCAGAACACACACTGAAACGATACCTTTTGAGATGAGAAATAAGGATCTGACATTTTAATTGGTATTCCTTGTGTTCATTGGGTTAACATTTCTCAAGATATCAATCTGTTTTAGTGACAGAAAATTCAACTAGATCAAAATGACAGGGTTTGCAGCAGAACTATAAATCTGGCAGTAGTTATGTTCGGGTTCTTTCCGACAGTGGTAGTAATTTGCTTTTATGTCAGACAATCTCAAGGATATGGTCATAATGGGGTTCTAGTGAGTTGTTGGAATTCTGTGCGGCAAAATGGAACATGAATTAGCTGATATTTTCTATGCTGAAAGTATCATTCTTATTTGATCGAATGTTGATGGATTGGCAAGGAAGACACAGCTGGGCTTTTGGAACTGTATATGTGGTGTTTCGCCAGGCTTCTTCCTTTACTATCTCTTTGACAATATCTTGAAGGAGCACTGGCTTCTAACAATTAAATTATTTAGGACAACGCTTGATTGGATTGAAGTCCTAGGGATTAGTGAATTTACAGAGGGTGTATCAGTGAACCTTGAGCTGCAGGGTGCATTTCTTCTATTTTCTGAATGCTGAAATGGCATTTGGGAGACATTATTTTTGTTGAGCTTTAGAACTTCCAGTAAAAAAATAAAAATCAGAAGTTTTATTAGATACCTTAGTATTGTCAAAATTCAGCCTCAATGAGAAAAAGTGGAATGAGTGGGATGTTCTTTAAAGAACTGGATATAATTTTAGATGTTTTTATTTCTATCTATATTTTATACCAATATATTTAATAAAATATGATTTCTTAAGTCTACTACACACCTGACAAGATAAAGGGTCTTGAGATTTTGAAAATAATCTATTTTCTTTGCATGTATTCCCACCAGTAACTTGAGGCCAAGGGTAGAGAGGAAAATGAGTAACTTATAAATCTCTCAAGGTCTGTTCAGTATTCTGCTCTGTAAGGTAGTTGTTAATGTATATTTTATTTATTATGATAGAGTTATCTAAGGGAATTTTCTTAATTGTACGATTTTCATCCATCATCATTCTTAGAAAAGTCTCAACCACATAGTGAAAAGTTAGCATTTGGTGGGGCAAAGATTAATATGTGATTATGTGTATTTTTAAAGGAGATTTTGCTACAGCACTTGTTTCTGCAGAATATAAAGATGAAAGTAAACCTGTTGACAGAAAAAAATCTAGAAAGAGAGTTTAGGAGACACAAATTTTTAAAAATGGTTGAAAGTGAACTGAAACTCTAGTTAAAGATGGGGAAGACTGCACAAGAAGGTTTAGAGCTTCTTTCTGACACCTGCTAAATGACAAGGGATTTTTTTAAGTTACATATTCTCGAAAGACTAAAAAAGGTGACTAAAGACAATCCCAGCCAAAAAATGTTAGAAGCTAGAAAACAGAGGCATAGTGGCTATGACTTAGTAGAACTGATAAAACTGAATCCCATGCTTGAAGTAGGGAAATCTATTAAGCAATATATATCTATCATGGGTTAACCCCCCAAAGTGTGATAAACTGGAAGGACCAGTTACCTTTGGAAATGGTGATAAAAATGGGATGAAAAAAAAATGGGGTGAAAACAGGAGGGCTGGTTCAATCTCTGTTTTAAGAAACAGATCCCCCCCTGGAACTAATAATACATTTTATGTTAATAAAAAATTTAAAAATTTAAAAAAAGAAACAGATCCCATGTCCCCTTTCAAATTCCACACTGCCCAGACATTCCCTCCCAAATCTCTAATTCTCTGAAAAGAATAAAACAACCTGCATGACAGATTGGAATAAGTTATTTGTATTGTCTACAAACAATCTTGGGGAAACAATAAAAATCCAAAAGATCTAAATTAAAATTGCAAATACAGAGCAAATAATTTGTCATAAAGGAAACACCAGAAAGTCCAAAAACAAATAGATGTACTACTTTATTGGTTATTGGAAAAATACAAATTAAACTAACACTCAGATACCACTTCAATTTTATTTGGGGGGAAATATGATGGTTAACTTCTGGGGCAGTAGTAGAGAAAGTACTCTTAAAATGCTGGTGGGATTGTTAATGAGTGTGGTCAATCTGTAAAAGAGACTTCCTTCCTAGACTACAAAATACAGTATTTTCAATTCTGCCCTATCTCTGTAGCCAAAGAGACTACAACATTGACGCACAGAGGCATTCACTAGGTATCTGTTTTGGACTCGTTCTCAGTAGTTCTGAAGTCAACCTTGGTGTCTATCACATGAAAAATGGAATGTATATTTTGAGTAGTTTATATTCATGATATAAGTGGAATCATATAGTATTTGTTCTTCTGTGTGTGGCTTTTTTCACTTAGCATAACATCCTCCAAGTTCATCCATGCTGTCGCAAGGAACAGGATTTTTTTTTAGGGTTGAATAATATCCCACTGTGTATATGTGTGAACACACACATGTGTGTGTGTATCTCACATCTTCTTTATTCATTCACCTGTTAATGAACACCTCAGTTGTTTCCATGTCTTTGCTATTACAAATTATGCTGCAATGAATATGGGAGCATTAATTATGTGCAGCTCCTTCTAATTAATCATACCTTAATAAAAATAAAAGTGGAATATGCCTGTCCTTGAATATCACAGAGCTGTCAGAAGGAACTAAGTAAATCCACATTAAACATTATGGAGAGTGAAAAATAGGAAACAGAATGAGACATACAGCACAATACCAATTACTACACTAAAACATATGTAAACCTAAAATAATACTAAGTACAGCATTTCCAAGGATTAAAAATACACATGTATAAACAGAGAAAATGTGCCTGTACAAGAAGAAATGGTGAGGTTAGAAATAGGACTGCAGGTTCAGGATGATTGAGAGAAACTAATATATGATGATATTGTGTCATTCAAAAAGGATGATGACTAGCACAATTCTCAGTTCCTGGAATCCTTTAGCAACAGTAAAAAGCAAACCACTAAATCTCACCAGAAGCAAGGGGAAAATGCCCAACACAATAGTTAACATATAGTTGTTGCTCAATAATTGCTTCTTCAATTGAATGAATAAATGAATTTGTGAATGGACAAATAAAAATGAATAATATGCAGTCTATATGTTATGCAGCTTATTATATTAGATAGGAAATAGGTATAAAAATAGAATGCAATCAAAGAACACTTCCCCCCTCTCCTACACAATCCAAGCAGATGTGTGCTACAATGATTGATCATTGGTTTGGACTAGGGCTTAGTTATGATTATTTATGAAACTGAAAGAAACATGCAGAATTGATTCAGATGATGCCGATTGTGCTGAAAAAGCATGAGGCTGGTTGGAATTAAATTCATTACATGAGTTTCTGACCATCCTAGGGGCCCTTAGGTCTAATCATAAGAAAAGGAGACGATGATCAATTTAGAAATCTCTCTAAGGCAAACATATTTCAGTGGGAAATACATTTTCCTATCCACAATGTTTAGTTCAGCATTAACATGAATATTAGCTGGATCTTAACTGCCCTCAAAATGTAGTCAGAATGTAAATTTCTCAGGAAAGAGTGGGAAGTAGGTAGTTTGATTAAAATGTAATATGTATTTAGAATTAACAATATTCAGGGTCTCAACAAAATGACCTTAACAGTATTATTTTACAGAAATACATTTGCATAATTGTTGCAATGACATCTCCCTCTCTTCCCAGCTCGTCCCCCACATCTCCTTACATATTCAATTTCTCCCCTGATCAATAGGCTCTCATGGAAAGGAACATGGCTTATTTTATGGTTCATTTTAAGTTGAATGCCAACTAAATGAGGGAGTGTGATTTTAGCTCTGCTTTTCTAAAAATGAGAACATCGAATCAATTACGTGTACCGGGTCATGTCTGCCATATTTATTTCATTTTACCAGACACCTTTGTGAACATCCAAGTTAGTTTCCTCTTACTGTATGTGAAACCCAAAAAGAGGCATTAGATCATAAGATAGGTTATAAAAGAATGGAATTTATATGTTAACATGAGATTTTTTAAATTTCAAGCTCTCTGAATCAACTTGAAAGCTTTTCAGTATGAAACAAAATATCTGAATAGAAATTTTGACAGCTGATAAATGGGAGCAGAGCTACAACTAAGTGTTTTCTCTGATTTAAGGATGAAGAGATTTTTCCTTCACTGCCCTCTTATATTTTGTGTGGCAACAGTTAAACATTGCTTTGGATTCAGAGAATTTATCTTGATGTGATTTTGGAGAGCCAGAGAGTAGAGTCTGGGGCTCTGTGAAGGTGGACATTGCAGATGGCAACCATAGGGTCAAAGAAAGGGGGAGGAGCCAACGGCCAAAGTGTCAGCTGCCAGCCCATTCATGATCAGCTAAGGATAAGATACTTTTTAATACCACTAATACTTTAGTTAAAAGTTATTCTTAACTACTATATTTTCACTCCCTAATATATTAGGTGTTTTATACTCTTGGGTATAAATGTAGCTAGCTACATAGTTCCCCTAGAGAATTTACTGTTTATATTTGGTCTTCTTTTTCCACCTGGAGTTCATCTTTATCTTTTTAATTTAGGAGAATTGTTTGCATGTAATATTATCATTAATTATTCCCATACATATTGAAAACATGTTTCTCAGTTTATATTTTACCTTTTTCTTTACTGTATTTGTAGAAAGACTGGATGTATTTGAAGTGTTATATAAAAATATTTATGGTTCTCTTCATTGTATTGGTCCATGCTTACTCCTGGAACTTCTGTGGTTTCATTTTTATCAATAAATATCTCACTTGTTTATGGTAAGTTATTAGTTATGGATTTAGTGGGCTTGAAATACAATTTTATCATACAAGGTCTTAAAAGAAATATCTGGAATAATTTTAGATTTACAAAAAATATCCAAAGGTGGTGCAGAGAGTTCTCATGATATACTTTGTTCAGTTTTCCTTAGTGTTGACATCCTATATAACCATTAGTATATTTGACAAAATTAAGAAATTAACATTGGCACAATATTTTTAATTAAATTATAGACTGTTGAGACTTCTTCGGCTCCATCTTTGTATTTTTTACTCTCTTGTATGTGTCTGTCTACTTCTGTATCAACACTAATGTTTTCATTATTGGTAATTTATAAATCATTTTATTGTCTTATGGAGAAAAAATAAATTATTCTTCTTGACAAATTTTGCTTACTTATTCTGAATAATGGGTTTATTCTTCCAAATGGACTTTAAAATACAGAGCAAGATTTAAGAAAATGTAATACTGAACTTCAACTTTTTCCCTAAAGATTAATTTTGGGAGGATCAATATCTTTGAATGTTTTCTTAATGTATATACTTTGAGCCTCTTGGTACAGCAAACCCCTGCTTAGGTGTGAAATAGTCTCTTTTCTTTGTTTTCTGGAGTCCAGTCCTTCTTGTTCTACTATTTTATGGAGGAAATGCCACTGGTCCCTCTCCCTATAGCCTACGAGCTGACTCAGCTCTATATCCACCAAGGGGTTTCTTAAATCTCTGCCGCTTCTCCCACACATTCATCTTATTCTAATGTGTTGGTTTTCAGTGAGTGTCTTTGATGTCACCTCTGGACCTTTCTATATTAAGCAGAATATAATCAGGTCCAAGAGACAGAACTATGGAAAATAGCCTCTCTTGTTTACTTTATAATAAATCTCAAAACAGATGGTTCCACAATTATCACCAAACACCCAGACCCCTAATTTATCCCTTTCAGTACTACTGTCTTCAGGGTCTTTGTACATATGCATACCCCTTCATTGTCCAAGACAGATGCTGCAGTTCCAGTATGTTCACACCAATATCCCAAGCAGGAAGAAAGGGAGTATCATTTTTTTCTCATTGGTCAGAACTTAGTCATACAATCGTTCCTAACTAACTGGAAAACACTGGGAAAAACACTCCTGGAACAGGGACAGTATCTACCATGATTAGCTTAGATAAACTGGGGGTCTGGGAACAAAAAGAATTCTGTTAACAAGTAACAATGGGAAGCAGGAGGTGTTGCATAAATAATCACCGATGCTATTAGTGTCTCTGAACACACACGCACACACACACACACACACACACACAAACACACATACACATTTTTAAAATATTTTATTTACTAATTTACTTTAGAGATAGAGAGAAAGAGAGAGATGTGAGCAGGGGAGGAATAGAGGGAAAGGATAGAGGGAGAAAATCTCAAGCAGACTCTGTACTGACTGCAGAGCCTGACAGAGGGCTCTATCTTACAACCCTGAGATCATGAACTAAGCCAAAACCAACTGAATCAACTGAACCACTCAAGTGTGCATATATATATATATATTTAATGACCATTCTATACAACAGAATGAAAAACTGTCTTACAATATAGAGTTTCTATTCCATTTCTCCTTTTTGCTCCCAGTTCATTCTCATGACATCTCACTTGGGGACTCTATTTTAATCTAGATATAATTTTTTCAGCTTCAGCCTAAAGTATCTTTCTTTGATACTAACAAGTTATTTGGGACATCCAAATTGTGATTAATTATAATTTTTATGGGTTCACTTTTCTACTGCTATAGAGGATTAAAAGGATAAGATTTTTTACAATACCAGTGCTATAGCCATAACTTTTAGAGTAATGAAGCCTGTAGAATCAACTATAAGCTTACATTCTAAGTGTTTTTTATTTTATTGATATTAGGAATGTATACTTAGACTAAATCCCTTTGCATTTGGAAGGTGCCTCCAATCCCATTAGGAGAAGCAGAAAAGAGAGCATGGGAGCACAGCTCACTTCCTTATGTCCCTTCTGTCTGAGAAGTTACTCATTTATTACCAATAAAGACTAATTTTGAGGAAATGGCTTCATGTGAGATTCAACTGCACATCTTCTAAACAAATGCCCAGTTTAACCAGAATTACTTATCCAATCACAAGCAATGTTTGGCCAGAGCAGGATGCTTCACATGGGCAGTAGAGCCTACTAATGGAAAAGGACGCACCTTTATTCCAAGAGAAAGGAGGCAAAAGCTGACCCAATTATCTCCATTTATTACTATTAACAGTGCCAAAGAACCCGCCTCATTTCCCTGGAGTAGAAAGAGTAAGGGCACAGTAAGGGCAGGAAATACACAAAATCAATCTGGCTACTCACAGGGGGAAAGTATTAGAGTACAGGAAAGGACTTCCCCTCCAAAATTTTATAATTTCAAAGGCCAGCCTCCTCCCTCTTAGTGGTACATTTCCATAAAGTTGCTATTTCAAAAGTAAGGAATGTTATGTATATATCAGGCATGCACAATTGGTCTGGCCGTTAATTGAATGAAGGCATCACAGTATCACTAAGATGGCTTTTGATATTATCTACTCCAAACTCTGAAGTTTACATAACTTAAGGTCCATAAGCTTACCTGACCATCTGTATCCCTGTCTCTCAAACTGACTTGCCAATCAGTGCAAAACCTAGACCAGGACTTGTGATCATTCCACGGTAGTGCTGTGTTCACTATAGAATACAGAAACTGTTTTGTTTTGTTTTGTTTAGGAGGCAGGTGGTGGGGGAGACAGGAGGGACAAAGGGAGAGAGAGAATCTTAGGCAGGTTCCAAGCCCAGCACAGAGCCTGATGTAGGGCTTGATCTTGTAACTCTGAGATCATAAGCTGAGCTGAAATCAAGAGTCAGATGCTTAACTGACTAGGCCATATAGGTATCCCTTATAACTATTAATAACTGTCTTTAAAACAAAAATGTGAATTATTGTTTCAAATTAGTGCTACTATTTTCAGGTTTTATTCTTTTTTTTGTTAGTTTCTTGAATATGGTCATATATTTATCTATACTTTGCTTTGTATTGTCTCTATGAGAAAGACCTGGTGTGTATAAGATGGCCAGTACTGTTCTCCAGGACTGTGAAACTTATGGGCAGAAGTCTTTTTTTTTTTTTTTTAAAGATTTTATTTATTCATTTGAAAGGCAGAGATTACAAGTAGGCAGAGAGGCAGGCAGAGAGAGAGAGGAGGAAGCAGGCTCCCCACTGAGTAGAGAGCCTGATGCGGGGCTCGATCCCAGGACTCTGAGACCATGACCTGAGCCGAAGGCAGAGGCTTTAACCCACTGAGCCACCCAGGCGCCCCAGAAGTCTTTTTTTTAATCACAGTTCTGCTTAATATTGTCTAACCCTAGGAAATAAGAAAATAAACTATTGGATGACCCTTTTTACTACAAAAGCAGTTTTGACTAAAGTAATCTCACACTTTTAAGAAACATCTAGTACTGAAAGAGCACCTGGATGACTCAGTCAGTAAGCGTCTGCCTTCCACTGGGGTCACGATCCCAGGGTCCTGGGATTGAGCACTGCGTTGGGTTCCCTGCTTAGCAGAAAGCCTGCTTCTCCCTCTTCCACTCCCCATGCTTGTGCTCCCTCTCTTGCTTTCTCTCTTTCTGTCGAATAAATAAATAAAATCTTTTTAAAATATCTGGCACTGAAATAGTGGTATATCTAATACTGCTATAACTTGCTGAACTAAGATTGATTAAAGCATTTGGGGCAATGATATATAAGCCCACAATTCTAATATAGCAATCTTGGAAATCACTGAGACAACAGGAAACAATTCCTTGTTTTGTAAATAAGCTGGTGGTAAGCAGGCCCCAGCTTCGGAAAACATGAAGAGAGGAATTTATGGCAAGAGGATGTAGGCTAGTCATAGTTTAGGGCTGCTGTGGTCTTCATGCTACTAATTCCAAGGATTCTTTAGGAATTTATAATAAAAACATAAGTGATGTGAGAGCCTGGAAGCAGGAAGTCTCTCTCAAAGGAATCACAAAGTCTAGTCCATCCTGAGCTTACACTGATGCTGTTTCTTGCCCCTCTGTCTACTACACCTCCAATAAAATAGGGTTTATCTAAAAAAGCCTTACTGACAGAATGACTAACTGGTGCCTATTCTTCTCCACTCCTCTTAGTGGTACATTTCCATAAAGTTGCTATCACTTCTCCCTTCCCTTACCATATTGCTTTATTCCATGGAGCATTTGATCTTCACCGAGATTCTGGACTAAATGCCTATCTCTTGCCTTTTTAGTATTAATACTCAGATCCCTAGAGCTAATACAAATTTTACCAAACCTTCACCCAGAAGATATATGTTCCATTTAGTATGTTTGTGAATGTGAGTAACAGAAACACAAACATAAAACAGAGTGTTCTTAGCTCACATAAACACATGTGGAGAGATGAGGCAGATTTTAGAACTAGGTGATTGATGGACTAAAGCACATCCTTAAGGTCTCAGGTCTCTGGTGTCACTTGCCACTCTGCTATTCTGCTTCTTGTGGTTCTTGCTAATGAGTAAGAAAGAGCTGTCCCTGAAGAATACACTCAACTTCTCCTTTTAAGTCAGTGGCCAGAATTTAGTCATATGCTCATTCCTAAACCAGCACCTGGTAAGAAAGATTAGGAATCTCTATAGACTAAGATTTCTCAACCATGACACTATTGACATTTGAGCCCAAATACTTTTGTTTTATGGGGAACCACCCTACATGTGGCATAAGGATTAATAGCATCCCTGAATGCTACCCACGAGATGCCATACCTATGTCCCCAGTGTGAAACACAAAATATCTCTAGACTTGCCAAATAACCCGTAAGGAAAACAAAACCAAACCAAACAAAAACTGTCCCTGTTTTTTGGGAAGTGCAGCTTTTGACTAATAAAACTCATTCCAAGAATTAAAGATGAACTAAATTTCCATTGTAGCACCCAGCTCTGTGAGAGGGAGATGACTACTCTACCCAGAGCAAGATTCTTTTAGAATAAAAGAGAAGAGAATGCTGAAATGTGGATAATCACAATGTAAGCTACATGTTTAAAGTAAGTCTTGCTTTAATAACACTGACGATCGACCTGCCCAGTCAGGCTGCTATCTATTGTCTTACTGGCTATCAAAGAGAAAGGCCCATAATGATCAAGAACTAGATGGAAAGAAGGAAGCCTTAATATAGAAGGAAGCCTTGCTTTTTACAAAAGATCTCATTTCTGTCACTGTCCATAACTGCTCAGTGGGACTACAGCCTACAGCTCCCTCCTGCCTAAACAAAGTAAGCAGTTGTCAGTTATCTACATTAACACATGACTGTTAGCATCTGAGATCTGTCAACAGCTGCAGGATTTTCAGAACACTGGGATGAGTTTGGAATAATGATAAACATTGTATCCTTTGAACAAACCGGATCACTTGGTACTTGAACTGACCTGTCCTTTTGTGTTTCTATCTGACCAAATATCCACTAGCAGGATCTGTCTTGAAGTCACTGTGAATCTTTTGCTGTGCCCCTCATTTAGGTGTGAGGGTGTACCCCTCTCCTCAGGAACCCATGAACAATACATAAGATGTCCTCTAATTTAATTTACCATAAAGAGGACAAGTAGATGATCCATGCTAGGGGCTCCTGGGTGGTTCAGTCAGTTAAGCATCTGACTCTTGGTTTCAGCTCTGGTCATGACCTCAGGGTCCTGAAATTAAGCCCACCTCGGGCTCCATGCTCGGTGTGGTGTCTGTTTGTCCCTCTCCCTCTGCTCCTCCCCCTGTGCTCTCTCTCTCATATATATATATATATATATATATATATATATATATATATATATATATATAATTTTTTTTTAAGAAAATACATGCTAATTATTTTGGTGTTTGCTGGAACATAGTTCAGGATAAACCCCACTCACAACCTGTGGAGCATTATTACATACTGGCATTGTGTTCTTTTGTGAGCCTTTCTTAGGTACTGGACTGAATACCTGGGGCACAGATTTCTGCTTTAATGTTAGCAGATGCAGTTATTAGGCTGCTTGTCTCTGGACTTATTGTCACTTGAATCTCATGTTGATGGTCCTGTTATTTTAAAACAAGTAATAGTCTCAGTTAAAGAATGCTTTTGCATTGTTTTAACAACTGGAGTTGCAAATTTGCGCATTCATTTATTCATTCACTCATTTATCACATATGTATTTTGTAGGCACTGTGTAAGTTCCTAAGGTTATATTGATAAAAGCATGATCTCTGCTATCAAGGAACTCAGGGTCTAATGTGGTACAAAGTGTATAAATAAATATATGATTCAAAAGTGTCATAAGAGGAACCAACAAAATATTGTCAGAGGACAGATGCAGTAAACCACTAAGAGCCATGTGTAATTCAAACCCTAGCAGGAAACAGGGCATATTCCAAGAATTAACTGAAAAGAATGTAAGAGAAGTGACTATTTACAGAGACTTGGACTGGATTTGGAGAAACAGAATACAATGGTGAGGCATCCAGGGACTAGCAACGGTGGAAGCCAAAGGGCCCAAGAGGAGGGAGGGAAATGTCACTGGAACTCACAAACACTGAAAACACAGGAAAGGGACTCCCCACAGCACCTGAGGCCTTGAGCAGAAGAGCAAGAGGAAGGCACCACTACCCAAACTGTGGTCCAGTAGGGGCACAGGTGGGTGAGGGGGCAGTGGTAGAATAAAGAGTCTGACCTTTTGCACTTCCTATGTTGATTTTATGTTGCTGCCTCTCATTGGCTATATCCTACTAGAAAAATGAGAGCATCATGATATTTTTAGAAATCAGCCTCTTGGCAGACAGGGAAAGAAAAAAAGGCAAAAATAATAAATCTGTTGCAAGCCAGCAGGATGGGATACATGGAGAGGATGCACTGGTTGGGCACAGGAGCTAAAGCCAGGTTGAGAAGGGCTCTGCGCTCTCATTTCACTTCATTTACTAGAGATGAAAAGACACTGGCAGAGTGAAGAAAATGTGGTTTCTTCCTTCAACTTTTCTCCCTCGTTACATAACTAACCTCAGCAAAAGACTCTATGTATATACATATGCATGTGTGCATTTTACTTTCTCATTTGCATTAGGAAAGATTTTTCAGAAGTTAAGGTGATTTTTTTTTAAAAAGGCTTTTTTGAGAAGACTTGTAATATTATTTCATAGAAGCAACTAATATATCTGCAAAGAAAATATTTTTAATAAGCTAAAATGTAACTGACCGAGATAAGTAAGTTTATAATCATACAAAAATTGCTTTATTGACTTTCAGGTTCCTAGAGAACTCATAAGAGATTAGTAAGTCTAATATCAATGCAGATCCTGGTTTTCACTTCCTCATATCACATATTAGGTTGATCAGAGACGCCCAGATGTTTCAGGTCCTTATTAAAATTACGGAGGCTTAGTGTGCTTTGAAACATGCTATTTTGCCCCCACTCCCATTTCATCTGGGCTCCAGACAACTGAGGTTTTTTTCTTTTTTAATGCTTAGAATAATTGCCCAAATACTTATGTATTTCTATCAGTTTTTATAATTAGGTTGGCTTTTTTCCCTCCAAGCTTAGTTGGAAAAATAACAAAGGATGAGCTGTTTGTGTATCATTAATCCGTATCCTCATTAACTAAAGTAAGATCTTTAGTCAACAGGAAGCGATTGGGCTAATGATGGTTTCTGGCTGTTTGATTGTTTATCACTCTTTCTGTCATTTTTCACCCTCTACATCCCTTTGATTGAGCCAATTGTGAATATAAGCAATCAATAAAACTCCAGGTGCCATGATTTGGCACTTCTCTTGCATATATTACGTGAAATGGGGGAAATGAAACTGTAGTATAGTTAATCAATAAAGAGTTTAAGAAAAAAGAAACACAACAAAACCTCTGACATTTTCCAAGCCAACATAATGCAGCTATATTTTGTGGGTACGTATCTATACAGAATTATGCCTGGAGCATTATTTTGGTAGAACAAATACGTAATATAAATTCAGAAGAGATCTACTTTAGTCATATACAGATTATGTATCCCATTAGCATCAATTTCATCTAGAAGTCATATGCGTATGAGCGTTTTTAGCAATTGACGAGTTCTGAACAGTTTCAATAGATCTTATTCCTTTTCACATACTAATGAGGAAAAAATAGTAACATTTGTTTTGGTACCTAAGGTATCAATCAGCCAGTAAGTATTTGCTAAGCATGTTACCCACTAGCTTATATGCAATAGAAAAATAATTTTCTTTCATGATTCCTCTCCAAAAAAAATGTATTACAGAGGCAATCTGAACCATTAAACTCATGCAAATGCTAGAAAATATACCAAATTATTAAATATCTTGAAAATTCATTTTTAAATTTATTTTTAATAAAACACTACATATATTTAAGCTGCATGACATGGTATATATATATATATATATATATATATATATATATATTCACTGTCTAATAATTATTACTGTCAAGCTAATTAACATATCCATCTCCTCAGATGGTTACTTTTTCTCAGTGAGGGCACCTGAAATCTACTTTCTTAGCCAATTTCCATATCCAGTAATTATTCACTTTAGTTATCATGCTATACACCTATACAACTAAAACTTTCTGTCCTTTGACCAACATCTCCCCATTTTCCCTACCTTCCCACTCCTGGTAACCTGGTAACCACCATTCTACACTACACCATTCAACTTTTTAGATTCCCCTCCTTATCTGTAGCTTCACTCCAAAGTTTTAGCTACCCTCAATCAACCACAGTTCAGAAGCATACGATTCTCCTTCCGACTTATTGGCAGAAGGTCAATAGTAGCCTAATAGTACTAATAGTACTAATAGTACATCACAATGTCTGTTATTCACCTCATTTCGACTCAACATGTAATCATTTTATCATCTCACATCATCACAAGAAGAGTACAGTACGATAAGATATTTTGAGAGAGGGAGACCCCACATTCACATATTTTTATCGTAGTATGTTACTAATATTTACCCTGTTCTATTATTAGTTATTGTTGTGAGTCTCTTGCTGTGACTAATTTAAGAATTAAATTTTATCATAAGTCTGTATGTAGAGGAAAAAACATAGTATATATAGAGCTCAGTGCTATCCATGGTTTCAGGCATCCACTGGGGGTCTTGGTACATATCCCCTATGTAGGTTACTATTGTAACAGCCAGTTCCTAAATTAAAATGGTTCAGCCTAACATTTTTTTTTTTTTTTACTTTATGGTAGTGTGAAAGTGATACACATTTAGTAGAAACTCTATAGTGAGTTTTGAATTTTTATCTTTTCCCAGGCTATGGATATAATAGTACAATAGTCTCTTCTGATACTAGACAACTATGGTGAGCTGCAGGTCCCAGTCAGCTCTACAATCATGACGGTCAACAACCAATATACTTACAACCATACTGTACCTATACAAACATTCTGTTTTTCACATTCAGCATAGTATTCAATGAATTACATGAGATACTCAATACTTTATAAAATAGGCTTTGTGTTAGTTGATTTTGGCTAATGTAAATGTCCTGAGCACATTTAAAGATGATCTAGGCTGAACCATGATGTTCAGTAGGTTAGGTGTATTAAATACATTTTTGACCTACAATATTTTCTACTTATGATGGATTTACTGGGATATGACCCCATTGTAAACTGAGGAAGATCTGTATAAATGGGACAATGCAGTGTTTTGTTTTGTGTTTTTCTTTCTGGCTTAGGACAATATCTTTCATGTTCATCCACGTTGCAAATGGTAAACACATACAATGGAATATTACTCAACCTCTAAAAATAAAATGAATTTTCTTAACTTCAGGTATAACACGGTATAAAGGTAGTTTTAAATAAGTGCTAATAAATAACTAATAAGATAATGAAGAGAAAATCACCAAAGTTACATAGTGTAAGGTGAGCATAAACATCTCTTAATATATAGTGATTAAATTTTGGAGCTCAGCAACCGAAAGATGTCAACAGGAATATCAGGGGTGCATCCTTGGTCTTATGATCTGAGCTTTAAAAACTTAACCAGTTTTGTGATCAGAATTTTTCACTTATAAATAAACCCTTTAGATTCAGAAAGGAAGAAAACATTTTGGTCTCTGAAGTCAATTAAAAGCCTGTAACCTGTAACTATATTATGACACTGTCTGGAACACAGAATTTAGAGTCAAGGTTGAGTGTTAAAGTCTGCTAATCTGACACTCAACATCATCACTGGAACTTCTGTGGCTTCTTGTCCCTCTTTACCCTACAGAGTAGAGAGCTCAGTTTGAGAAATGGTGTCACTGATATGGATTTTTTACACCCGGCCCTGTTAAACTTGAAGAGCCCACCTGAGATCTGCTCCTGAGTAGTGACTCTGTCACCATCGCTGTGTGAATGACAAGGATAATAGAAAGACACTGAGAAAGCAGATGTTGTTACACTGTCCTTGCTATGTGACTTGGAAGCAGGGAAGAAAAACAACCGAATCGGGACGCCTGGGTGGCTCAGTTGGTTAAGCAGCTGCCTTCAGCTCAGGTCATGATCCCAGCGTCCTGGGATCGAGTCCCATATCGGGCTCCTTGCTCCACAGGGAGCCTGCTTCTCCGTCTGACTCTGCCTTCCACTCTGTCTGCCTGTGCTCGCTCTCACTCGCTTTCTCTGACAAATAAATAAAATCTTTAAAAAAAAAAAAAAAAACGAATAGCAGTATCTGCTGAGCACCTGAGGTTGATCTTGATTGTGCCCAAGAATCCTCTCTTCACTGCAATGTAACTGGGACAGAACAAGCCAAAGCAGCCTGTTTCCAGTCAGTTCTGCTTTAAAGGGTTCAGTGAGCTGTGGTCTGGAGTTCTGTTTCCTATTTCTTATTGAGCCCCAAATGTAGACTTGTAAGATTATATAAGAATCTTTAAATTATGTGCCTTCCTCCTTTCTTGGTTCTTCCCTTCTTCCTTTTTATCCCCCTTCTTTATTTGTTCTACATCCAAATTATGCTGTGGATTAGAAACTGTAAAAACACTAGGGATTCAGAGGTAAATAAAATAAAGCCTCTGTCCCCTTGGAGCTAGTGAGAGGAAATAAACCATGTAACAAACAAATAAATGTAATATAGTGATATGCACTAAGGAGAAAAATAAAGGAGATGAGGTAATAGAAAGTGTAGATGAGGTTGTATGGGCTTCCTAGGGGTGCTATAACAAATTACTACAAACTTGGTGGCTTAAAATTACATAAATGTATTTTTCCATAGCTCAGGAAGTCAGAAATCCTAAACCAAACTGTTGTCAGGGCTGTGCTCCCTATAAAAGCTTTAGGGGAGAATCTTTCCTTGCCTCTTACAGTTTCTGCTGACTCCACATGTTCCATGCTTGCATTTGCATTACTCATATCTGTCTCCATCTTCCCAGGGACTTCTCCTCATCCTGCTATATATATTCTCCCCTTTTATCTCTCTTAGGGACACTTATCACTGGGCTCACTTGGGTAATCCAGAACGATTTCATCTCCAAATATGTGTTTTCCAACTAAGTTCACATTCACAGTTTCTAAGGATTAAGATGTTGACATATCCTTTAGTGGTGCCAGTGTTCCACCCACATTAGTGGTCAAGAAAGGCCCATCTGATAAGTTGGTCAAGGAAGGGCTTTCAGAGGAGACCAGGATAAACTGAAGAAATTAACCCAAATGAAACAGTATGAAACAGAAAATATATAAATCTCATTGTTCATTCAAGAAGAAATTTATATCTTCACTGATGTTACAAAGCATCTTTGAAATATTCCAAAAGGAGTTCTATATTCTTTTTTAACTCTCACTTTATAAAAATAAGAGATTATTGTTCAACATTCATCTACAAATACTTTTATGCTAGTTTCTAGAATTTATTGTGGGTTACCACTACTGAATTAATTCCAATAATATATTAGGTACCGGTCTAAAGCCTTAACAATTCCACCTACGGGGACCTGGAGTAAATGAAACTACTGGAAGTTCTTGAATTTTAATTTGATATTCACATTTTAATGCAGTTTTCTACCACAAGAGGACTTCCCTCATGCTACCTCCAATCCTATGCTTAAAATTTTCTTTTTGCATATTAATATCATCATTCTTCAAAAAAATGCATGTTTTCTTCAAAAATCCATGAGATATAAATGTAATGTGGAGATACCAATGGAAAAAAATTAATAAAAGGTGGAAATGTTCAGGGGGTTACAAGGGATGAGAACAAGATGAATGAGCAGAAGGACCGATTATTTTCCAAAATAAAATTAACCAACTTTGAAATGTGACTATGAACTGACCACAACAACTGCGGATTTTAAATTCTGGTGGAAAATGTCTTGCTAAATTCAGGGAGAAAAAAAAAAAATATATATATATATATATATTCAAATATATTTTATAATATATAATAAAATATAATATATATTCAAATAAAATATTATATGATATATAATAAAATATATTATTATATGTTATATAATATATTTATTGATAAAAATATTATATATTATTATATAATATAATAAAAATATACTTATTATATATATTTATATTTATATATTTTTATATGTAGTATATATAATATATATTTATATATAATATATATATAATATATATTTATATTATATATATATAATATATATAAAAATATGTAAATAGTATATATTATATATTATATTTATAAATAAATATATATCTAAATTTATTTAAATTAAATTTACTTAAATTTATTTAAAATTATATATAAATAAAATATACTACATTTATATTTGATTATTTACTTTATTATTATTTATTTAATTATAATAATTCATATTAATTATATTTATTTATAAATAAATGAATGAATGAATTTTAATTAAAAGGGATTATCATTTCTGCTTTCTAATAATTTGTCATGCTGGGATTATCATTTCTGCTTTCTAATAATTTGTCATACTGGAAGCAGAACAATTTTCTCACATGGCAGAAAACAATAGGAGGCAGATCGGTTTTAGATTTCTGCTTTCAAGAAAGTTTTTTTACTCATTGAAATAATATTTTACCCCTGACCCAGCTGTAAGGCATAGATATAAGCAGGTTGGTTAACTCTTGTCCTTCCCTTTTCACAGATTCTGCAGGTCAATGTCTCATGCACCTGCTGCTCCAGGCAGCCCAAATTGCAATAAACAGTATTCCCAAAGTGAACAAGACCATAGGTTTTCTCCCCTAATTCTGGTATTTTAAGTAGCTGATAACACACAATGTTAAAGATAGAAGGTACCTTCTACAATGTGTATTGTAGAAAGAATACATAAAAGAATAATAAGTAAATAAAATAATAAAAATAAATAAGAAGAAAAATAAGTTTGGTATTCAAAAGTCAAAAGCTTTGACTCCTAAATATGTTTCTGAAATTCAGTTTCCACAACTGTAATGTGGCAAATATTTATCTTCACAGATGTGTATCAATATACTTTTCCTATTAATAACATTAAGGATAAAGATAAACATTTTCAATGTATTTTAGTGCTGAGAGCTCCCTAAGTGTTGAAAGGCTTCTCAACTTTCCATTTCTCTTTCATTATATCTTTCTTTTTCAATGAATCCTGGATGCCCATTCATAAATCATGCTCATTTTTATGTTTTCCAACTAAGTTAATGTCCTTAACATTGATTAGAATTTGTGATTGTTAAGGTCAACTAGGTGAACTGTGGATATAATGATTGGCATTAAGGACTGAGTTCTATAGATCTTTAATACAGTTTCATTAGCCAAAAGTACTCTGGAGAAGAAGAGCAAAGGACCAGGCACCTTGGAAGACTATTAAAAAGAATCAAATAGGGGGAGGAGTCAAGATGGCAGAGAAGTAGCTGGCTGAGAGGACATCAGGTTGCAGGAGATCAGCTAGATAGCTTATCAAACCATTCTGAACACCTACAAATCCAACAGGAGATCAAAGAGAAGAAGAGCAGCAATTCTAGAAACAGAAAATCGAGCACTTTCTGAAAGCAATGGTCACAGTCGCCAAACTGTGGAAAGAGCCAAGATGCCCTTCAACGGATGAATGAATAAAGAAGATATGGTCCATATATGCAATGGAGTATTATGCCTCCATCAGAAAGGAGGAATACCTAACTTTTCTATCACCATGGGCAGGACTGGAAGAGATTTTGCTGAGTGAAATAAGTCAAGCAGAGAGAGTCAAGTATCAGATAGTTTCACTTACCTGTGGAGCATAAGGAATAACCTTGAAGACATTGGAAGATGGAGAGGAGAAGTGAGTTGGGGGAAATCAGAGGGGGAGACCAACCATGAGAGACTGTGGACTCTGAGAAATGAACTGAGAGTTTTGGAGGGAAGAGGGGTGGTGAATGTGTGAACCTGGTGGTGGGTATTAAGGAGGGCATGTATTGCATGGAGCACTGGGTGTGGTGCATAAACAATGGATCTTGGAACACTGAAAAAATAAAATTAAATTTAAAAAAAAGGAATCAAATAAATATACTACACTATTAATAACTATAATCAACATGCTATACATTAGAACCCCAGAACTTACTCATCTTAAAACTGGTATCCTTTGACCAATATTTTCCCATTTCCTCCAATCCTCAGCTAATGGCAACCACAGTTCTAGTGTATTCTGTTTCTGTGCATTCTATTTTTTTTTTTAAATTAAGATTTGACATATAAATACTACTATATAATATTTGTCTTTCTCTGTCTGACTTATCTCATTTAGCACAATGCCCTCAAGTTTCATCCATGTTGTCTCAAATGGCTGAATTTCCTTATCTGTATTTACATACATGTACATGCACACATACACACATTATATATACATACAATTATATGATTACATATAATATTTTCCTTATCTACTGACAAACACTCAGGTTGTTTCTATGTCTTGGCTATTGTAAATAATGCTACAATGAACACAGCAGTGCAGTTATCTCTTTAAAATAGTGATTTCATTTCCCTAGGATATATACCCATAAATAGGATTGCTAGATCATATGGTAGTTCTACTTTTAATTTTTTGAGAAAACTCCACACTGTTTTCCATAATTTTAAATTCAAAATAATTCCATAAATTGTTATAATTTACATTTCCACTTTTTCTCTATATCCTTTGCTAGCATGTGTTACCTCTTATCTTTTTGATAATAACCTTTAACAGGTATAAAATGTTATCTCACTATGGTTTTGATTTGAATTTCACTAATGATGAATGATTTTGAGCACCTTTTCTTGCACCTGTTGACCATTAGGGTATCTTCTTTTGAAAAACATCTATTCAGATCCTGTGTGTGTGTGTGTGCGTGTGTGTGTGTGCAGGAGCGCGCTTTTTGAGTTGTATGAGTTCCTTATATATTTTGGATAGTAAGTCCTCATCAGATACAGGGTTTCCCAATATTTTCTCCCATTCTGTTGATTGTCGTTTCATTTTGTTGATTATATCCTTTGCTGCCCAGAGCTTTTTAATTCCACTTATTTATTTTTGTTCTGGTGGTCTGTCCTTTTGGTGTCATATCCAGAAAATCATGGCCAAGAAGAATGCAAAGGAAATTTCTCCCTATGCTTTCTTCTAGGAGTTTTATGGGTTTTTTTTTTTCAGTCTTTTTTTTTTTTTTTTTTGGTTTTAATCCATTTCAAGTTAATTTTGGTGAGTAGTGTAAGACACTGGTTCAATTTCATTCTTTTGCCTATGAATACCTGGCTTTCCCAACATCATTTATTGAAGGGACAAACCTTTTCTTATTTTATATTCTTGGCATCTTGTCAAATATCATTTGATCATATGTAAGTGTTTTTTTGTTTGTTTTTTGTTTTTCATTATTTATTTATTTATTTATTTTTGGAATCTTGACTCTGTTCCATTGATTCAGGTGTCTATTTTTTATGCTAGTAGTAAAACTGTTTTGATTACTATAGGTGTGTGTGTAATAGTTTGAAATTAGGACTCTGAGATGACTCCAGCTTTGTTCTTTCTCAAAAAAGCTTCAGTTATTCAGAATTTTTTTTGTGGTCCCATAGAAATTTTAGATTTTTTTTTTAATTTCTGTGAAAAATGCCATTGGAATTTTGATAAGAATTGCATTAAATCTATTAATTGCTTTAAGAAGTATGGACATTTTAATGATATTAATTCATCTGATCCACAAACACAGCATAGCTTTCCATTTATTTGTATCTTCTTTAATTTCTTTCATGAACGTCTTATAGTTTTTGGTGTATTTTATGTTGTATGCTTCAATTTGTTAGGAGAATAGATCTTAAATATTTTCAGTACATATACAAAAGTTATCTAGGTGAGGTGACAGGTTTAATTTTCTGGTGGTAATCATTTCATTATATATATAACAAGTCATTTTGTACACTTAAATTTATGCAATTTTATTTGTCAACAATACCTCAATAAAGCTGGAAGAAAGAGTCAAATGTACAATCATTGAGAAATGACGTTAGTCATTGAGTTGAAAGGAGCAGATGAAAGTAAAAGCTATGAGGCTATTTTAAAACAAAAATGGGCAAGACGACAAAGAAAATCACCTGAAACAGTATCATCCTCAATTCAGCACTGGGGCGGCACTCCATCTTGGAGGAAATTCTGGCTGAGGTTCTCAACTTACAAAGGAAAAAAAAAAAAAATTCATTCCAGATAGCTGCTTCTCTTGCCTTTTTGGATTTACCCTAAATCAACTATACTGCTCTCCCACTTAGTGGCATTTGTCAGACATCAAACACTCTTCTATTAAAAGCCTTGATTAAAAAAAAATTAAAAAGGGAATCTATGAACAAAGTGGTAAAGAGTCTACAATTATCTATTAAAAATTAAAATTTTTGATCAGGAGAAGATTGTCCATACAGATCATATTTATTTAGTCCATTGCAAAATCACTTGGACTGAATTAGGCTTAAAATTTACAGGCCTGTGTCTTTTTTTTTAAGTATTTTATTAAGAAATAATTTTAAGTATCTATTACTACATTTAATATAAAAAATTATTGAAACTTCCTACTAAAAAAGGGCTTGATGATACATTTCTTACTGTCACCTCAGTTCCTATGCTGGTTTACAAAAGGAGGAGATACAAGAAACGTTTGTGGTGGAAGCCAGATGAGAGTCATCCAAATGGCAGTGACTTTCAGAATTTTTTTTATTCTTGACAGAAACAGATTACAGAAGATGCATCATGGCTGAAATATAATTAATCATCTTGAAAAGAAGTGTCACTTTAAACAAAGTAACTGGAAGAAATCTTGACCATGTGAACTGATCTTCACCCCAACTTCATCCAATACAATCCCAGGAGTTTAGGGGATATAAGGCTAGAAGCAAGAACTAAAATCACACTTTTATTTTCTAATATTAGGTACTAAAAAGTAATGGAGCATCAGCAAAATTTTGAAAAGAATCTGTGACCCCAGAATTCCATACCTAGCCAAATTATCATTTACATGTGAAGACAGCCAAATGAAATTTTCAGAAATTCAAGTCTCAAAACATTAAATAACTGACCTATCCTCTCTGAAAAACAAGGCACCCTCTGAAGTACTACAGGTAAGTCTTGTGGTGGATATTAAGGAGGGCATGTATTGCATGGAACCTGGGTGTGGTGCTAAAACAATGTATCTTGGAACACTGAAAAAATGAAATAAAATAAAAGTTTAAAAAACCAATAAAAATAAATAATAATAGGAAAGTCATGTTATAATAGGCCAAGTCTTGAGAGATGAACTTTTTTTTAAAAGATTTTATTTATTTATTTGACAGAGAGAGACACAGTGCTAGAGGGAACACAAGCAGGGAGACTAGGAGAGGGAAAGAAGGCTTCCCACCAAGCAGGGAGCCTGATGCAGAGCTCTATCCCAGGACGCTGGGATCATGAACTCAGCCAAAGGCAAACACTTAATGACTGAGCCACCCAGGTGCCCTGAGAGATGGACATTTAAACATAAAATAGGTACAGGCTTTAAATGAGAAAATAAAAGTATTATTTTCTTCAACTTACATATAAAGAAACTAATAAAGTTCATAGTGTTCTGATTGATTTGCCAAAAATATGTACCCTATTTTGAACATGTGAATAAAAACAGAATATAAAAAAGCAGAATTCATGACAAAAACAGTGAGGAAAAAGAGTAATAATTTATTGATATTGGGTACAAACCATAATAAACTCTGAAGTCATCTGAGTATATTTAAAGAAAATGTGATATGAGTACAATTTCCAAGCAGCAATACTTGGAAAACATGGGTGACTTAAATGAAAATGATCACATTCCATGAAAGAACCATCCCTGTAGAATTATTATCCCCCCCCCACATAATCTTGATCTGCAATATAAAAATGTTAGAATATACAAGGTAAGAACTAAGGCAAGAGAAAATGATAACAGCACAAGATGAAATTGGGTGCTGTTGGCAACATGGCTGGGAATAAATGCTATTTTTCTCTGAGAAGTGATTGTAAAACAAGGCTGACCTGGATGCCATCATAAGTATCTAGTCCCATGAGGGTAACCATCCTGAGCCCAGCACTGAAAGACCTGAAAGGATCATGTGGGAGCACAGGGAGGGGATATGGGAGTTCTCAAATAAATAAAAATAAGGAACGGACTCTATCCCATAAGTCTGAAAGACAGATAATAGCCTATAAGTCAATTATTATTTAAGGCAGCTTGGGTTTAGTGTGTGAAACATACTATCAGATATACCAGTTTATCTGAGGAGAGTTACCATTTTTAACATAATCTACAAGTTTTATAAGATCTGCCTCATGCTAGCTAATTCTTCTAGGTCACCTCACCCTAGTTGGAAGTTGCCCTTGCCTTCTTTCAGATATTCACAAGTATCTCTCCTTTCTACCATACGATCTTTTTTTTCTTTTTCTTTTTTTTTTTTTTTAAGATTTTATTTATTCTTCAGAGAGAGAGGGAGAGAGAGCGAGCACAGGCAGACAGAGAGGCAGGCAGAGGCTGAGGGAGAAGCAGGCTCCCTGCTGAGCAAGGAGCCCGATGTGGGACTTGATCCCAGGACGCTGGGATCATGACCTGAGCCGATGGCAGCTGCTTAACCAACTGAGCCATCAGGCGTCCCCTTTTTTTCTCTTTTTTTTTTTTAAGATTTATTTATCTATTTGAGAGAGAGAGCATGAACAAGGGGGAAGGGCAGAGAGAGACATAGAAGCAGACTCCCCACTGAGCAGGGAGCTGGACACAGGGCTCTATCCCAGGACCGCTGGATCAAGAACTGAGCAGAAGGCAGATGCTTAATCAACTGAACCTTCTAGGCAGCCCTACCATACAACCTTTATTTCAGTAAATTATTTATTTATTTATTAACACATAATTTATTATTTGCTTCAGGGGTACGGGTCTGTGAATCATCAGTCTTAACACAAGTCACAGCACTCACTATAGCACATACCCTCCCCATTGTCCATAACCCAGCCAGCCTATCCCTTCCCCCCTACCCCTCAGCAACCTTCAGTTTGTTTCCTGAGATTAAGAGACTCTTTCGGTTTGTCTCCCTCCCGTGGTCCCATCTTTTTTCATTTTTTCCCTCCCTGCCCGCCATGACTACCCACCCTGCCTCTCAAATTCCTCATAACAGAGAGATCGTATGATAATTGTCTTTCCCTGATCGACTTATTTCGTTTAGCATAATAGCCTCTAATACCATTCACATCATTGCAAATGGCAAGATTTGGGTTTTTTGATGGCTGCATAGTATTCCGTTATATATACCTTATATACCACATATATATATGCCATATATATATATATATATATACACACACACACACACACACACACACACCACTTCTTCTTTATCCATTCATCTGTTGACGGACATCTAGGTTCTTTCCATAGTTTGGCTATTCTGGACAATTTGCTATAAACATTAGGGTCCATATGCCCCTTTGGATCACTAAATTTGTATCTTTAGGGTAAATACCCAGTAGTGCGATTGCTGGGTCATAGGGTAGCTCTATTTTCAATATTTTTTTTTTAAGATTTTATTTATTTATTTGACAGACAGAGATCACAGGCAGAGAGAGAGGAGTAAGCAGGTTCCCCGCTGAGCAGAGAGCTGGATACAGGGCTCGATCCCAGGACCCTGGAATCATGAACTGAGTGGAAGGCAGAGGCTTTAAACCAATGAGCCACCCAGGTGCCCCTATTTTCAACGTTTTGAGGAACCTCCATTCTCTTTTCCAGAGTGGCTGCACCAGCTTGCATTCCCACCAACAGTGTGGGAGTGTTCCCCTTTTTCTGCATCCTTGCCAACATCCATAGTTTCCTGCCTTGTTAATTTTAGCCATCTGACTGGTGGTATCTCATTGTGGTTTTGATTTGAATTTCCCTGATAGCGAGTGATGTGGAGCACTTTTTTGTGTGTCTTTTGGCCATCTGGATGTCTTCTTTCCAGAAATGTCTGTTCATGTCTTTTGCCCATTTCTTGATTGGATTATTTGTTCTTTGGGTATTGGGTTTGAGAAGTTCTTTATAGATTTTGGATATTAGCCCTTTATCTGATGTGTCATTTGCAAATATCTTTTCCCATTCTGTTGACTGTCTTTTGGTTTTCTTGACTGTTTCCCTTGCTGTGCAAAAGCTTTTGATCTGGATGAAGTCCCAACAGTTCAGTTTTGCCATTGCTTCCCTTGCCTTTGGAGATGTTTCTAGGATAAAGTTGCTGCAGCTGAGGTCAAAGAGGTTGCTGCCTGTGTTTTCCTTAAGGATTTCGATGGATTCCTGTTTCTCATTGAGGACCCAGGACCCTGGAATCATGAACTGAGTGGAAGGCAGAGGCTTTAACACATCCATTTTGAGTCTATTTTTGTGTGTGGCATAAGGAAATGGTCCAGTTTCATTTTTCTGCACGTGGCTGTCCAATTTTCCCAACACCATTTGTTGAACAGATTGTCTTTTTTCCACCGGACATTCTTTCCTACTTTGTCAAAGATTAGACAAAGACCACAGAGTTGAGGGTCTATTTCTAGGCTCTCTATTCTGTTCCATCGATCTGTGTGTCTGTTTTTGTGCCAGTACCATACTGTCTTGATAATGACAGTTTTGTAATAGAGCTTGAAGACTGGAATTGTGATGCCACCAACACTGGCTTTCTTTTTCAACATTCCTCTGGCTGTTTGGGGCCTTTTCTGATTCCATATAAATTTGAGGATGATTTGTTCCATTTCTTTGAAAAAAATGGATGGTATTTTGACAGGGATTGCATTAAACATGTACATTGCTTTAGGTAGCATAGACATTTTCACAATATTTGTTCTTCCAATCCATGAGCGTGGACTGTTTTTCCATTTCTTTGTGTCTTCCTCAATTTCTTTCATGAGTACTTTATAGTTCTCTGAGTACAGATTCTTTGCCTCTTTGGTTGGGTTTATACATAGGTATCATATGGTTTTGGGTGCAATTGTAAATGGGACTGACTCCTTAATTTCTCTTTCTTCTGTCTTGCTGCCGCCCTACCTTACAACCTTTGATCATACAGTTTCCTCTGCATAAAACCACATTTCATCCTGCTGACCTCCTACTCCCCCACCTGGACCTCTTTAGCTCACCCCTGCCCATACACCATTCCAAAATAAATGCCATTAATTCCCAAATAAAGACTTCTTTCACCCCCAAAGGAGACCAGGTCTCATCCCTCCCTCACATACTCCTTATCACCTTATACTTAGGATAACTTTATGGGTATCATTACTTTCCTTACCTTTATAGTATTCATTACTTTCAAAATCTCCTTCTCATCAAATTATACATAGGGACCATATACATTGGATGTAATTTAATCTGTACAGCTTAGAAGAGGGCTGGTACTTACTAATCACTCTATAAATACTTGTTGGATGATAAAGAACAAATAAAAATGAAGTTACAGAGAATATGCCTAATGTAATTATTCATGTCAAGTAAATAGGTTCAATTTAAACCTTCCTTAAAGAAAAATATACATTTATTCCCTCAGTGATCAAGTAACATTTTAAAGTTTTATCAAATTAAAGCCAAGAAGAAAGCCTCCATAGATTCTGAAAAGCAGAAATGACAGTCCACATTTCCCTATCACATGCTAACAAAGTTTTATCAAAATTGTTGGAATTTCTTCAATGAAGAAGTGACTGGGAAGGATTTAAATAATATGATTGTACTTGGATATATCCATCAAATGCCACATAAAAATCAGTAAATATTTCTCTGTAGAAAATTGCTATTCTATATTTTCTGACCACAGAGAGTAATACAACTAAGAAAAGATTAGTTGTAAAATAAGGAAAAATACATAAACATTAAAAAAGAAGAAAAAAATACATGATAATACAATAAAACTTTTAGAAGATAACTTTGGAAAGTATTTTCATAATTTGAGGCAGCAATGACTTTAAAATAAGACCAGAAACCACTGACCATAAATGGACAGACTGATAAATCAGATTATATTAAGATTAAGGACTTTTATTCATCATAAGAAATAACCAAAAGAATTAAAGACAAGTCACAGAGAGAGAGAAGTTATTTTCAACATATATAATTGACAGGAGCTTATACCTAGAAAATATTGAAGAATCCCACTAATGAGAGAAAGACCCAAGCTTTTTACAAAAGAAGATATACAAATAGCTAATAAACATAAGAACAAAAAAAAGTTGATCTCCAGGGTAATGCAAATCAATAATACCACAATGAGGTAACTCTGAATGCCCTTCAAAATGGCTAAAATTAAGAAAACCAGTAACACCAACTTTTAGTGAGGATGTGAAGAAATTATAGCTCTTATACATCATTGGTAGGAGGGAAATTTGGCATAGTAATTGTAAAAATGAATCAATATTAGGGAGTTTAACATATGGATGTCTTGTGGCCACACTATTTCACTGCTATGTAAATACCCATAAGAACTGCAGCAAATGAATGTGCCAAAACACATGAATAAGAATGTTCAGAAGTGCCTGGGTGGCTTAATTGGTTAAGCATCCCAACTCTTGATTTTAGGTAAGGTCATGATCTCAGGGTTACAGGTGTGAGACTGCCTGCAATCAGCTCCACACTGGGTGTAGAGCATGCTTAGGATCCTTTCTCCATTCTCTCCCCTTTCTATTCTCCCTTTCTAAAAAAAAAAAAAAAAAAAAAAAAAGAAGAAGAAGAAGAAGAAGAAGAATATTCATAGTCAAACTATGTGTAATAGCCTAAATTAGAAACAACTCAGATGTCTGACAATCAGATATAAAAACTGTGGTACATTCAGACAATTTAAAACTATGCAGCAATGAAATACTCTTACCTGAAACAATGTAAATGAATCCCATCAATATGGTATTGAGCAAAATAGCATACACATACTTTAGATCATATGATTCCATTTAATAGGAACATAAGTGTGTTCATTCTATTATAAACATATGAATTTCATTATTCTTAGTATTGCCATATTTTATTTATTTTTTTAAAAGATCTTATTTATTTGACAGAGAGAGAGAGAGAGATCACAAGTAGGCAGAGAGGCAGGCAGAGAGGGGGGAAGCAGGCTCCCCACTGAGCAGAGAGCCTGATGAGCTCAATCCCAGGACCCTGAGATCATGACCTGAGTTGAAGGCAGAGTCTTTAACCCACTGAGCCACACAGGTGCCCCAGTATTGCCATATTTTAAATTAAAAAGTTAATAAAAGAAACATGCATATTTTTGCACACAGACACCCTATGCAAATACAGAACTCCTGGAATTCATGGTGGAGATTGCAAACCTTTTAAAAATTATGAACAACAACAACAAAAATTAAACACCAGAACCTATTCGATAAAACTAAAACTGTCTTCAGAAGAAAATTCAATTCTGCTAAAAAAGATAGTTTAAGAATAAACTTGGCGGGATGCCTGGGTGGCTCAGTTGGTTAAGCCGCTGCCTTCAGCTCAGGTCATGATCCCAGCATCCTGGGATCAAGTCCCACATCGGGCTCCATGCTCAGCAGGGAGCCTGCTTCTCTCTCTGTCTCTTCCTGCCGCTCAGTCTGCATATGCTTGCTCCCTCTCTCTCTGACTAATAAATAAATAAAATCTTAAAAAAAAAAAAAAAAAGAATAAACTTGGCAGGGGCACCAGGGTGGCTCAATGGGTTAAGCCTCTGCCCTCGGCTCAGGTCATGATCTCAGGGTCTTGGGATCGAGCCCCACAGCCCCACATCAGGCTCCCTCTCAAGTGGAGAGCCTGCTTCCCTTCCACGCCTGACTCTCTGCCTACTTGTGATCTCTGTCAAATAAATAAGATAAAATCTAAAAAAAAAAGAATAAACTTGGCATTAAATTCACACAAAAACATGAGAAATCAAAATATTTTAAATCATTGATAATATGTCCAAAAGCTGATTCTATCAAAAGACTATTAAAATAGATAAAACTTAAGAAAATCAGTGAAAGAGGGGCGCCTGGGTGGCTCAGTGGATTAAGCAGCTGCCTTCGGCTCAGGTCATGATCTCAGTGTCCTGGGATGGAGCCCCGCATCGGGCTCTTTGCTCAGGGGGAGCCTGCTTCTCTCTTTCTCTCTCTGCCTGACTCTCCGCCGACTTGTGATCTCTCTCTCTGTCAAATAAATAAATAAAATCTTTAAAAAAAAAAAAAAAAAAAGAAAATCAGTGAAAGAATATAGAGAAGTATGAACATCTGCTTCTACATTCAGAATTATTTGTATTATACAATGTATCCTGCATTTTGTGCTTGTTAGGTTTTGATTTTAGGAATATGCTGGATTTATTTAGGAGGAAAAAAGGAGGAAATTTTATTTGGATTAATAGAGATTTTAAGTTAAATAAGACAATTTACATGTAAGTAGAGACTTAAATTTAAATCAAAGTTTTAAATTAAATAATAGCTTCTATTTGAATAGAATTGTAAGAAGTACTTAGTCAATGTATATTAAAATAACTCAAAAAATATATACAAGTACAGTCACACAAAAATATCATTAATATTCCTACCAGTTGGAAGAAAAAAGAAAACCATTTTCATCATTCAGTGATTGTTTTTCTAGATGTTTCTGTTTGCAGATATACACATAGTGTAGATGTATGAGTAGAGACAGAAATTGCCTAAACAATACAGGAAAACTTCTATAGCTTTGCACAGACATATTTGTATCATAGGAAAAACACAGTTTCATGTATTTTTCACAAAGTACTTTAAATTTCCTGCTGCTTAAATTGCAAGAAGTAAAACAAGGCAAAGTTAAATTTAAAAAGAACTGCTGAAAAACTATATATATATAAAAATTAATATATAACTTATGTATTTATATATGATTTATATATAATATCTACATATTTATATATAAATTATATATAATATTACAACAGCTAATACTACCAAAATATCCATATAAAATTCTAAAACGAATATGAAACTAAAAAATATGAATCATGGTTTTAGCTTTCCAACTTCACATTTTAAAACTGCTATATCATAACTTAATGAAAAAATTAAGAAATTAGCATTCTTACAGTCTTTGCATTGTTTTTGCCATCTACAGGTTTTGACTTTTCCTCATTATTTTTGTTTTTTAAGGTTTGTACCATTTTACATCCCACTCTGTAACTATACTTACCACCGATATTAAGACAATTCTATATTCAATTGTACCTAATTATACCCAGTTATACCTAGCTCCTCTATTTTCAAATTTATTATCCCAAGTTTTTACTCAATATCTGTATTTTGTTGTTAGTATTTTTAAGAGAGTTTACAACAGTTATGCTCTTTTACATACCACATGCTAAAGAATTCCTATAACATGTAGGATGACCTCTTACATTTCTCTATTTGAACATTACAGGGATGGTTCCACTGTTTTCTGTTATTAATCTTTGACCCCAGCTTCTCAGTTCATATTCTTTTGTTGACGACTAGGTTTATTAAGATGGACACTTTATCTCCTGAATTTAATTTGCTTCTGTTTTTATTCAACTTAAAAAAAGTAAGTTGATTAGTGTAATATTTTGACCACATTTTCTTTCCATCAGCACTTTCTACATACTACCCCTGGCTTAGAAGTTGCTCTGTAAATGTCTATGCTTTGGAGATGTCCATAGAGTAATTATTATCCTTGGGTAATAACTTAATTTTCTGCTTTGATGCCTGGTTTTATCCTTCTTTTCCTCTCTGGATTTTAATAATTTAACCAAGTATTTGTCAATGCAAACTGGTCTATATCAAGTTTTATGTAATTTAGTGCCCTATTGATAGGACTTATTTATTTGTTTTTTCCTACTATATATTGGTATTTTTTAGGTGCTACTTATTGGGTTATTGATTTAGGAACACCAATTTTTTTTTCTGTATCATGTCTATTAATGCACTCTCTAATTTTTTATAGTGATCGCATGTCTATTATTATAATCTCCCTTTGGCTATGACAAGCATTCTTTCTATGTGAGTAATTCAATATTCAGTCTTAAGCTGATAGAGTAGGCAGTTAGTTAGACATGCGGTAGAGGTAAGGATGTTGAGTAAGAGGTTACATAACAGAAACCTGGGGGCACAGCATCACACAGTAGATTAGGAGCACAACATTCTGACTCTGTGGCTTTTAAGACCCTGAGGCTAACAGACCAAAAGCCAGAGGTGCAGAACTAGACTTTGCCCCTCCTCTTCCACCTCTGCCCTAGGGTAAACTCCAGATTCATTATAATGCATTTGCATTGCTATGTAGCCTGGCTCACTGCCCCTTTCCTGCTATGGGGAAAGCTATCATTATGGTTCTAGTACAAATTTTGTGGGGTCAAAAACTCCCCCTGCCAACCTATGGAGGAATCCTCCAGATGATTGGAAGCAGCCTCCATTAGAGACCACCCTGTCCATGACCCTAGACTCCACTCAGATAAAAGGAAATGACCCCTGTAGTCTGAGGGCAGCAGCCACCTCTGGGCCTGCCAGCTCTCCCACCTTGAAAGTATATGGTCCTGAACAGATTGCTTTGCTGTTTTCCTTCTGGCTATCTTATATGAGTACAGATCCTCAGATAAATCTTTTGTGGGGAATTTAAGAACCAAGACCTTCATTCACAGAACACAGACTCTCCCATCGGTAAAAAAGCCATATCAGATCTGATTTCTAGTGATTTTAAAACATTTACTGGTCAAGATGGTGTTATCAGTGTATTCAATTTAATTCTGTATCTTTATACTATCCCTTCTCTCTTCATACTGTTGATTTATGATCTCACTTTTTATTTCTTTTACAAAATTATTCAGGTTTTCATCCATTTCTTCAAAATAATGACACTTGTAGGGGTGTATCTTCATTCCTCAGGTTATAATAAATTCCAAATACATTTTGCTACTTTCTTCTTTCATTTTCTTCAACTTCTTAACCACTTTTTTGGTATAATTTCCTAGTCTTAAATTACTGTGTCTCTGTAAAAGGTATGCTAAACTTTTTAATTTCTGTGTTTATTTCTTTTCTCTATTAAGAGAAAGTCCTAAAGTCCTAAAGCACTTTGTGCTAAAAGTCCATCTGTTTTATTGGTTTGACCAAAGTACTAGATCTTGGGTCTACTCGTCTTTGCATTTCTCACTCCCACTCCCACCCATGGTCACCTCTTCTATTGGATCTTGCACAATTTAAAAAATGTTACACTTCTCTATTGCCTTCGTATTGCCTATTTCTCCTCCTTCCTTTCTGTGAACCATTTCCTGGTCTCTAGAGAAGTGAAATAAATATTTGAAGAGAATCTGTGCTCTTATCTTCACTGCAGCATTATTCATGAGGATGAGGGAGCAGGAGGCTGGCTGAGGACAAAGCAAAAGTTGGCACCTTGCAGCCCCTCTCCACCAGCTCCCCTTGGTAATATGTGTGACATTACTCAGGCACCCCTGGCTACCCTAAAAGAAAAACAAATAGTTAACTTGCAGAGATCACACTCCTGCAAGGCAGGAGTCTCCCTTGGTTTACAAATGTCCTAGAGATTTACAACAAAGAAGTTACCTTATCAATAGCTCAATTTCCAGAGACACATAACTCAGTTCCTCAAGCCTTAATGTTGCCCTCCCCTCCATAAAAACTGAAAAAGGCTGAGGCAGAAGGAAATGTAAATAAAGTTAAACTTCTAAACCTAAATCTCACTAACAAGGACGCTTGATAGCAGGAATGTGACATTCTCCCAGGAAACTCCCAATTGTCTTCATGTTAGTGCTTCATTAGAGGAAAAACGGCCTTGGCTTGATAATAACCAGACCTTCAATATCCTGACAGTCTTCTTTACCCTCTTAGCCCTTCTGAACGCCCTCTTTGTCTTCAGCTACCCAACTCCTGTGTATATACTCAGCCACTCCTCAGGATAGCGGGGCAGCAGCTCTTTTTGCCCATGAGTCCTGTCCCTGTGCTTTAATAAACCACCATTTTGTACCAAAGATGTCTCCAGAATTCTTTCTTGGTCATCGGCTCCAGACCTCACCCCACCAAACCTCACCTAGGTTCTAGAACTTCATTAATGATAGCCAATGAAAACAAACTACATGTCGATGATGGATGGATATACAAATTTCCTTAATGGACTATTATTAAGGTTTAGAAAGAAGATATGGTCATTTGTGACAAGACGGGTGAACTTGGAAGATTATCACTCTAAGTAAAAAAAAAAAAAAAAGCCAGACACATATAATCAAGATTTGATTATATGTGGAATGTAAAAAAGTTGATTCATAGAAGCAGAGAGTAGAACAACGGTTACTAGAGGTAGAGAACTGTTGGTCAAAGTTTAAAAAATTACAGTTATGTAGAATGAATATGTTCTAGTAATTTAATGCACAGCATGAAGACTATAGTTAGTATTGTATTATATACTAAGAAAGTAGATTTTAGGTGCTCTTACTGGAAGGACCTATTTAGCAAGAGGCTTTCATTAAAGTTAAACTGTCCCTGCTCCCCATCCCCCAGGGGATTCACTTAAAAACAAGTCCGGGAAACCAGCTCCAGGTAACAAAGCCCAGATACAAGGGTGGGTCAGGCCAGGTGGAGACCTCCGATTAGTGAGGGGATACATACTGTCTCCCTATTTACCAAGGAATATGGGCCCCGCCCTTTGGGAGCCCTTTTGGCACCAGTCCTAATCAAGGTGTAATAGGCTGGTTCAAATGTCTACTAGGGTAAATTGTAACTCAATTGGTCACCTAGCATCACTGTGGAGTTTCCTGTGTGTGTTACAATCTCATTGGTCACCTGTGCATGGCCAGGCCCAACCGCATGGCCTTTGCCCTTAAAAGCTAGTCTGTGAAACAGAGAAGGGTTGCCCTCTCTTGTAAGAGGTGCATCCCCACACGTTCCATTAGATTCTTGAGGCTTGGTGCGAAATAAAGCTTTGCTTGACCTTCGCTTTATATCAGTCTCGCTCCTTTAATCACGGACCCATTATTGGGGCATAACATTACCATAGGCACACAAAATGGTAACTGTAACTAAGTAAGGAGATGGATATTTAATGACTGTGACTATAGTAACCATTTTACTATGTATATCAAAACATCATGTTGTACACTTTAGATATACACAATTTTTATAAACGAACAAACAACATAAATATATATTTTTTAAAGTTTCCTTGATTTCTCACTTTAGCTGCCTGGCAGAAGCTATGAAATGGGGATTCTCTCCACTGGGCAACAGACTTACATTTCTATTACAAAGGTAGAGGTGAGCTTTCTAAGATGCTTCTCTCTAGTGTACCTCCCTGTCAATCCAACTATTGTGCTTATGGGACATTGCTCTTAGCTGTATTGCAAACCATAGTCTCTCTCCTAAATTTTTTGCATCATCCTTGAAACATTTTCTGTTTTCTACCTTAAAAAAAGAAAGCCGAAGTATTCGTTGCATCACTCACATTCTTCCTTGACATTATCATTCAGCTCTAACCTTCCCTTCTAGTTTGTCTTACCTACTCTTAAAGTCGAATTTTTCTTTTTTTTTTTAAAGATTTATTTATTTATTTATTTATTTGACAGACAGAGATCACATGTAGGCAGACAGGCAGGCAGAGAGAGAGGAGGAAGCAGGTCCCCTGAGGAGCACAGAGCCCGATGCGGGGCTTGATCCCAGGACCCTGGGATTATGACCTGAGCCAAAGGCAGAGGCTTTAACCCACTGAGCAATCCAAGCACCCCATAAAGTCAAATTTCTTGAAAGAAAAGTCTATATGCATTTTATGTGTCTCCCTACTTCCTATTCATTATCAAACGCCACTAATCTGGCTTCTGTCTTCACTGATCCTCTAGAAACTTCTATTTTTAATGTCCACCAACTTTCATGTTTTAAAATTCAAAATCAACTTTAAAAAAACAAGATTTATTTATTTAACTGTGAGAGAGATCATGGAAGCAGGGGGATGGGCAGAGGGAGAGGGAAAGAAATCCTCAAACAGACTCCCCGCTGAGCACAGAACCCAAGGTGTGGCTCAATTTCAGGACCCTGGGATCATGACCTGAACCAAACCAAAAGTCAGACCTCAAACTGACTGAACCGCCCAGGTGCCCCTAAAAGCAACTTTTTAAACTGTTGCCCTGCCCATTGTATGATTTCTCAGATATCACACCAATTTCCTTCCTAACCTTTTTGTTCTACTTCCTCTAAATCACCATTTTCTTATGTCCTTCTTGTAGTCCTTAAATAGCAGAGTTCATCATTGTTTTGTCTTAAGTCTTCTTCTCTTCAAACTTTACACACTTTTCCTAAGTCATTGCATTAATCCCAGTGTTTGTAACTACTGTGGCTATGCTTAAAACTCTAAAATTTCTTTCCAACTTGAGGATCCAATAACCACTTTATATTGATGTCCCCAGTTTTATGAAACCACATGGTTCAGGTGCAGCATAACTAAAATTACACATCATCTCAAAACCAAATTTTTCTCTAAAGTCATGATAGTCACTAGTATGTTTTCATCATCTATTAATTCCTTATAAACATTCAATACAGTGCAGGCCATCCTCTGCCTATGAAATCAATAACAAAGTCCTCTGGATTCTACCTAGAATAACTGGAGGCTTTATATATATTTTTCTACACACAATAAAAACTCTAGTTTAAGTCTACATAGGCTTTCACCTAAAATATTGCAATAGCCTACTTTTTTTTTTTCAGATACAATGTCTCTGTAAAGTTCATTCTCCTTACTGAAGCAAGAGAGATGTTCCAAAAATAGAAACTATATCAGGTTATGTTTGGGGTTTCCTTTTGCTTTTATGTTAAAAAACAAGCCATTCCCATGCCCACAAGATGTTCACTGCTGACTACTATAGACATGCCTCCCAAATCTCAGGGTAGCTTCTTCCTTGTTGCCCTTTCCAGTGACCTTTCTTTTCATCTACTACAACATGCTCTTCCCCTCTTGAGATCCTTACATAGACTCTTCTTTTGGCTTTCAGTTCTCTTAAACCATCCATACATAACACACACCAAAATTAAACCCCTTTTCACTCCCATTCAGCAAGTTAAAGTCAGTGCATTTGTCAAATCTTACCTTCAGCCTCACATATTCAGAGAGCATTTTTCTGCCCAAAAATGCAGATGAGCCCTCCTCATTATACTCTTCCACAGCACACTGTGACTTCTAGAAGTTATCCCAGGTCTAGTTAAATGTAATATAAAAATATCTGTTTCGTGTCTGCTTCTCAATTTAGACTATGAGTTACTTAAGAGGAGGAACAAAGTCATCGTCTTGGATATATTCTCAGTACAAAGAAGAGCATCTGAAAGGCAGGCATATAATATGAATTTGTGAAATGTAGAAATAATAATTTAGTGTTTAATAGATAGCCATCACTTTCCTGCTTTTGGAAAGCAAGAATACCAGCAGTGTCTCTCTACCTTCTGGAAATTACCCTCTACTCTTACCGTAGGCAAAGCTTTTCCATTGCTCTAAAGGTCAATAGTTAAGGCATCATTCTAGTGTTACTTGCCATTGTATTTTACTGTTATTTCAACAAATCAATACATTATGATATAATAAAGAATGCTGAATTAATTAATTTTCCATATAGACTCTAGGCAGTGGAAAAAGTCAATTTCTTGTAGTAAAAAAAAAAAAAAAAGTGGGGGAGGGGGGTATTACGGACATGGAAAGCTAGAAATATATGTCACTTCAATAGCTGAATAGTTATTTAGTTTTAAGTAAATGAAAATACATAATCCAATGGCTTAATTACTTAAAACACTTAAGGCAATTTCATTACTTTTCCTAATTTATTTATAATCAAGTTATTTGCAATCCAATTTTATTTAAAAGAAACACATCGAGGATTTTTCCTCTATCCAAAACTAAGTTTTATAAGATTTCATCTTCAGAAGGAAGATTCAGTGTTAGTAGATATATAACATTTATATATTAAGACAAAATGATGTCTACTCTCTCTCATTTTACTCATTTTCAGTTAAAAGCCATTTTTTTTGTTTTAATTTGATCAAATTGTTAACATTGGTTTCACCTTCTCCAAATACATTAACCTGGCATAAATAGTATGTCTTTTAAATTGATGTTGCTTCAGTTAATGATAGGGACTATTAACAACTCCAGTTTTAAGAAGTGCCATTAGGTAATGAATCGGTCCTTTTCTCGGTTTTAGAAATGGCCTTGGGAAGGCTTATCATGATGAAGTCAATGATTTCTTCTTAGAATGAGGATTAAAGAGTAATGATAATTTTTGAGGATAATAAAGACCCAGAAAAATATAATAATAATGTAAAGTAATGACAATTTTTGACAATAATAAAGTAAAGACCCAGAGAAGAATTTATCTGTAGAAATACTAGGAATATAAAGAACAACAGAAGAACCAAATAGTGTAACAAGAAACTGTAACAACGGGTAAATTAGGAAGAGAAAAAAAATCAGTGGGTTTCCCATGACTGTAGAGTAAATCACTCAGTGAGCAGAATTTATGACACCCCAGACTCCACTGCTAACCTTTTTAAAAGGCAAAATAATCTTCTTCTTAAATTTGGGGAAAATTTACATCTTTAAAAGTTTAAATTTAAATTTGTTTTCTCCTCTGACTTCTGTTTCATTAGTAAAGGTAATGATAATTAAGTTGCCAATCTGTCTAGTTTGGGTGACATATACATATAAATTCTTATAGGTATAAATATATCACATATTGTATTTCTATCAAGAAATTGTATTATTTCTTTATATAGGCCCTAAATAAAGTATATAAGATGGTAATGATATTAGGATGATAATAATGGTAAGAGATTAACATCCATAAAGAAAATATTGTTGTTAAAAGTTGTTCTAATAGAAATCCTAAATCATTTGATTCTTACAATAAGCTTATGGGGAAGGTAACATTACTATTCTCATTCTTTTATATGAACACCTAACTTCAAAGATATGCCTAAGGTCAAGCAGCTGTTAAGTATACCTACAAATACATTCATGTTCAATGAATATTTTTAAGTGCCTATGCTGTGATATGCTATGCTATATAAGTTCACACATTGTCTCTTTTTATCCTCTAATACACCAAAGAGGGAGATAACATTTAACCCTGACTCTTCTAAAGATGAAATTGGGGTATAGAAACATTTAAGCAACTTACCCAACAAAGACTAGAGGGACCTGAACCCAACATCCAGACTCAAAACCTGAATTCTTACTTATTACTATGCAGCATTGTCTCCAGATATATTTCAAATAGTATTGAGTTTTCTAAAGTGATGAAACACTAGTTTTCACATTTTTGTTACAGTGAAATCATATTCAATAGTATTTAATGATCTACATAATGATCTTCTGCCCAACACATGCTAAAAGAAAGCAAAGGTTTTAGATCTGTTCATTAGGTAGGACCATTGCTATATAATTCAAAGGTTCAAAAAGAAAAGAAAATCTCTAATCATGATCTGACTTTTTATTTTTCAATATGCCATGAAAGATGGCCTTAAGAAATCTGTTTTAAGGCAAAGAATCAAAATGTTCTCATTCAGTGTTTTCTTAGTTTGTTCTTTAAGTTTTAGATAGCTTTTAGCAGTTCAGCAGAAAAAAGGAATTATAATATTTGGGAGTAAAGTTGCTAAACTGTCCAAACTACAACCCTGTGTTATCAATGAACTGGCCCTGAATTCAAAAATTTGAGAAGAGGTTCTATCTGGAAAGGATTAGCTGAGGCCAACTTCGTCAGTCATTGCACAGTCCCACATGTGCCTTATGTTGATCGGAATTAAAGAAGAAAGTTAAAGGAATGGTGGCATGGAATGGTAGAATCATGGAGTAAAAACAGCATTTGACTGAGTATTCCAATTCTGGTTCTCCTTCTAACATGGTCTTATAAACTGTCCAGTCTAAATTTCCCCAAAGGCTAAAACCCAAGAATCCAAGTAGACTGTATTTAAGGTCACATACTGCTTAACAAATTATGTTTCAATAGCAATGTCTGTATAATTGGAGATGAGATGGCTAATTTCCATCCCTCCAGCTTTAAATGAAAATGGACAAGTAATCTGACATATGTAGGCTTCAGTTTTCTGGTATGGAATGTAAGAAGTAAATCCAATCTCTTGTATGCCTCTCAATCGAGCTGTGCAGTAGAAATATAACATGAGCTATCGCATGGTTTTTAATTTTTTAGTAGCTACATTAAAAAAGAAAAAGAAACAGGTGAAATTAATTTTTATAAGATATTTCATTTTATTCAATATTATCATTTCAGCATATCAATATAAAAATACTGATGATATAGTTTATATTCTTTTTATGACACTAAGTCTTTGAATTCTGATATATATTTTACATTAAGGCTCATCACAATTCAGACTAGCCACACTTGAAATGCTCATGAGCCACATGTGACTACTGGTTACTAGTGGCTAGAATTAACTATATAATCTATCACAGGATGTGACAGAGATAATGATGCAGTTAGTATTATAATTGCTTTTATAATCTGCCATATCTTATTTATACCCTTTACTACTACGGCATTTAAAGGAAGAAAACACAAAAATAGAAATGATAACTACAGCTTGGAGTCTACCATTTTAAATTAAACATAGGTATAATACCACACACTGAAAGTGAGGGGCAATAAGTGGAGAAGATGGAGGTTAGGCTTTAAAATCTGAAAAACCTGAAACAAGGCCAACCTTCCTCACATAGGAGCTGCGTACATGTATGCATATATTTGTGTGCATCTCTTTCATACAGTACTCCCTCTCTGAACTATATTTCTCTCATCTGTAAAGTGAGAATAACAACATTTTACATGCAGGAATGCTATGGTGATTGCCTGGCATATAAAAAAAAATCTCCTCAAATATGATTCTCTTCCCTCAGCATACTGTCCCATCTCTTGCATTTGATTCAATCTTTGTCACTCTCCAGGATCTTACAGCTGCCTACAGAGATACCAAGCATAGTTCAACAAGTATTATATCACAAAATTTAAGTACATTGGCACTTTGTTTCATATAATTTAAGAGCTGATGGGTGTCCTTTATTCATATATAAAAATCTATGTAACTCCATCAGCCAGTTAATTTTATGAACTGCCAGAGAAGTTAGCAGTAATAACATTGATACTGATGCTAATCCTTACCAACACTGAAAATGTACATATCTATATCTATCTGTCTACCTACCCACTTACATACCTACCTACAACTCTGTATTGGGAATTTTGCAGACATTTCATTTGAATCATAAAAATAATATGGTGATATGACTATTGTGTTTTCATTTTATTAAGTCAAAAATGGAGTTTTACACTTTGTGAATTTGCTAAATAGCAAGTCTGCCTCTGAGCTTGTGAAGTTTGAATTTCGTCATGTTGTGTCTCAAAATCTGGACAAGAATTGCATCAAAAGTATCTTACTTTTACCTAGAATCATAGAATGCTGAGGGGAAGATAGCCTAAAAGCTCATTTTACTTCAATTTCTAATTCAATAGTGGAATCTACCCTTTAACATTCTGGACATTTGGTGATCTAAGAAAAGACTAAAATTATTTTGAAATCAGACGAGGAAGGTCTTGTACTAACAGCTATACAAATATTTTATAATGGTTACAGTCCTTTCAACAGTATGCCTGATACTAGTACATAGATTAAAAAATCAAGAATATAATGCATAGTCAAACAAACGCAAGGAATATATGAACTTAATACATGCTGAAGTTAGCAATTTGAGTCTATGAGGATAAAATAGGTTTTTGATACATGGTATCTCTTGCTGGGGATTATTATTTGAACACTTCTGCTTGGTCCCAGGCATTTCCTATGCACTGTCTCATTTGATCTTAACAATGACGCCTAAGGTTTTAAGTATGAATATTATTTGAAATTTACAGGTCAGATGAACAGCTTGGAAAGGTTGAGTGACTTCCTCGTTCTCATGAAGATAAAAATTGCAGAGCTCAGGTCCATACCCATATCTCTCTGATAATAATTTTTTTTTTAATCAGTAAGATTTCTTCCTTATGTCTTGAAGAGAATTCTGACTGCCCCTTGATACATAACCTTTGATAGGCCACTTAATTTTCTGCTTCTTTTTTAAAATAAGTTTTGTTTCTCTTTCTCTCATCTCTTCCTCTTCACTTCTCTTGTATTTCTTCTCCTCCTTCTTTTCATTCTTCCACTCAATCTTCTCCCTGAACATGACTGACCTCACCGACCCCATCACTTCCTGTATCTCCTACAGAAGTTAAGGGTTTTGGTGGTGATGGTAGTTAATGTTAGCTGGTGTTAGCTGGTGATACCTTCCAGACATCCTAGCTATATTTTTTTCTTTCTGTGTGGTAAACCACATGTTGGTAGTTTCCCTCCTCCAATCAGTCTTGCTCGTATTTGCCTGAGATATAAATATGAAGTTTCTGGCATGAAGATGGTATGCTACATTGTATTTACTGAAAATGACCACACGTTTGTTTTTTTTCCAGTTCATATGCAAATCCAGAGTCTTGGTGAGTCCCCTAAAGACAGGAAGGTTATTGCCCTCCAAGTGAACCTGGGTGCATTTTTCTCATTATTCTATGAATACAATGTGGCATAAGTGACTGTGTGTGACATCTGAGAACTGGTCTTAAAAGTGATACAGTTTCCAACAGACTCTCTCTATTGAGATAGAGCCTTTGAGGCTTTGAGCCACCAAATAAAAATTCGGCTGCTGTTCTGGAGAGAACATGTGGAAAGAACACCCAGCTAGAAAGGGGTTTATTAAAGAGGCCTCAGCTTTTCCAGTTTAACCGGCTGATTTTATCTTCCCATCCCAAGTATCAGAGGCATAAGTGAGAGAGCCTTCAGATGAGCCCAGCCCTGCACTGACGGCAAACACATGAGACCCTGAATGAGGACTACCTAGTGAGCTCGTCAACTTGAGAACTCTGAGACATAAAAAAATAAAATGGCTGATATTTGTTTTAAAGCTCTAAGTTTGGAGTTGATATTTTTATGAACCAATAGATAACTAGAACATATAACAATTTCCTAATATTCATGGTGGGATATAATTTTTAAAATATATATAAATTTCCCATTATTATTTCCATGGAAATTTAGGAGAAGTGGAGTTCTTTCATTTAAGGTCCCCATTTTGTACTATAAATCTCTCTGGTTTATTTTGTTAATTAGGTTAAAAAAAAAAAGCTACTGATGCATTTTTCATCTGGCTGTCATTGAATGGTACTTTGCAGACTTTGCACAGCACTCATGTGGTTTCATAATTAAGCTTTTTAAATTAATTAAGCCAATAAAAACAATTAAATCACAGAAAGACTTCCTGGGTCACTTGGTCCGAGTTCCTTCCCACATTAATAAAGTTTTCAGAGAGAAGGCAGTGACCACCAAGTGTCAATATGTTCAGGAGATTTCAAGGTCTGGGAAAGAGAATGAGGATCTTAAATTATGCCACCTAAACTTATGAATTCTTCACAATTTGGGGGACCCACCATGTATACTTTTTCACTAAAAAATATCATAAAATATTGAAGATGAAAGGTGATTTTTATAAACATATGTGTTTATGAAATCCAATGGAGTCATACATTTATTTTTAAGTCAAAGAGACTAAGAGAACAAATCTAACATTTCTATTCAGGTTGGTGCAAAAGAGTAACTATAAATGTTTTCTGATCCTGGCTAATAAATGACAGGACTTCAAACTTCCACACAGTGAGTACTAAGTATCCTTTTCACCCTTGATCTGCAGCTCCAACTCAGTGCTTCCCACTGGACATTCACAAAAACAGAAGCCCCTGCATTTTCATTTATGCTTTGTCTGCTTAGGCTGCTTTATTCATACAAGTGTAGCGCGAGGCCTATTAAGTAATGTTAATAGGGAATGTTAGATGATGCTGATAGTTATGATAACAGCTATGATGATAATAGAGAGTTTTTCTTAAGTCTTTCGAGTTTTAAGAGTATAATTTATCTGGTTTATTTTTTTAATTTTTAAGGTAGATGTTCGGAACTTATAGAAATTTCTCAAGCTGAAAGAGCCTCTGATGTTCAATTTACTTGATGAATATTGCATAGAAATATAAGATTGTACATTAAAATATAGTAAGTTATGTAATACATAAAATATATCTGGTAAAAAGTGTACAATGAAATATCATTTTCTCTTATATAATTTCACTCATCATTCCAAATACTAAGGACATTCCTCTATTCGACTATCCTGAGATTTTAAACTTGCAACTAAAAAGACACATGCATTAAGCTGTCCAAGAATTATCCATTAATAGATTGAAAGAGACCACAGTTCTATGGGTCCCAGCAGTTTCTGAAGTGTGCATAATGGATGCCAAGACTAAAAGACTGTCCTCTGACCTAAATAAACCCGAAGCATTAATTTTAATGGAAGTTTCCACTACAAATAAATAACAATGAAGTGAAGAAAGAATGTGGCCTTCTTTAATTATAAATAAATTATAACTGAATAATGCAGACTAAATTACACAGGCAAAAATACCTTTTCCCAAGAAGAAAAAAATACCTTTGAATACTGAAGTAAGTACGGATATAGTCCCAGGAATGTTAGGACAGTCACAAAATTCCTGCTTATAACTGCAACTTTAATGATCGATAAGCGTCCTTTTTTTATCTATCATTTTTTATATCTATCAGCTGAGATAATTAAATGATCCAGTTTACTTTTCATTTCATTTCCAGCACATTTCATTTATAGCAATATTCAAACACCATACAGTTCTAAAATGATACACCCTTATTTTACAAGCCAACTATAGCTTGCCTTCAGCTCAGCTCAGGTCATAATCTCAGGATCCTGGGATTGAGCCCTTGGTTCTTGGGCTCCTTCCCTAGGGGGGAGTCTGCTTCTCTCTCCCTCTACTCCTCTCCTATCTCATGTGTTTGTGCACGTGCACTCTCTCTCTCAAATAAATAGAAAAAAAGAAAAAGAAAAGATGAAACTCATTATTTATCAAGAAAACTACAAAAAAAGTTCTAGAAAATTATTAATGTGATTAGCTAAATCCTTTAGTTTGACTCAAATATTACCCAATACAATGTATTTTATAGAGACTGAAAAAGAATGCCCAATTCTTTACACTTCTTCCTTATTCCCACAATTTTCAATTAGACAATGCCTGTTTTAAAAGTCATTTTAAAATTTTAAAATTATTTTTTGTAAGGTTTAAAACATCTATTTGAACCCTGAACATTTCTAATATTCTATAAGCATAATATTTAATAATAGCTTAATTTAATTAAGTTATTTTAAAAATTAATGTTATTCTTAAGATTAATTTATGTACAGAATATTCAAATACTCAAGTGGTTCATTCCAAATAACTCCGTCTAATGGAACCAAAATAAAGAATTATTCAATTTTTGATGTTTTCTAATTATTATTTGCTGAAGAGTAGATGATATAAAAAACAATTTATCAAATGGTGGGAATAATTCACTAGGTTAAAGAAAAACAGGGAAAGATAATATAAGTACAATGATCTAGTTTCATCATTAAGAACAATAACCCTTATTAGACTATACAGAGAGTAGTATAATCTTAGAAGCTTTTAAGTCTCATGAGTGAGAAAAAATGGTATCTGCTAATGCTTATATACGATGGACTCTAGTGCCACCAGGGTCTGTGTGAGGATAAAATTGTTTACCAGAAAAATTGTGAAAATCTGTATGGTTAGTTCTAAAATTTAAAGTCTAAATTTCAACTTCTATTTTACTCAATGTTTCCTCCTGATGGGAATATGGATATAGTAAAGAAGGAAAATGAGATTAGATATATTTGATATGGAGAATGTCTAACTTATAGATACATAAACCATTCACTAATTCAATATTGAGAAACTATTACATGCAAAAACTGCATTAGAATCTACTGAAAATATTTCTTTCCATTAACTGAACCCAAACATCCTAAAACTCGTGACATTTTTTTCTTGAAAACATCTAATAGAGATCCTTCTTTCACTTCCTGCTCTTCGTGCACTAGGATGAAGACATAGTTAGCTTTTTATGTGAATTCAGAACACTAACCTATGACTACTGCTCAACATTCTTTCTTTTCTTCAAACTCAGACCGACTTATTTATTCTAACTGGTGATCTCAACAATTCAGTCAATAACCTTCCTATTTCCTCTCCATTCTATTCGTAATTTCTCAGCAACACGTTAGTAACTCATTTCTCTTAACCTCATCATTATCCGAGTGGAAAATTCAGTAATACTGCATTGTTCTTTTTCATCACATGTCATTTCTGCTTCACCTTGGATCTACTCGGCATGACTATTTCTTATAAAACATCTTCCTTTCCTTTCCCTCATCCTCCACAGTTACTGAAATTAGTTTTAACCTCATTGAACTCTCTATTTTCTAAATCCATCAGTTACAATATAACCAAAAGTCCTTATATCTCAGCAATTTCTTTGGCTCTTATTTTAATTCTGCCTTCCTAGACATTCAGAATGTACTAAATCAGAGATTTTCACAATGCCTGTCTTGATAATCTTCAGATCTAGTGCAAGCTCACTTCTCCTTTCAATGCCAAGCAGTAGTGTTCATGGCCATGAACCTTCTATTTCATTTATCTTTGCCCTTGCTAGTGCTCAGAAATGTTTCACTTCCTCCATCACACAAAAAGCATTACATACAACTAATCAAAATGAAAAAGACTGAATTAGCTCAATTAAATATTGGTCTAGATGGTCACCAAATTGGGCTAAAGTTTGGGCAAGATGTGGGTGCTTGGGTGGCTCCATTGGTTAAACCAGGGCCTTGGGCTCAGGTCATGATCCCAGAGTCCTGGGACTGAGTCCTGCACAGGGCTCCCTGCTCAGCAGGGAGTCTGTTTCTCCCTCACCCTCTCCCCTCTCTTGTGTTCTCTCTCTCTCTCCAATAAATAAATAAAATCTTTTAAAAATATAAAGCTTGGGTAAGGTGCAATGAGACAGCTAACGAAACAGACAAAAATATATACTTTAGCTGTTATAATCTCCTTGTCACCTTATATAATCTCTTACTCAAATTAAGCTTTCTAATTGAATATATACTCCTATTTCTTATCATTAGAAAAATCCAAGCAGAATTAAATAAATTCTATCTGGAGCTATCAGATGCTAGACCACAAAGCCTATGTTTAAAATAAGGATCTTAAGTCAGGAAAGTTGAAGGATCTAGTCAACCTGTATTTGAAAGACACTGCTCAGGGAGACAAGATGAAGAATGCCGTCTGCCAGGCGAAACAGGAAAGAAAGAACTAGTTAGAAAATTCACAAAAATACATACGGAAGTGAAGATTAACCTCTCATAAAAATGACAAATTATGAAATAAAATATTATGAATTACATATAAATATATTCGAATACCCTCACAACTACTATATAAAAGAATATCTGTATCTTGATCAAGAAAATCTAAAACTTTAAATAGGATTAATTAATAAGCAAAAACATATGCACTCCTCCAAATGACACCACAAATTAGGTTAGTTTACCAAATTTTCAAGTTGATCATCTTCTTATGCAAATTTTTCAGGGAACAGAAAAGAAGAAAACCTTCACAATTATTGCATTTCACATATCCTAAGATTCACTTTTGTTTATATGAAATATTTTTGAAATTATGATACATCTTACAACTGATGTGATTAAAAAAAGTATTCAAAGCTTAAATGATATGAGTTCAATTTTAATAGTAATAAAATAATGGTATATCTTACAATTAAATGACATCTTAGGGTCAACAAAATAATCATAGTGCTATAAAAGCTAATATAATAATTATACCTGTATTTTCCTAATGTTATTCCTATTCCTGTTAGTTTGAAATTACTACACACTTAATGACTTCAAGCAACATGAATTTAGTATTTTATGATTCTGGAGGTCAAAATTCTGAAATCGGTCTCATAAAGCTAAAATCAAAATTTTAGCACTTCTGCATTCCTTTATTAGAGATTTTAAGAAAAAATCTATTTCCTTGCCCTTTTTTTTTTTTTAAAGATTTTATTTATTTATTTGAGAGAGAGAGCAAGAGAGCACGTGTGCAAGTGCATGCAAGAGTTGAGGGAAGGGGAAGAGGGCCAAGCAGACGTCCCCTGAGAATGGAGCACAATGCTCAGCTCAATCCAAGGACTGTGAGATCATGACCTCAGCTGAAGTCAGATGCTTAATCAACTGAACCACCCCAGTGTCCTCATTTCCTTGCCTTCTACAGCTTCTAGAGGCTGCCCACATTCCTTGGGTCCTAAACCCCTTCCAACCTCAAAGCCTATAATGCCTGGTTGAGTCTTTCTCACATTCTCACACTCTTCCACCTTTCTTTCCCATGTTTTAAATACACTGTGATCCAGGGCCCACCTGGATCATTAAGAATAATTTTCCTGTCTTAAATTCAGATGATTAGCAACTTTAATTCCATCTGCAACCTTAATTCTTTCTTTCTCTGTGACATAATATGGGTATATCTTTTAGGTATTAAAACATGGGTATCTTTGGGAGAGCAATTATTTTGCCTACCATAACACCCAAATTAGATGGAATAAGAAAGTGTTGACTTGCACTGTATGAACACAGGAGCAAAACAGCAAATACAGTATTACAAATCAATTGTAGAACTCTATAATATAGAGTTATAATATCTATAGATAGTTCACATATATACATAAGCATGAATGTGTGTGTGTTAGGCATATATCATGACTAGTAAAGTTTATTCTAGAAATGCAAGGATAGGTCAAATAATAAAATTTATCAATATAACTTCCCACCATTTAAAGGTTCTCAAATACATGGAAATTTTAATAAATTCAATCAATTTATTCAGGAAAAATAACACAAATTCATAATTTTTAAAATTATGCCTGCTAATTAAAGGAAGACATAGTTAATTCTTATCAGAACTACTACATGCAACCTAATTTTAAAAATGTACAATGTGAAGAAACAAGAAGTGTTCCTCTTAGAAGTGACAGAGTGCATTATGTGGGTAGACGTTCTTTTTTTTTTACTCTTTAAATTACACTAAGAGCTAGCAACAAGAAATTTTTTAATGCAGTAAAATGAATCTAGCATCAACCTAATAGCAAATATTCCATTTATGATGAAGACTTTAGCACAGAGAATCATCAACAAAATGAGATAGAGGTCTGCTCTCAAATCAGTTACTCGGGTTTAGTAATGCAATTACAAGAGAAAAAGAAATAAGATAGAAGAAACAGTAACCTTCAAAAACTCCTGAAATCCACAAAATATACCCAAATGATTAGAATGTTGTATTAGAATAATAGATAGGAAATATTACTATTTTAATAATGTTTATCGTTCCTATTTTTTTCTGCAAGTTCAATATAATTTTTAAAAATTATCAAAATATAAAACAAAAATTATCAAAACAAGGAATTTCATGAAAACTGAAAAGTGGTAAAAGTGATCCTAAAATTCACTTGAAAGAGGCAAGTTCCCAGATGAGCTAAGATAATTTTGAAGAATACATTGAGAATACATATCATATCAATAACAAAACTAATGACAGACATAACTGCACAGCTTGGTATCATCATTGTTACTGGTATTGGTATCAGTGATAGATAAGTAGATCAGTGGAACAGAATTGTGAAATAAGAGGGAGTCACACATGTATGGAAATAACATATGCCAGGGCTGACATTGCAAATTATAGGAGAAGGAAAGTGTAAATATCAAATTCTCCAAAAAGCACCCTACTTAGGAATGAAATCTTCAAATATTTCCACTAAAATGAAAAATGAGATGGGATGCCTGCTAAAACTGATTTTACCCAACACTGTAATGCAGGATTTAGAGCCATGAAAAAAGAAACTAAAGGATAAAGGAAAGACAAAAGAATTAGAAAGAATATAACTCATTAAATAAGCAAATGATAGGATTTGCTGAACAAATAGTTTAAAAGTATTCATATTTGGGGCACCTGGGTGGCTCAATTGGTTAAGCCATTGGCTCAGGTCATGATCCCATGGTGCTAGGATTGAGCCCATCATTGGGCCCCCTGCTCTGCAGGAAGCCTGCTTCTGCATCTTATCTCCTCCCTGCTTGTGCTCTCTCTCTCTCTATCTCTGTCTATCTCAAATAAATAAATAAATAAATAAATAAAATCTTAAAAAAAAAAAAAAAACCTACACGTATTTTTAGAATGAATAATAAAATTCAGCAAATTTTCTATTAATATAAAAGAAAATGTTAATAGTTATAAAGGATACAAGGCATCTGGCAATAAACATGATCAAATATGTGCAAGATTTACATGACAAAGTATTAAACTTTATTGAAAGATCTTAAAACATAAAACCAATGGACAGATTCACCATATCTGTGTTCAGGAAGACTCAGTCTAGTAACGATATTTATTCTCTCCAAGTTAAATGCGATTTCAATCACAACCCAACAGAAGTTTTCATGCAAATTAATAAGCTAAATCTACAATGCGTGAAAAGTGCCAAGAGGCAGAATTACCATGATGCCCCTGGAGACAAAACTGAGTTAAGGACACTCATCATTTTAGATCTCACAAACTTTACAAAAGTACAGTAATAAAACTACGGTATTGATTTAAGTGATTACTTTAGAAATATATTGGAAAATAACAAGAAATGTATATAAATATACACTTGTACAAACACCCATATATGAACATTGGTTACTGTTTCACTTAAAGTAACAAGAAAAAGAAAATGTCTAACAGCAGATGTTTGGTTCAATAAACTATAATTACATGATATACAGAGATGCCATTTAAAATCAAGAGGTACCCTCCTTATACACAAACTATGAATCATGGATTACTACATCAAAAACTAATGATGTACTATATGGTGACTAATATAAACATAATAAAAAATGGAATTAAATAAAATAAAAATAATAAAATAAAATCAAGAGGTAGAACAAAAGTTTTAAATCATAAGATATTGGCCATAATATATTATTTAATGAAAATATGATAAATATTATTGCATTTCATTTTTGAAATATGAAATGTGTGCATATCTATATGTCCATATATCTATATCTCTATATAGCTATGCATAGAAATGATCAAAGATACACAAATTGAAACATGTACCCATTTTCATGTCTGTGTCGTGGGGCTGAGGTGCTATGTGGGCTTTTAATCTACAAGATTACTTTTCAAGTGTTCTCTTTCATTTAAGAGTAATTTTACTACTCTTTAGTGAAAATTTTATTTTATTTTTTATTTTTTTTAAAGATTTTATTTATTTGACAGAAAGAGAAGGAGAGAGAGCACAGCAGAGGGAAGCAGCAGGCAAAAGGAGAGGGAGAAGTAGGCTCACAGTGCAGGGAGCCCGATGTGGGGCTCAATTCCAGGATACCAGGACCACAACCCAAGTCAAAGGCAGACACTCAATGACTGAGCCACCCAGGTGCCCCCCAAAATTTTATCATTTTGATAAAACATTTAGTGTCATGGAAAAATGCTTAGCCTTTGAGGTCTTCAAAGTATACAGAGAACAATATGGAGCTTATTCAAATTTTAATATAAGCAAAATTAAAATATGTGTATGTATGTTGGTAGTTTAATGTTCTTTTTATAGTTCTCTTCTCTATGATAATTTTAACTAACACATTTTTTTCTTATTTTCATTGTTACCAGAAATGAACTTTGGTCAAGAATACCTGTTGACTGCCTGACAAAATGGGCTGCGTGCATTTATTTTCAGCAGGTTCTTTGTTCAGATGATATCTACAATGACTAGGTTCTGAGAGAAGAGGCAAAATGCACTAGAGAGAGCAAAGGCAAGGAGGGTGACCAAATTAGAAACGCCTACTAAACACTAGCATATAATTATGAAGTTTTCATTCTAGAACAAAAAAGAAGGAAGACAATTATATATAAATCTGCTTGACTTCAAAAATTTTTCTCTATACTTGTGGCCATGTATAGCTTAAACCTTAATCACATTCATAAAGCGGCTTCTTGGCTGCTTTTAACACTTTAATGCTGTTACATTCCCCTTTGTTTAGAAGAAATTAAAAGCAATGTAAAATGCTTGCTTCTTTGGGGCATAATAGAGTGAACTCATGAAGCTTAGCCTTATTTCTCTGTTTTGTGAACTCTGACCATTTTATCTAATGATAGCTCAACCCTACACAGAAGGCTATTTAACAGGATTTTCAGAGAACCTCTCCTTTCCTACTTTGTGGTGAAGTATCATGTGGCTTGGACTTAGACAAGTAATTAACTCCAACAGAAAACCGTGGTAACATTTCAAGCTGTTTTGCATCAGCGCCATGAACCTTTTCTCATACTGGGAGGAAAATATTACCCAGATCAAATTTTGCTACTTGGAATCACCCTCCCTAAGTTCAGAGAAACAGGTTTAACTGAGTGAAAAAAACAAAAACAAACAAAAAATTCTAAGAAATATGAAGTCTCCAGTTTGCAATAAAAACCCTAAAGAATCCAAATCCTTGAAAATATGCAGCCACATTGCTTATCACTGCAGTACAGGCACAGGTTTTTTTTTTTTTTATCTCATTCTCTAAGACTATTGCTCTATTTTTCGCCATCAGCTTTAGGAGATCCGTACATCATACTCTTCAGCTTCTGCCAGGTTTTCTGCTGAGCATAACAGTCCCTCTAAAACCACAGCTTGGTTATCTCACTTGTGCTGCAGCCTTAGTAGTTCAAAGTCTTCTAATGTTACATATCAGTTTGCTTTGCACATTTCAGCGGTTAGGGAAATATTCATAGTTCTATGTCATTACATTATTTTTAAATTCTTTTCCTGGTTCTTCCTTGAAGACAAAACAAAACACAGAAATATGCTGTTCCTTATCCACCCAAAATTTATGTATTATGATTAAATTCCCTTTGCCACACTTTATCCTAAAGCTTTACTAACACTCTTCACCATTAAAAGGCAAATGCACAGGTACCTTATACCTCTGGGAGGAGGGGAACATAAGTAGGAGAGAATACCTCATGTTCTAAATAAATTTAATACTTATTTCAATACTGATCAATCTGATATCAATCTAATATAATCAAATCTATGCTATTCCACATGTAGCAATATTCTTATTTCAGAGGTAACAGAGACTCAGATTTCATAAATTATTCAAGGTGGTGAATGGCACACCTAGAATCTGAATAATTTTCTTAATTATGAATTGGTTATCATAATCATTAAATAAAGTGATGGATATTTGGTGCCAGTGGCTCTCTCAAGATTGCCTGCTACCAAGCTAGCTGGGATTTGTGGCTGTCTCCTCGACAGAAAGGGTAGCTCACCACCTTCTCTTTACACAGAGCCACAAAATGCCACATTATTATATGGCTTTCTGTTTGCTCATGCTCTAAAAAAAGCTGAGAAGCAAGACTGTAGGGACCTCTTCCTAGAGCATACCCCAGAGTATACAACACCCTTCCCTCAGCCTGTCTCTCTGGAAGATGATGCCAGCTCAGGGGACTGACTCCATGTTCCACCTTGCTAACCCTCTGCTTTTGAGTTTCTTCAATAAAGTCCATTTCTTTCATCTTTTCTTTCTCTAAGGTACTGTTTTTGCCTCTAACCCCCAGTATATAGTATGTGAAGAATTTGTTAAGTGCTTGGTGAATACTGGCAGTGATTGTTGTTATTATTCGTTATCATTATCAGAATGAACTATCAACTGGAATTTTTTTTTTTTAAGATTTTAAGTATTTATTTGAGAGAGAGAGGAGAGCACAAGTGGAGGAGGGGCAAAAATTATGGGATAGGGACAAGCAGACTGCACTGAACATGAAGCCCAATGCAGGGCTCCATCCCACCACCCTGAGATCATAATCTGAGCCGAAATCAAGAGTTGGACGTTCCAATCGGAGAAAGACTACTATCATATGATCTCCATGATATGAAGAAGTGGAGATGCAATGTGGGGGGTTAGGGGGGTAGAAGAAGAATCAATGAAACAAGATGGGATCGGGAGGGAAACAAACCATAAGAGACTCTTAATCTCACAAAACAAACTGAGGGTTGCTGGGGGGGGGGTTGTCGGGAGAGGGTGGTGGGGTTATGGACATTGGGGAGGGTATGTGCTATGGTGAGTGCTGTGAAGTGTGTAAACCTGGCGATTCACATACCTGTACCCCTGGGGATAAAAATACATTATATATTTATAAAAAAAAAAAAATAAAGATGAAGAAAATAAAAGAAGAGTTGGATGCTCAACCGACTGAACCACCCAGGAGCCCCATTTTCCCATGTTCTTTGACTGAGGAAGGCTTCCTTGCCTTTCTGTCTCCAGAAAACTCCTATATTACCTTTAAAATAGTTGAAATTTCACTTTCTCTCTGACTTGCCCAGGTGAATTTAGACACCTAATTTACATATGGCTGTATATATGTCCTAAATATACTGCAGTGTTATGTGTAAACACATGACTCCTCCACTAGGTTGTGAGCAAGTAAAGGTGCAAGGTCCTTCCATGCGGATTAGAAATAGAAAGGTAGTCTCTAACCAATACGCTGTAAACATTGTTTTTTCTTCTTTTAGGCCATTAGTAATGTTGTTTAACTATTTTTTAATCTGGAATTTTTTTTCCTGTATGTTACATAGTAGAAACATCTAAGAGCTAATTTATTGATGTCAGTGTGAATCTTCTCTTTTTATTGTTTTGAATTTCCCAAGACTTAATGTCATAAAACAGGGCTCTGTAGTTACTTTAAGGATGCCCCATGAAATTCTTTCTAGTGATCCTTCAGAATAAATATATTTTCCCACAAAATACAAAAGTCAAGTCACTTTCTTGGCATCATCCTGGGGAAAAAATAATTATGTCTGGAATAATAAATATAAAATGTTTAGATCTGGGCATATGTTATGTTCTTTGCCAAGGCTCTGGCATAGCATTTGTTATCATATTGATTTTCCTCAAATCCACTCACACCCCCAGTACTCTCTGCAATATATTATTCCACCTTTTTGACAGAACAAAGAATTATTTCTAACTGATGGAAATCAGGTGGGAAAGCATTTGTCTTTTTATTATTCTGAATAAATACTCAGGATTCTAAAGGAAGAAATTTAAAAATAAAATATATTGGGTAAATTGCTAAATATCAAATCATCTTCATTTAGATGTTCAATACAGATAAATGATAAATAATATGTAAGTAGTAGACAGACAAGAATGACTGACAGTCATAGAGGTTTTGGTATCTCAAATATGATAAGGACTGCCATTGGAATATGAATTTTTTTTAAATGGTAAAAAAAATCATGTTAGATTTTTCTGAAAGCAAAGTACAATATTCCTTAGTTTTATATGGTAGTTGCCTTTCTGAAAATTCAATGTATATTAAAACAACACAAAAATATTAATTGTATTTATGTAATGGAGTTAAATTCCATATGCACATTTGAGTGAATTTTTTAATGCTACCCTTTCATTCTAAATACATGTGCCTCAGCCAGGGCACATGGCTTGGCTGGACTTTGGCTTTACTTGGCCCCTTGGCCAGGTATCCTTGCTCTGCAGAAAAACATATGCAGAGGTCCTTGTTTTAGCTTCTGATAATAGTAAAAGTTTTTCACTTACTTTAAGATATAATAAAGTACTTTTGTAGGCTGAAGAATATTTCATTATTTCTTACCATAGGCTAGAAAATTCTTCATTACATAGAACTTTTCTGTTCACTATAAAGCAGCTACCATCACTGACCACTGCAGATTTAACTTCAGTAGCTTCTACATATGCCAACTTAAACTGATACACAGGTCTCTAAAACACACTCTACAGGGTGGCAACACATCTACTAAGAACCACCGCTTTAATCTTCACTTCACTTGTCTTCAATAGGAGAAACTATGCTCTCATATACTTTGGCACACCTTGGATTTTTAAAGAATTCTGTTTTGCTTTTACTTGAGCCTCACAATATTGCAGGCAACTGACAGAAGAGACGTTTTAATTCTGAATTTAAAGACAAGAATGATAAAGTGATTCTATAACTAAAGAATTTCAAAAACATGGTAAGACCCCTGTTGTCCTGAAGGGGTATTTTCTTTCCTTTTTTAAATTTTATTTTATTTTTTTCAGTGTTTCAAGATTCACTGTTTATGCACCACACTAGTGCTCCATGAAGTACGTGCCCTCCTTAATACCCACCACCAGGCTCACTCATCCCCCACTCTCCTCCCTTCCAAAACCCTCAGGTTGTTTCTCAGAGTCCACAGTCTCTCATGCTTCATCTCCCCCTCCGAATTACCCCAATTCACTTTTCCTTTCCTTCTCCTAACTGAAACAGGAAGAAGTTGACAATCTGAATAGACCAATATCTAGTAACGAGATTGAAGCAGTGATTAAAAACCTCCAAAAAAACAAAAGCCCAGGAACTGACAGATTCCCTGGGGAATTCTACCAAACATTCAAAGAAAAAATAATGCCTATTCTCCTGAAGATGTTTCAAAAAACAAAAACAGAAGGAAAGCTCCAGACTCTTTCTCTGAAGCCAGCACTATCTTGATCCCCCAACCAGGCAAAGGCCCCACCAAAAAGGAAAATTTCAGACCAATATCCCTGATGAATATGGATATCAAGATTCTCAACAAGATCCTAGCTAATAGGATCCACGACACAAGTACATTAAAAAGATTATTCACTGTGACCAGGTGGGATTTAACCCTGTTGATGCAAGGGTGGTTCAATATTTGCACATCAATCAGTGTGATAGAACAAATCAGTAAGAGAAGGGAGAAGAACCACATAGTCTTCCCAACTGACGCAGAAAAAGCACTTGAGAAAATTCAGCACCAGTTCCTGATTAAAACTCTTCAAAGTATAGGGATAGAGGGAACATTCCTCAACTTCATAAAGTCTACCTATGAAAAACCCACAGAGAATATCATTCTCAATGGGGAAAAGCTGAGAGCCTTCCCTTTGGGATCAGGAATATGACAAGGATGCCCACTCTCACCACAGTTGTTCAACATAGTACTAAAAGTCCGAGCAACAGCAATCAGACAAGAAGAAGAAATAAAAGGTATTCAAATTGGTAAAAGAGAAGTCAAACTCTCTCTCTTCACAGATAACATGATAACTTTTTATGGAAAACCCAGAAGATTCCACCTCCAAACTACTAGAACTCATACAGCAATTCAGTAATGTGGCTAAAAGGGTATTTTCTTATACAGTACTTCCTCTTCAGCATATAGTTACATCTAATTACTTTAGCCAGAGATTTGAGTTCTTGGCTGACCAGAATCATTACAGAATATTTTGAATTCAACTGTTCTCTAGTTTTAAGTCCTATTCATAAGTGTTTTAATCCAATCAACCTAGCTTGCTCCTTTATAAACTGATATTCACAATTACTAATACTTTAATGAACTAATGAAGTGAAAACTGTTCTAACTTTTGGATTTCAAGGAAAGAGCAGCTGTAGCTGCTACTTTGCATTTTGGCTGATGAAAAATGAGAAAGCCTGATTTGATCTAGTTAGAATAAGTTTTATGACCCCATCCTTGTCTTAATTTCATAGTCCTCTTATGCCAAATCTTGCTTTAAAAATATTTTCTCTTCCATATCTGAATTGGTTCATTGCTTACTCACCCCCCAGGAGGAATTAATTAATGTAATTATTTTTTCATTCACTCAACAGCTTTTTTTTTTTTTTTAAATTGTAATCCTCCTGTGTAGCAAGCATTGTGCTGGAAAATAAGGATATACAATGACCAAGATACAAGACTAGAACCCAAAGAAAGTGTAGTCCTTGGGAAAAGAGAGAGGAATAAACAGTATTAACCGTAGAATTGGCACTTAACCTGTTTTGGGGAAGTTGAGAAAGACTTCTCAGAAGAAATAACATCTACCCTGAGACTATAACAATGAATCAGCTTTATCCTGATTAAGATGATGAAGGATATTTTTAATAAGATAAATTAAGGGGTGCCTGGGTGGCTCAGTGGGTTAAAGCCTCTGCCTTCAGCTCAGGTCGTGATCCCAGCGTTCTGGGATCGAGCCCCACATCGAGCTCTCTGCTCAGTGGTGAGCCTGCTTCCTCCTCTCTCTCTGCCTGCCTCTCTGCCTACTTGTGATCTCTGTCTGTCAAATAAATAACTTTAAAAAAAAAAGATAAATTATTTGCAAATGTGTAGTGTGTGCATCTGATGGATTCCAATTAGCTCAGTAAGACTGAAAAGGAAGAGTGAGAGGTAAAGCTTAGACACTAAACTGGACCCATAGCAGGACTGGTTTCATATGGTATGTCAAAGAATTTAGACTTCATCCTTAAGCCATGGTGACATGGATATGAAATGGTCAGATTTCTGTTTCATAAAAATCTGGCTGGCTAGATTGTGTAATGCAGAAATTTGAGTTGGAGGCCTAAAAGCCACTAAAATAATACAAATAAGGAGTGATAGGAGACTGATAACAAGAGCCTTAGCAGATATTATGAAGAGAGAAGCAACAGGATCTTGTGTTTGATAAGATGAAGGCTGAGCTGTTGAGTAAAGGGAGAAGGAAGAAAGAAAGGAAGAAAAACAGATTTTTGGAGTGACTAACAAGATTGAAAGGCATACCTTCCCCTGATATAAGAAACCCAAGCAAAACTGGTAAGATTAGTTTTGAGTTCAATTTTGATTATGTAAACTGAATTTGAAGAACCTGGAGAACATCTAATCAGTGATATCCGGTAAACATTTAGGTGTAAGGATGTGGAGTCCAAGAGGGAGGACCTGGCTAAAGATACAGTTTTGAGTCATCAGGATGTAGAGAATATAAATCAAGGTTCATGAACTCAGTTATGAGCACGAGATTTAGACCTAAATGGCTTACGTTCAATTCATGAGTCCCTTCTATTTTTGTGACCTTGTGCAAAATACTTCACTTTTCTCTGCTTCAGTTGCTTCATCTGTAAAACATGTATTATATAATATCTACTTGATGGCTGTCTTGAGTTATTACTCATAATACATTAAATAGTACCTGGCTTATGGTGAAGATTAAAAACATTTTTTTATGTACAAGAAATGTAGCTTTCTGTCTTTATAACTCTACTTTGGTTTATTTATATATTCCCAGTGTCCCGAACAGTGTGTGGCACGTATTAAGGGATCAATAAATAATTGTTACAAAATAAATAAGCTACTTTCTAATACAAAATTCCATTCTGGAATGGTGGCAAAAACCTAATCTCTAGCACATCTCTCTCCAACTTCATTGAGGCAACACTTAAGTTTCTTGGAAGTATGTACTACTAGGACATCAAAGCAGAGGTGGTACAAGACGATAGAAGCAATTACTCCTCCAGAATATGTGCCAGAAGGAACACAATGTCTGGTCTATCTTCCTGCCTGACCTTTTTTTTTTCCATTGGATTTCCATGAGACATATCTAGTTCTCACCCATATTACTCATTTATTATATAGCAAATATTAATTGATCATCTAATCATGTGCTTGACACGTTCTAGGAGCTGGGGAAATAGAGTAGCACAATGCAAAGTTCCTGTCCCTGTGGAGCCCATGTTTATATGTCTCCTCCTATTCACATGGTCACTTTAGAGTCGGAAGCTCCCTCTGCTACTCTGGTGTCATTCTGGGGTTGCATGGGGCTACATTTGGCTGCTTCTGCAATATTCTGGTACCAGAAATCTTTGTAGGATTGTCCATGGGCCATGTACCTGGAGGGATCAAGCAGACATTTTCTCTTTCTGGATCATTCCACTCCATGCAGGATCCTTCAGCCCTTTCACTTACAGGCACCCCTACAATTGACTTCTCAACCTCTTTGATTCATCCCTCCAGCTAAAGAGACTTTTTTTTTGTTTTTTTGTTTTGTTTTTTTTTTTTTTTAATCCCAGTTGGAAAGAAGGACCAGTCTCTCAGTCTCTTCCCACTTGTTGTCCCAAACATTTTTTTATACTGAAAATACTCTCTACGTTTCTCCGAAGACTCACAGGCATATCTGCTGGCGGCCTCCCTCATATCTTTTGAGGAAGCACACTCGGAGACACCCTCTACCATACAGGGCAGGAGGAAAAGATTAAAAATGACGAAACACACACCAATTTATACATCAAAATATTATTGTCACAAGCCTGTAAATGACACCTTGAAAACGATAGATGACATTATTACTTCATTAAAAATTCAAGGTTACGAAACCGCTAATCAAATTCATTTACTTCTACTCATTTTCTTCGTAAAAGGCTCATTTCCTTTAAGTTTTTCTTTAGGCATTAAATGCCAATATCTCATCACCGTAACTTGTAAAAATATTTTTTCGCTTACCTCTTCTTCCTTCCTTCCTTCTTTCCACCCTTTCTTTTCCCTAGAGTTTCACTTGGCTGGCAAAAAAAAAAAAAAGTCCCGGGACGAACAACATACACCTCGGGGCCCTGGTGCCAGAGATTCCTGGTCCTTGAAACCACCAGGGTCTGGTCCCTGCCACCTACAAAGCAAACTCCAGTCCTCCGGGACGTGCTTTGCCTTTCCCACTCAGAGTCAAAGTGCGGTGGCACCCTCTCGCCCCGGGTGCCCGGGGGTGCGGCGTGGCTGAGTTATCGCTGGAAAAGCTGCTGGACGTGGAGACCGCCCCAGGCCGGCCCGGGGGAAGGCACTGCGCATGCGCTGGCAACTCTCTCGTCTACTCGGATACCAAAGACCGCCTACTTTTTCGTTAGAGCGAATGCAAGTATTCCCGTTAACTGGACCAATTTTCTTTTCCCTAATGCCTTGTTTCCCCAGCCCCGCTCCCAGGTTTTCCACTCATTGATAATTCTGAGTAAGTTCAGTCACCTAGCAGGTGAAAGAGCATTTTTAAGAGCATTTAAAATTCTTTTTTTTTTTTTAACTTTATTTATTTATTTATTTTTATTTGACAGACAGAGATCACAAGTAGGCAGAGAGGCAGGCAGAGAGAGAGAAGGGAAGGCAGGCTCCCCGCCAAGCAGAGAGCCCAATGTGGGGCTTGATCCCAAGACCCTTGAGATCATGGCCCAAGCGGAAGGCAGTGGCTTAACCCACTGAGCCACCCCGGCGCCCCCAAGCATTTAAAATTCTTAATCTCTCCATCCGCTATTAGTGGATCATCAAGCCAGGTTCTGGCATTTGTTACAGCCTGAATTTTCAGGAGGGTTTTCACTCCTCCCTGCCCCCTAGAGTCATCATTGAAGAATGCCAAAGCAGCGTTCAAGAACTCGTTTATAGGATTTTCCTTTCATAAATGAAATTATTAAGGCCAGTAGACTTGCCTAGAGTTCTAACCAGTTGTAGTGAAAGCTGGAACTACACCCCAGGTCCTCTGCTTCCCCTTGAGGATCAACTCTTGTAGGCCCAGAAAGTCATAGGTAAAATGACTGAAAATAAAATTACAGGTCTCCCCTTTGTGGCACATAGCAAAATTTTATCTAGGTTAACAAATCTTGAAATGTTAAAAAAAAAAAAAATGGGAGTACAGTTAATAGTAATGGCACCCCATACTTCCAGCATGTGAACTGAAGCACCGTCTTGTGGCAGAGGCAAGCATCTATAGTGATGGTTTGTGGAGGTATGGTGCTTACTCCCTGTTGTCACTGTTGTACTCATGTACGAGCAGCCCTCAATCAGATTGAGAATGTTATTCTTCTCATTTTACAGATTAGCAAAGTAAGGTGCAGAGAGGGTAAAAACAAGTTCAAGTTCACACACAGGCAAGGCATAGAGCTAGAATTTGAACTCAGACTGATTCTAAGCAATCCTTCTATGTTCCACAATACCTCATCATAAGAGGGCTTCATTTGCAAAATGATACAAAAACTACTACTATGTTTACTTGTCTTTAAAATAATATTTCAGAGGCACCTGGGTGGCTCAGTAAGTTAAGCCTCTGCCTTTGGCTCAGATCATGGTCTCAGGGTCCTGAGACAGAGCCCCCATAGAGCTCTCTGCTCGGGAGGGGGACTGCTTCTACCTCTTTCTCTCTCTGCCTGCCTCTCTGCCTACTTGTGATGTGTGTGTGTGTGTCAAATAAATAAATAAATCTTTAAAAAAATAAAATAAAATAAATATTCCAAATTATAGATTCAATTCCTGGTGAGGAAATATAAAATCTATTAAACCACAAAGCAACAGTAGTTACCAGCTAAGTTAGTTAGTTATAAACTAATTTCTATTTCAGGGCTTGCTAAAGGAGGGATGGTTAATAAATCAGACTTTTTTTTCTTCACTGTAGTCTTTTATTCTCTAATCGCACTAATGCCAAATAAAGGTAGTTGGACACTCTTTAAAAAGACTTATGTCGGGGGTGGGGGGAAGATTTATTGTAAGGGCCTATTTAGCCAGAATAATTCCATCCGATTAAACAGTGATTTTGTTATTTATGCAGTAAAACTTAAACTGACCCTGCCCTCCCCTCCCCACCACAGAACTTACTTAAAAGCAAGTCTGGGAAACCAGTCTCAGATAACAAAGCCTAAATATAAGGGCGGGTCAGGCCAGGTGGAGACATCCAATCAGTGGGGCAGGCAAACTGTCTCCCTAGCTACCAAGGAGTGTGGGTCCTGCCTTTTGAGCACCAATTCTGACCAAGGTGATAGGCTAGTTCAAATATCTACTAGGGTAAATTGTAATTCAATTGGCCACCCATGTGTGACCTAGCATGACTGTGCAGCTTTCTCTGTGTGTTACAATCTCATTGGCCACCTGTGTGTAGCCAGGCCCAACCACATGGCCTTTGCTCTATAAAAGTCTATAAGGCAGGGAGGGGTTGCCTCTTTATAAGAGACGGCCCTGGCCGGTCGGTTTGATTCTCGATTTCTTTGATTCTCGATTCTTGGCGCGAAATAAAGCTTTGCTTGACCTTCGCTTTGTATTAGTCTCACTCCTCTGATCACAGGCTCATTATTGGGGGACCTAACACATATGTCGGGACACCTGGGTGGCTCAGTGGGTTAAACCTCTGCATTTGGCTCAGGTCATGGTCTCAGGGTCCTGGGATCGAGTCCTGCATCAGGCTCCCTGCTCAGCTTCCCCCTCTCCCTCTGCTGCTCCCCCTGCTTGTGCTCTCTCTCCTCCTCTCACTCTCTGTCAAATAAATAAATTCTTAAAAAAAAAAAAAAGATTTATGTCATCTAAGACATTTAAGACTTGTGGAATCCACTATATAGGCATTTTGGTAGAAGACAGTGTCCTATAGCATAGGACAGCAAGAAGCCAGAACCTGGCTATCTCTAGGACACAGCCATATGAGAGCACTCATCCATGCTTCCATCCTGGAGGCTGAATGCCAAGAGAGTGACACAAAGAAACAAAGATAGTTCAATTTGGTGAGACTAGTGTTGTTTTCTAGGTTTCTCCAATGGGATGCCTCTTCCTGCAAAGTGATTCTGGATCTGTTCTTCCATTGTGCAGAGCTACCCAATACCCTTCTAGGAAATATCTTTTCTGATTAGAGTAGCTAGAGTAAATTTCTGTTGTCTGTAACCAAGAACTATGATTTGAACAAGGCATATAATCCTTGCTTACTGAACAACTTCTGGTTTATAATATGGCCTTAGGACCTGTATATCTCACTGCTTGAAATTCAGGGCTCAAGTGCTATGAAATATTGGCTTTCTTTTTTGTCACTTCAACAGTAAATATAAGATTTGCATGTATATGTTTCCCAGACGATAGCTTTAGTATATCATAATATATTTCCACTTATCACCTTTATTCGTATCTTATTTCTTGAAAGTTGGTGAGGACTCAGTCAAAAATTAGTTTAACTCAGACCAAACAGTTCAAGAATAAATAAACTGTTTAAAAATAAGTCCTATATTGAATCACTAAATACTATCCCTGAAACTAATATTACTCTGTATGCTAACTAACTGGAACTTAAATAAAATATTGGGGGGGAAAAAAGTCCCTGCTAATGGTAACTGGTAGGGTTTTCTATTTGCTTATTTTTTTGTTTAAAGAGAAACTATTGGTGTACCTCAATATCGTTTTTCCCCTAACACATTTACCCTGTTACAATCTCATGTTCATTCTTTCATATGAATATCTTAAAAACACAATAAAAGAAAATAAAAAGTTAAGTAAATAAATTTAACATTTTAACAAAATATGTCATAGCATTTGTTTATAGAAATAGGATATTCTTGGGCACCTGGGTGGCTCAGTTGCTTCATGTCTGCCTTTGGCTCAGGTCATGATCCCAGGGCCTGGGACAGAGTCCTACATCAGTCTCTCTGCTCAACAGGGAGACTCTTCCTCCCCCTATCCTGGCCTCTCACCTTGCTCCTTGCTCATGTGCCTGCTCTTTTTCTCTGTTTATCTTTCAAATAAATTAAAAAAAATAGGATATTCTTAAACAAATTATCAAATAATAAACTATCACACAAATTATAAATTATCATATATCAAAAACAAAACAAAACACCCATTCTGAGGGAAATCACTTCATGTAGAAAAAGTGAAAGTCCAGGAAATTCTTCCAGAATCTTGTTTCCTGTGGTGACTTTACTTCATTTTATTTACATTTTATATTTTATATTTTTTATTTTAATTTGATCACCAAATAATGTAAAAACATTATGAGTCTCTGAAACTTAGTTTGCTTTTATACACTGCCACATTCCCCCCCCCCCTGAAGTAACAGTAAACATTCTTCTGCCCAAGTTTATAATCCTGTCTAGGCTACACAAACAAATACCCAGGAACATATAAATTTTGCTTGATCTGTATAGATAACTCATTGAAAAAGAAATTATGTCATCACAGTTCCATCTCAGTAAGTATGGGGGGTCAAAATGTATTTCTTATTTTATGTTTGTGTCTTCTATTTTGACTTATAATTGTTCTTATCTTGGTAATTGTTTTTCATAATAGAAACTGCACTATGAATAATCACATTTTTGGACTTATTATGCTTAAAAATTAATACATATAATTCAATTTACTTTAACTAATTTCATATTAGAGCTGTCATTTTTAAGTCTTTGATTGTCATATATTTGCAATACCTGTTAGATTTTTAACATTACTAAAAAAATGTACTAAGGAAAAAGTAAGACACTGAGTTATGGTTGATAGTTCACATGGGTTTTTCACTTTATGAGAGAAAGACCTCCATCTCTCATTTATTCATATATTCAACAAGCATTTAATGAGTTGCTTGTGTGCCTCGCTTTGTTCTATGCAATAGTATGAATAAACAAGTGTTGTGAAAATTTCATTTTAGTGGAGACCGAAAATAAATGATAAACACACAAATAAGTAAATAACCAGTTTACTAGGAGGTGATAAAAGCTATTGGCTGAAGGGGGTTGGAAGTGCATTGGGAAAATGAGCAGCTTGCATTTTAAACTGAGGTAGTAAGAGTTGAGTTGAGTTGTAACTAAACCAACATGAGTTCACTCATGTGTGTCAGAAACTGCACCAAGTTGAGTTGTCCACAAAGACAGTTTATTTGCAGGAAATAAAGAGATCACAGGGAATGGCTTCCAAAGCCATGACTCCCTGCAAGGGAATGAATGGGTTCCTATTGTTTAGAGTTAAGATGAATATTTAGGTAGGGAAGCCTTGTCATCATATGAAGATGCGGCCATAAGGTCATGCATGTACCTTAAGGAAACATGCCTACACATACAGTAGAATGTTATGTAGATGAGGTCAGTGTTCCTCCTTGGATAGAGATTTTAGTAATATTTTGAAGTAAAGGTGATTATAGGTCAGTAGAGGTCACTTCACAGTCCCTCTATGCAGGTTCCAATCAGGTTTAGCTGAAAGGGTCTGGGTGATCTGGGCCAATGGGAAGTCTTGTCAGGGCAGTCTATAACCTTGGGGGGTAGTTTCAGGTTTCATCTGACTGAGTTAAGAGGAAAGCCAAAAGAAAAGGTTAGCAGGAAAATGTTTACCAGCAGGAGTGCACTAAAAGCCAAGTCCTGGGGTCTGGTTGGCGGTACAATGAAAAGGTAAGATTTTAGTGTAATTTGAGATAATGCAGAGTTAGACGTGGTAGTTGGGATAAGAGTAACTTAGCTCGGACAGAAGAAACAGGCTGTATAAAAGCATGGGGGCATGGATGTATGTAAGGACTAGCAAGGGGAATGGTGTGGTAGAAGCAGAGTGGAGGAGGAGAGATGAAGGGAGAGGGAATGGGTCATATCACACAGAGTTGCCAGTGACATGATTGACTTACTGATATGGCTCAAATTTCTAAAAGGAGACTTTTTTACTGTGAGAATACATTTTTGGACAAGAGGAATTCCAGGAGCAGGGAGACCAGTGAAAAGGCTATTGGAGTAGTCCAAACTAGAGATGATAACTGGGACAGGTGATGGAAAGTAATCAGATTTTGGACATATTTTGAAATTGGAGCCAAGAGGTTTTGCTGATCACTGACAGTGGGATGTGAGAGAGATGTCAACTCCAAGGTTTTTGGCCTGAGCAAGAAATAATACCTCTTAGATACTCTTTAGGGAAGTAGATGTAGACGTGTTACATTTATTTCAAGAGCCGTTTAATGTGCCATAGTAATTGTATATCATACTTTATATATTTTCTTACCAATGAACAGTTGGTTACTTTCTAACACCATAAATAATGCTTCAATAAAAAGTTTTTACGTGGTTTAAGGAATTCTTCAACCTTTAGAAGTACTTGTCACATTATCTTTATTTATACAGTTCCTGAGGAACATTTGAAATGTGACTTCGTTTCTAATTAATAATTTTTCATTAGCTCTGAACAGAGAATTCACTGACCAAAAATGTCTTTAATGTTTTCTTCAGCTTGATTAATCGTCAGCCAGGCTTCTTTCTGGCTATAGACTTCCTGGGTCCCCCTTTCTTTCTTTTTTTCTTTCTTTTTAAAGATCTTATTTATTTATTTAACAGACAGAGGTCACAAGTAAGCAGAGAGATAAGCAGAGAGAGAGGGGGAAGCAGGCTCCCCGCAGAGCAGAGAGCCTGATGCAGGGCTTGATCCCAGGACTCTGGGATCAGGACCTGAGCCGAAGGCAGAGGCTTTAAGCTACTGAGCCACCCAGGCATCCCGGGTTCCCCATTTTTTAAAGCATTTACTTTAAGAAATTGTCATTGCGGGGTGCCTGGGTGTCTCAGTGGGTTAAGCCTCTGCCTTCTGCTCAGGTCATGATCCCAGAGGCCTGGGATCAAGCCCTGCATCAGGCTCTCTGCTTGGCAGGGAGCCTGCTTCCCCTCTCTCTCTGCCTGTCTCTCTGCTTACTTGTGACCTCTCAATGTCAAATAAATAAATAAATAAATCGTCATTGCAAGTCTTTTCTCTTCCCCCATTGAGATGCAAATCTTTTTAAAAGCCTCTTGCCTGGCACCTGGGTGGCTCAATGGATTGAGCTGCTGCCTTCAGCTCAGGTCATGATCTCGGGTCCTGGGATGGAGTCCCACATCGGGCTCTCTGCTCTCCAGGGTGCCTGCTTCCTCCTCTCTCACTCTGCCTGCCTCTCTGCCTACTTGTGATCTCTATCTGTCAAATCAATCAATCAATCTTTAAAAGCCTCTTGCCACTTTCACAACTCTGGAATGTCTTTCTCCTTGAAGACCTAAGAACCATCTCTTTGAAATGTAATCATCAAGGAAACAGCACTCCTCTCCCAGTCTCTGTGGGAGAGTATGAGCCTAAATTTGGTAGGGGCCACGTTTCAAGTTGTAAAACCACCTCCTGCCTGAGGAAAGCACATAATGTACTTTACTTTTGTTAAGGTCAATGAGTGATTTATGATATCCTCATTCCAGCTCCTAAAATCTCTCCACTCCTTTCTTTCAGTGGTATTGAGTTCAAACTTTAGTTCTAGCCTCTCTTCCTTATTGCAATAGCTTTGATTAAAAACTTCTTTAAGTTATGCAAATCAAGACTACAATTAGATATCACCTTACACCTGTTTGGATGGTTTTTACTGCAAAGACAAGAAATAACAAATGTTGGCAAGGATATGGAGAAAGGTAACCCTTGTACACTGTTGGTGGGAATGTATATCGGTATAATCATTACAGAAAATTATATGGAGTTCTCTCCAAAAATTAAAAACAGAACTACCATATGATCCAGCAATCCCATTTCTGAGTATATATCAGAAGAAAATAAAATCAGTATCTTAAAGACATATCTGTGCCCCCATGTTCATTGTAGCATTATTTACAATAGCTAAGATACAGGAACAACCAAAGTGTCTGTTAACAAATGAATGGATAAAGAAATTGTTGTGTGTGCTCCCCCCACACATACACACACAGAAATACTATTCAGCCACAAAAAAGAAGAAAATCCTGCCACTCATGAACAATATGGATGAAACTGGAGGACATTACACTAAATGAAATAAAATGACAGAATAATACTGTACGGTATCACTTATATGTAAAATCTAAACAGGCAAACAAAAGTTGAACTCATAGGAACAGAAAGTAAATTGTAGTTGTTAGGGCCTGGGGGGTGGGGAAATGGGGAGATAGTGGCAAAATTTTAGTTAGAAGACAAAGAAATGCTGTGAACCTCGTGTATAGCATGGTATCTATAGTTAATAATGCTTCATTATATACATCAAATTTGCCATGAGAGTGGATCTTAGGTAATCTCATTTTTTAAAAATATGAGATGGTAATACACTAATTTAATTGTTTATTGTGACAATCATTTCATAATATAATCATTATGACACATATATCATGACACTATACACTTTAAATAGAGACAATTTTATTTGTCTATCGTGCTTCAATAATGCTGGAAAAATATTCAAAAAATAAAAATGTCTTTGCCTGTTTAACTTTGTCCAATGAAATCATGCATTTCTCAAGGTCAAAGCTGAGAGCTTCCTCAGAAAGAAAATATTACCTTAGAATTAACACCCTCCCTTAATTGTTCCACTTTCCATCTTTTCCTGTGCCATCTCCAGGAAATGATCATATTGAATCATATTGATCATATTGAATACCTTCATTAAAAAAGAATTATGAGTGTAGTATAATCTATGTTTATATAGTTAAGAATAGCCTTACATTATAAAGTTCCTAAAAAAAAAAAAAAATCAGTGTCCAGAAATGATTATTCAGCAAATAGGGTGAACCAGGATCAGAATTTCTGCTTCAAGAGTGATAATTAATTAGTTCATTATCATTTTTAATTCTCAACAATGTATATATCACTCCCTTGTTAATGCTTTGAAAATAAAGCTAAGATTGCCTGGAAATATTATTTAAATGTATTCTCAAACTGTATTGCTTAAAAGTAGCATTAACTTAGAGCATTAGTATCTATACAGTTTACTCCACAATTTGGTGATTGGAAAAAGAAACATACAAAATCTTTATATAAGCTCTATAGTTTTAAAATATTAAATTTTATATGTAATAGGTTGTATAAATTTTAACGGAAATAGTAGAAATCATCTACCACCATTGTTTAAAGGCAAACTGCTTCTTACTTTCAAAGATCATAAGAAATTAAAGTTTCATTCTTATATTTTATATTATTCACTATACTACGTTGTAAAATATGGCAGTCCTATATATAATAAGTTGCTTTTAGATATTATTTACAAGTTTATTCTATAATTTTTTATTTTTTATAAACATATATTTACAAGTTTATTCTAAAAGAGCTGTAATAAAGTGACTCCTGTTTTAAATTTCAGAGTACTTCATGTGCATACGAACATATTCTGTAATTCTTTTATTTGTGGGAGGAAGAACTATTCTCTAAGAAATAAAAATCCATAAGAAAGTATAAAATAAAAAATTAGAGTTCCAGAAATGATTTTTTTACCCAACTGGGTACTCTGTGCAACCAACCAAGTAACACAATGTTAAAACCAAGGGTCCAAATTGCTTTTGCTCTTTTAAAGTAAAGGTTACATTTGTAATCATTGTCTCACAGTATTTTTATAAACTGGAGTTGTTAAATTGTTTCCTAACAAAACTCAGGGACCTTTTACACAAACAATAAATGTTTTGTTTTCAAAATACAAAGTTTATTTTTGAAGTAAAGGTTTATGTTCCATGAAGTCTCTGAGCCTGAGAATGCTTTCAGCTCGGAAATTCTTATTGGAGCCCAGAAGTAGCTACTATAAGCATTGAAGTACCCTCCTGGGTGTGACATTCCCAGCTTGATAACTTGATGGTTTAATTTACTTATATGGAGCTCTTCAAAGTGATTTTGTAGCTTTGGGTAGGAAACTGAAGCCGGAGTTACTGAGCCTCAAATAAGTGGAATTTACACTTAGGAACACTGAAGATTGCTATAATCATTTTCAGGGTGAAAAAATTTAACCACTGGCATCACATCAAAACTTCAAATGTAGAAAGAAGTTTTATTCTGTGATTTAAAAAAAAAAAAAAAAGCCAATGAATGAACTGAGTTCAGTTCATAGGAAGAATTATTGGCAAATGATTTAAGGTCATGTTGACTTTCTCTTAACAATTAAAATAATCTGCTTAATTCGAAGGAAGACTTCCTAGAATAATAACATTCCTACTTTCTTTGCTTAAAAGTTAATTGCTGATTTCTGCATTCAAATCTGTCCAATGACTTCCAGTGGCATTTCATTTAAAATCTCGCTGGATCATGCAGGTTGACACTGAAGGAAGAAAATACAAAAGACTTTGAAGGAAAACACTCAGAGATAAAATAATTACTGCTAATTATGGAGCAGAATTGAGAATAGAGCTTATTCATTCTTCTGCTTTTGGTATCACCTGGCTTTATTATTTGAAATAGATAGAGATTGGAAAAGTATCAGAAAGCTGGAGCTCTCTCTCTACCTATCCCTTGGGGGCTCATATGTAGACTGGAACCATGGAGAGAGTGTTGCTGCCTCCACCTTCATTTTGCCCTCACAAAAATGTATACTGATACTGAGACTCCAAATTGCATGCATTTCAAAAAAGAATTCAAAGCTATAAATGCTAAAAATTTATAGGTTAACAAGGGGGAAATATTCTATTAGAGTAATATATACACTCATAAATAGTATGTCATATGAGAGAATAAATATAATGAATACAAGAATTTAGGAAGAGATAAGTCAAAAACAAACAAACAAACAAAAAACCCAAAGCAGAGGAATAGATTAGATTAAAGCAAATTATTTAGAAACTAGGGTAATTTAATTGATTATCAAGTATTCTCATATAAAGATTTATGAAAGATAAATTTTCTTCAAGTAGTATGGTAAACAGAGAAACTGAAGTGCAAATATGACCTTAGTAATTAAAACTAAACTTAAAATCTAATTTAGAGAAGGTACTGCAAAATGCACTTATTCTAATAGTTTGGGATGTTTATGTGAAATAGATTTTTGTAAGTATCACCAAATTTATCTACAGAAGCAAAAGAGCTCTCAAATAGGTTTCTATTTCTTAGACACCTTAAAAATTTTAAAGAACTATCTTTGGAATAGATAGTGTTGTTGGAAAATTCTGTCAAAACTTTGAGGAATACAATATTGATTGCTTATGCAAACAGTTTATGAGCTGCTACATAAACAGAGAAATCCTCATAGTGCCATTTCTGAAACTAAACTATGTATAAGATTTGACTAAAGTACCATAATGAGAAGTTCTAAGTAACAATTTTTATTTTGGAGTCCTATCCTAAATAATGGTAAGTTATATTTCATAAAATAGTGAAATAATAACACAGCATGACTAAGTAGAGTAAGGAGGTTTTATTTCTCTGAGAGGGCAATGTATAGCAGAGGGCTAGCCAATTTCCAAGAACTTGGTGTTTGTAGTTATAAATTACTTAGGAGTCAGGAGTATTTGTAACTGTTAAAAAAAATAGCCAATCTTATATGTGTGATACCCAATAGAAGACTATGGAATAAAATTATAAATCTTCAACAAGAATAATCAGATAAATTAATCCATCATAGTGGAATTCTAAAGGCAGTTTCAAGTATCTTTAAAATTTTAGTACAAAATAATCTTAATACTTTAATGTTAAAAATACTTTCATATAATTAAGAATATTGAGCCAAAAGACTTACCATTTGGTGTGGGGGACCTTGAATCCTACTTTGTTCTTTAATATTCTAAGGGTAAAAAATTATTTAAAACCCTATAGCATAAAAAATTCAGGTCTTTGAAAGGTGCAGGTCTGTCTAAGCATGACTCCACACATGACAACTGACTCTATATTTGACTCCACAAAAATTTTTTAAACCCCTTGTATTAAATTAATTTAAAATACATTAAAAAGTTCGTGAAAATCTGTGAAATACATTTGCATGAAGGTCAATTTACTTGTATTTTTCAAAATAAAATCTTATCAAATTCTTGCTAAGTGCCACTGTTCTGAGAACTTTACATGGCTTATTCCAACTAGTGATCACCTCAGCTAGCTGACCCCTCAGTCTCCTCCCCAAATATTCACCAGAGAAAACTGGAGTTCAGAAAGATTTAGTAAACATGCTAATGCTATCCAGCCCATTATTAGAAAAGCTAAGATTCAATCTCCAGTAGCCAGCCTATCTAGATCCAAACCTTACCTGTAGGACCAGCTTCATGGGCATGTGACCTGTGTCACTGCACAGGGTTCCACACTCAGAAGAGCCCTGAGTTTAATGTTCTGCTGCTGCCATCTTAAAATTCTCAATTTTTGAACAGGGGAAGCTTTATTTTCATTTTGCACCAGACCTTGCAAATTACGTAGGTGATCTAGCTTCACTTACCCATAATACTGTATGTGTGCATGGGCTTATGCTTGTGTGTGAGTGTGTGTGTGTGTTATAAAATACTTCACCAAGATGGACTCACTGTTTCACTTAGGTTGTCTAAACTTTATACAGGCTTTGTCTTCTTGCCTCAGGCCCAACTTCCCTTTTCTTAGAGCATTTTACCTCAGAAGACTTGTAATGGTAAATTCTCCCTGCCCATTTGAGATATAAATCTTTTAAAAAGCATCTTGCAGGTTTTATAACCCAGGAATGTCTTCCCCAAGGACCTGGGAGCTATCCACTTGAAATGCAGTCATCAAGGAAGACAATACCCCTATCTCCTAGTTTCTGTGAAGGGTAGAAGGGAACTTGCTCCAAGTAATAAAACTACAACTGTTGTGAATATAGGAGAAAGTTTACTTTTGTTTTAGGCAAAGCCATTTAGGAACACAGGCAGCCCAAGATTCTCCATTCCAACTCAAAAACTCTCCTGCCTTTTGTCTTGTCAGTGTTGTTAGGTGTCTAGATTTGGTCTCTGCTTTCTCCCCTTATTGAAGCAGTAGTTTCAGAATAAAATTAACTTCTTTGAATTATGTTGTCTGGTGCCATTTTTTTTCTTCAATATATTCTATGTGTTATTTTTAAGCTAAACATTTTGGTTAATGAAACTAATGTTTGGTTTTACCAAACAATGTTCAGTATTCTCATAGTCTATCTAATGCAAAGAATATCAATAGCAAGACCATCATTAAAACACACACACACACACACACACACAACACTGCATATCATTTCATGATGTGGCTAGATAATAATTTATGTGGTAAAGTTTATACTGTTGAGTGTCAAAGATTTTGGAATTGTATCAGTTTGAATAAAATTGTCATAAATTTCTGTCCTAATGAATTCATATGGAATAAAATGTGGGTAATTTCTAAAAAAAAAAAAAATGTGGGGATAAAAATATTAATAGGATTTTCCAGTTTGTTTAAAAAAATGCCATAAGGGCCCCTGGGTGGCTCAGTGGGTTAAGCCACTGCTTTCAGCTCAGGTCATGATCTCAGGGTCCTGGGATCGAGTCCTGCATCAGGCTCTCTGCTCAGTGGGAAGCCTGCTTCCCCCTCTCTCTGTCTGCCTCTCTGCCTACTTGTGATCTCTCTCTGTCAAATGAATAAATAAAATCTTTTTAAAAAACCATACAATTTTATTTTGAACTAATTTATTTGTGACTATGCACAAATCCCACTTCTCATAATATTTTTGTGACTTTAAGAACCACTGCTAATTCTAGAATGAGACAATTACTAATGTAAAGTTTGCCAAATGGTAATTTTTTTGTTGCCATCATTCATTTTAAATTTATTGTTAGGAATCAGAGCATATAAAAATTTAACACAATCCCAGTTAAAAGAACTATCAGTTTTTCTTTCTCCAGAAGTTAGGTAAGTTAAATATAAAATTTTTTTTGTAAGAACAAACAAGAAAGAATGGACAGGAAAATCCTGAGAACAAAAAAACCAAAAAACAAAAAACAAAACAAACAAACAAACAAAACAAGAAAGAAGAGGTTTCTAGCTTTGTTATACATTACATTATACCATGAAGACTATAATATTAGTAATGGCACAGACTCAGAAAAACTAATGGAAGAGAATAGAACATTTGGAAAGAGATCTAATTACACATGCAAATTTACTAAATGATAAAGATGTCATCCCAAATAGTGGAAGGAAAGTAACTTTTTACTAAAAAAGCATATAAAAATACATAATTGGATCTAGCCTATGTATAATATACCACTATAAATTCCAAATGGATTAGAGATTTAAATGTAACAAATTATACTGAAGCAAGAGAGTGGGGTTCTTGTCTCATGAGTCCGAAGAATGAATCTCATAGACAAAGGAGAGCAAAGTGATAGGGTTTTATTAAGCAGGGATAAGAAAAAGCTGGCAGGAGCGAGAGGGGTCCCAAGCAAGTTGTCAATGAGGGCTTTTAATTTCTGGCCTTTCTTGCCAGTGGTTAGGTCAGTGGCCTAGAAGTTGACATAACACTTAAACATTGTATGAGAGTTTTTGTTTCTGTGACATCTATGATCTATACATATGTATTGCTAGGTCAGGTTAATCTTTATAGTGAACTTTTCCTCTGATCAGTTTTTGTGGTTATTTTTATGTTCTGTGTTTACAATGTAATTATTACAAAATATTTTAACCCTAGTAATTGGGATAGGGTGGTCTAAGTTTTCCTGATCTCTGTCTTTGTTCTGTCTCAGCATCTGCATACCTGAAATACCTTCCTAGCCTAGTCAGGGCCTCCTGTCTCTCCCTGCCTATATCTTAACCCTTTCCCTATGCAATACCACAAAAGTATTATAAGCATTATAAGAAACCTCTATAAGCTGGAGGGGGAAAACTTTCCTAACCATTTTACTAAATCCAGAGTGGGGGCGGATATTGAAAAATAGGACAATAATCACAAAAGAAAATTTTGCAAGTGTGCACACCCACATAGAATAAAAAAAATTAGTATTAAGAAAAAGCATTTCAATTTACATTAGATTCAAAGTTTGGTATCCTTAATATACAAAGAACTTCTTAAAAAGAAGAAAAACCCAACAACTTTTTAGAAGAAATAAGTTAGAGATATGGACAGAGAGATCATAAAAAATTAAATGCAAATAGCTATTAACCACATGATAAAATGATCACCCTGGCACATAGCAAAAGCAATACAAAGTGAAATTACAGGGGAATAACATTTTTCACCTATTAAATGGGCAGAAATTCAAAAATTTGACAACATACTCTACTGGCAAGACTGTGGGGAAATAGGCACTCTCATAATTGCTGGCAAGAATACAAACTTGTACAACATCTAGGAGGGAAATTTGGCAATATCTAGCAAAATTACATATGCAATTACACTTTGATTAGTGATTTTACTTTGAAGAGTCCATTTAAATGACATACTGGTTAAAAAATAAAAAAGACAGATGTACTATTTGTGATAGTAAAGGACTGGAAGCAACCCAAACATCCATCAGTAAGAGGCTAATTGAGTAAAATATGATACAGTAACTAAATGACATTATATGCAGCTATAGAGTCAGGTATCTAGTTATATATTTTGATGGAAAGGTCATTAAATAAAATATTTTTAAATAAAACTAGCAAGAAGAGGAAAATGTTATGACATGCTATTTTTTAAAAAACTTAGAAAATTTAGAATATATTTATGTATTTGTGTGTACATATATATGTGTGTGTGTGTGTATATATATATATATATATATATTTAAATGAAAGGACAGTTTATATAATTGTTTAAATAGTTACCTATAAGATGGAGAGAAAGAGTGGAACATACAGAAACAGAAGGTAAATAATTTATGTAAATATAAAATAAAATTATATGGAGAAAAAAACCCTAAATAAAAAAAATGCAAGCAAAAATAAAGAAGAACATAAGTGTGTATCTAGTTGGTGGAATGAGCTTACATAAATTATTTCAAGTTACTTTTAAAACAAGTATTTGAACAAAAAATTTTCTTTTGGGATATTCTCAGGATAAAAAGTGGGAAAACAGGGGTGCCTGGCTGGCTCAAAGGGTACAGCATGCAACTCTTGATCTTGGGGTTTGGAGTCTGAGCCCCATCTTGGGTGTAGAGATTACTTAAAAATAAAATCTTAAAAAAAAAAAAAAAGAACTGAGAAAACAAAACACTGTATCCTGTTTTGTTGGTTTTGCAATTTGTTGGTTTTGTTAGTCAAATATTATGTGGGATACATTTGAATTAAGATTACCAGTAGGAGCTCATGATATATTTTATCTGTAAAATATTACCAACCTTGTACAATGAAAAGGCATAGAATCAATTGCACTTGTGATGCCCAGATTGAGTTCTCCAAATACCATTTTCCACTAACAGAAAACAGGACACTTGGGAGAAATTATGAAATCCATGTCTGTGGCAGTAAATGTACAAGATAAAACTAAAAAGTGTACCAGTTCCTTCATTTATAAAATGGGAATAATGACAGCACTTTCTCTTGGACTCAGGAGAATTGAGTAAGTACTCCCAACTTGTAAAATAATACAACAGACTCAGGCTCAATATAGCATTACAACATAGTGTCTTCTACATAAATTCACAGAAAAACTGGAAGTATATAAATAAAATTGCCTTAGGTGTTAAGATTATATTTAATATTTTTTTAACTTTTAGTTTTCTATAATTTTCTGAATGTTTATATTAATATATGATGATTTAGTATAACATTTAATATATAAATGGTAAAAATAATGGTGATGTTAATGTAAAAATGAGAGAACCAATTTGAATGCACAAGAAAATATGGGTTGTATGTATTTTCAATATCTTTGCAAGATAGAAGTGGAGGGAAAGGATATGTGCTGCAAAATCAAGAGCCGTGGGTGGCTCAGTCAGTTAAACATTTGCCTTTGGCTCAGGTCACGATCACAGGGTGCTGGGATAGAGCCCCGAGTTGGGCTCCTTGCTTGACAGGGAGCCAGCTTCTACCTCTGCCTGCAGCTCCCCCTGCTTGTGCACTCTCTCCTCTTTCTCTCTCTCTCTCTCTCTCTGTGACAAATAAATAAATTAATTAATTTTTTTAAAAAATCAAAATGGGTTTAAATTTTAGCTCAAATTGTTGGCTTGCAAAGTGGTATTATGCAGGTCAGATGCCTTCTTGGGGAGTCATGTTTTCTACATGAATGACTAATTTTTATTTTTAATGGTGACAGTCTATCAACATCACAAAAATGTTGTCAAGAATAACAAAGGAGGGAGGGGGCGCCTGGGTGGCTCAGTTGGTTGAGCGACTGCCTTCAGCTCAGGTCATGATCCTAGAGTCCTGGGATCCAGTACCGCATTGGGTTCTCAGCTCCACAGGAACTCTGTGGAGCTCTGACCCTTTGACCTTCTCTCATTCTCTCTCTCTCAAATAAATAAATTAAAAAAAAAAAAAGAATAACAAAGAAGGGAGAACCCAGAAGAATTCTCAGCACAAAATAGGACATAAGTAAAAACAGTTATTTTAAATTTTCAAAATAATTTTAAGTAATGCTTTGGAAATTATAAGTTTTTTGAAAAATTATAAATCTTGCCAAATAAAAAGATATTAGTATTTATATATATATATATATTTTTTTACTTATAGAATGTTCTCATTTCTATTCATCTTGGTTTTATTTTCCCTGAGAAAATAAATTTGTATAGGCCAAATTTTCTATTATTTTATCTTTATAATCACTCTGCTTATAAGAGAAAGCAACAGCAGTAAAAGCAAATGCAGCCATGAAATTGTTCCTTTTCCCCTTCAAAAAATGATTGCTACTTAAGTGCTATACATTTAAAAAAATAATTTTCAAATGACCATCCCAGAAATTATTTTGGCTTTTTCAAAAATATTTGTCCTCATCACATTTGCAAGTTCTTCCTCTACAGTATCTGGCATTTCAATATGTTATTATTCATCAAGGACCAATTTTGGCCCAGTTATAGGAGGCTGCTAGTGCTCAGAATTTTCTGTCCGATGGTAGCAAAATGGAAAATTAAACTGGAAAGTTTCCATGGCCTAACCTTTTCCTATTAGCATTTTTCCCTCTTTTCTTGTTTCCTAATACCTTGGCATGCCCTGATCCTTTCAGCTAATGGAGCTGCTAATACAGAGGGGAATAAAATGACTAGGCAATTTAATCTCAAAGAAAAAATAAGTGCATTTGCTGATACTAGTATATGACTCAGAATTAAGAGAAGGTCACACACATGCACACACACACACACACACACACACACCAATAAGTTTAAAAAAAAATAATAATGCATGATTCCCTTCAGTGTAGTTTTACCTGAGAACTGATCATGAAATAAGGGTAATTGTAATTGATCCTGAAATGAATGAGCATTTTAACATTGGGGATGTAACTTTAAGACTCTGGTTCTTCATTTTGTAGGTCATGAAATAAGACAAATTTGTTTTCTTCCTTTATTTTATCCAGAGTTGCTAATGGGATACATGGCAATGTAGGAATAAGAGTAAGCCCTTGACCAAGGGCAGACTTCATGGTTCTGGGGTAGATAGCTCACCCCGCAATAGAACTCTGAAGTCTAATACAGCTAGAAAGCAAGAAAGTGCTTTTTTCTATATTCTAGTATTGTCCCACCCTTGATTATTGTGGCTTTATAGTAATTTTTGTATTCGGTAATAGAAGTACTCCAACTTATCTTTGATTTTGCGGAATTGTTTTAACTAATCTAGGTTGTTTGTATTTCTATATAAATATTAGGATAAATTTATAAATTTTGACAGAGATTGTGCTGAAACTGTAGAGCAACTTGGGGAGAATTCTCATCTTAAAAATGTTGATTCTTCCAATCAGTGAACATGGAATGTCTCCATTCATTAAGATCTTTTTAAAATTTTGCTCAGTAATGTTTTACAGCTTTGAGTTTTTAAGTTCTATAGTTCAGCTGTTAGAATTTATTCCTAAGTATTTTATCTTTTTGATGCTATTTTAAATGGATTTTCCCCTAATTTTATTTTCAAATTATATGTTGCTAATACTTTGAAATGTAATTAATTTTTGTATATTGATACTTTCTACATATGGAAATCACATAAACTATGAAGAAAGACATTGTCACTTCTTCAGATCCAACCTGCACGTTGTTAATTTTTTTCAGTATTTCACTGTCTAGAACCTCTAGGGCACTGTTGAAAATAAATGATAAGGGTGGACATCCTCAATTTGCACACCCTGCCCCAGTTCCTGTTGGGCAAAGAACATCCTAAGCAGGGATGACAGTTGAGTGTCCCATTTTCTTATTGTTGTAATATCTTGTGTTTCATATCTTTGCATGGCAATGATCCATGTGTTGGGTATATGTTTTGAATTTGGAAATTATATCCAAACATGACTAAAGGCTTAAGAACATAGAGGACACTGGAATATTATGCATTTTAAAGGAAAATCTGAGATCATGGACAAAGAGAAAGAAGAAAAGGGGAGAAAGGAGGAAGGATTGGAGGAAGAAAGAGGCCCTCAAATAAGACAGAACTATTTCAAAACAGAAAATTACTTTGTCTAGTCATACAACTTTAGGAAATTTATTTGTTTCGTCTGCAAAATGGGGGCTTATCCAAGTAATGATCTCATAGTCAAAATTAAAAGATTATTAATGAGATGCTTCACCTAGAAATAGAACTTGATGAATCCCTACATAATTGTTAGCAGTTATTATTATTAAGCCAAGACATTACCAAGTAATCACATTACCAATTCTCTTTTAAGAAGCAATACTAAAAACTTGCTGTTTCTATTTATTCTTAGGCTTATATACATAAGAAGAAAATTCTTACTAAATTTAAAGAGAATTTCCACTTGTATTTATTTCAAATTTGTATGGGTCAAAGTAATATTTTTTTTCCATTTTATATTGACATATAGTTGACATGTAACATTATCTTGGTTTTAGGCATAGGACATAATCATAGGATTATTTGTATATATTATGAATTATTGTCACAATAAATCTGGTTAACAGCCATTACCACATACAGTTACAATTTTTTTTCTTTAGAGGACAAATTTTAAGATTTATAATTTTAGGAACTTTCAAATATATAAAACAGTAGTATAAATTGTGGTCACCATGTCATACATAATATCCCATGACTTATTTAGAGTAATACGGTTTTTATTCTGGGAAACACACTTAAGCTACATCAACAATGGAAATAGAATGTGAGTTTGGACTTTTAAAGAATTTGCAAAAGCAAACATATTTTGAAAGTTAATGAACTTAAGTGGCCTTTGCCTAAGGCTATTCAATAAATCTACTCTTAATTTGCCACTAGTGTATGATATTTATAAAAATATATTATTATTTTTAAATGACTTTTTAAAATATATTATTTTTTGAGAAAAAATGTAAAAACAGTAATTTGTCTAGTCTAGTCAAGAATAACAAGGGAGGGGCACCTGGGTGGCTCAGACAGTTAAGCATCTGCCTTGGGCTCATGTCATGTCAGGATCCTGGGATTGAGTCCTGCTCAGCAGGAGTCCACTTCTGCCTCCCCCTCTCTTTCTGCTCTGATTCCCTGCTCATGCTCTTTCTCTCTCAAATAAATAAAATCTTTAAAAAATATTTAAAAAAGGAGGGGTGCCTAGGTGGCTCAGTGGGTTAAAGCCTTTGCCTTTGGCTCAGGTTATGATCTCAGGGGCCTGGGATCGAGCCCTGTATTGGGCTTTCTGCTCCCCTCAGGGAGCCTGCTTCCCTCCCCCCCTCTTCCTGTCTCTCTGCCTAATTGTAATCTCTCTCTCTCTGCTAAATAAACAAATAAAATCTTTAAAAAAATAAAAAATAAGAAAGGAATAACAAGGGAAAAAAGAAAAATCAAAAAGACAAATTATGACATAAGGAAGTTCATATAACAACAGTTATGGAAAATATTAAAATGTATGAAATAATTATACATGCAAATTTGGCTAAAATATATTAAATCATAATTTTAAAAATCTCCTAAGTAACAGAAGAAGAATTAGGATATTAGCTGATCTGATGAAAAAAGTCACAGAATACACTTAAAAAAGTCAAAGAATTACCTCTAAAATGTCTAGTCTTAGATGGTTTTAAAATGAATTTATTTCAGGGGCACCTGGGTGGCTCAGTGGGTTAAGCCGCTGCCTTCGGCTCAGGTCATGATCTCAGGGTCCTGGGATTGAGTCCCGCATCGGGCTCTCTGCTCAGCGGGGAGCTTGCTTCCCTCTCTCTCTCTCTGCCTGCCTCTCCATCTACTTGTGATCTCTCTCTGTCAAATAAATAAATAAAATCTTTAAAAATAAATAAATAAAATAAAATGAATTTATTTCAAAACTTACAGAAAATTTTTCTTTGATATGAGTTATTCCAGAATACCAATGGTGAGGCAGGCATTCATAGACAGTTTTTATAATGTAACAACTTCTAGTAACAACATCTAATAACAGCAGCACTCCTCTAAACATACACAAGGCACAGAAGGTGAATGATAATCTGGGTTTAAATGAATAATCAAGATAATATAGATACTCAGGGCCCAAATTTGGTTTTGTTTTTAGATTTTTATGAACTCAGGCCCATAATTTTCACTAAGTACTCAAATGCCTCCACTGAACATTTATACTTTTTGTAATTTGAATATATAAATGATTATGAACAAAAATAAATGCCCTAAATAGAATGAAAATCATTGGGGATGAGAAGGCAATAAGTTATTTTAAACATTTCATAGAGTGCATATAAATCTTACTTCCAGAATTATAGCACCTCTCATCACAGTAATAGATGTTTCTGTCATTTTGGCGATGGTACCAAGGAATTAGTAGAGTGATGAATGTCAAATATAGGAACCACAACATTCAAATTGAAAATGTGCAGTTAATAATAAAATTTGATCATTGATTTTAAAAAATAGTTGATCTGTTAGTAACAAAGAATAAGTGACAAGACTAGAAACTACTACTCTAATTTTCAGGACTACTTGCTTTTTAAAAACGAGAATTTTAGAAAGTTCAATGTCTAAACCAAAGGAATAAATCCTAAATGTGCAGTTTCAGGAACTCTGTCAAAGAGTGGACAAAATCCGTGAAATTTGTCTTGAGTGCCTCTCAAATAAACCCATTTAGATGACTACCTATTCCATGTATGTGTTAGACTGACTTGCTTTGGTATTTATATGATAGAGTAAATCTGAATCCTCATTTGGTTCTATTTATGACACTACGTGAGGCCATTTTTGAAGTTTGTTATGACAATCTGAATAGTCTGTACAGTAAATGTGATTAACTGTAATGCCCATTTTTAATCATTCAGGTGATGAAAGATAAAATGATGACTGATAGAGCAATTGGCAAACATTGGAGACATAAAAAGTAGCAGATCTAAAAATCTGTTAAATTCAGTTATTTCACCCATTACTATATGAAATCACTTAGTACAAACTGAGGCTTAATGGTTGTTGCTTCATCCTGTCAAGAGGTTTGTATAAATAACACACGAGGAGCAAGTTATTAATTACTTCCCTCCCCTCCATTTTATGATTATCTATAAGAATTCACTTTGGTATGGCAGTTTTCTTCCTTTCATTATGCATATATAGATACATACAAAAATTATGTCATAGCAATCACAATCTGTTTTTTACATTTTATTGTGAGCTTCCCATAGTCTAAATGTTTTGAAAAATGAATGCATAAATATTTTATGGTTCAGTGCAAAGTCATTAAGGTGTTAAAAAATTTGAAAATACTGTTTTCAGAAGGGCAGTTTGAATTTTATTTTTTGGCAGTTTGAATTTTGTGTTGCTTTAAACATCACAATACAAAACAGAATGTCACTGAAGAAAATCAAAAGGTAACAAATAACATAGATTTTTAAAATGTCAGTGATTTGTATCTAGCAGTAGATATTTATTTTTTCTAAGCAGGTAAAATTAGCTTTCATACAAAACAAAGCAAACAAACAAACAAACAAAAACCTAAACATTAATCCCTTTCCTGTTATTTAAGCTCTGGCTCTTTTAAACACAAATTGATTCATTGCACTCACTAAACCTAGGATCATCTGGCATATACAGTGTGTGATAAGATACTAAATGTCAGAGGAGATGGTCACTGGAAAGACTTCCTTCTGCATCAGTATTATATTTGAAATTTACATTATTTAACTAGAAGTCTACATTATTTCATTGGATTCTGCTATCATTTCCATTCATTTTGTCTTCTTTCATCTATCAACTATCTATCAACTAAGTTTTTAGATACACTATACATTAACTAAGTTAACTATATTACACCATATTATACTGTATGCTAACATATAGTGTAATATTAGTTTTAAGAGTAAAATCCAGTGATTCATCACTTACATATAACACCCAGCACTTATCACAAGTGCCCTCCTCACTACCCATCACCCATTTAATCCATCCCCCATCTTACTCTTCTTCGCAACCCTCAGTTTGTTCTCTATAATGAAGAGTTTCTTATGGTTTGCCTTTCTCTTTTTTTTTTCTCCCTTCCCTTATGTTCATCTGTTTTGTTTCTTAAATTCCACATATGAGTGAAATCATATGGTATTTATCTTTCTCTGACTGATTTATTTCACTTAGAATATTAGACTACAGCCCCATCCACATCATTGCAAATGGCATGACTTCATTCTTTTTTATGACTGAGTAATATTCCTTTGAATGCGTATATCACATCTTCTTTATCCCTTCACCAGTTGATAGATGTTTGGGCTCTTTTCATAAATGGCTATTGTTGACAGTGCTGCTAATATCAGGGTGCATGTGCCCCTTTGAATCAGTACTTCTGCATCCTTTGGGTAAATACTTAGTAACAGAATTGTTGGGTCATAGAGTATTTCTATTTTTAACTTTTTGAGTAACCTCCATATTTTTTCCCAGAGTGGCTACACAAGTTTGCATTCCCACCAACAGTGCAAGAGGGTCCCCCTTCCTCCACATCCTTGCTAATATCTATTGTTTCCTGTGTTGTTAATTTTAGCCCAGTGTGAAGTGGTATCTCAGAGTGATTTTGATTTGTATTTCCCTGATGATGAGTGATGATGAAAAGCATCTTTTCATGTGTCTGTTAGCCATTTTTATCTCTTATTTGGAAAAATATCTATTCTGGATGTGACTATTGCATGAAATTAATTCAATTATGAAAGAAGGGGAAATAATTGTTAGGAAATTAACAAAATACTTTGTCAGCGAAATATTTACTTTTCACCCTTTTTATAAATCTAAAATCTAAAATATTTTAGAAACCCCAGATTAAATTATGCACTAAATTAAATTATGCATTAAATTATGCCTAAGCCATAGCTTTTTCACTGTTGTGCTGTTCACTTGGACATATATAGATAATGTTTCTTTTTAAGCTTTTATTTATTTATTTAAGAGAGAGAGAGGGTGAGCGAGAAAAAGAGCACAGACCAGGGCAGAGGCAGAGGAAGCAGCAGACTCCCGACTGAGCAGAGAACCTGATGGGGACTCGATCCTAAGACCCTGGGATCATGACCTGAGCCGAAGGCAGATGCTTAACTGACTGAGATACCCAGGTGTCCCTATAGATAATGTTTCATAGACAACAAAATGAGGTGAATTTTAAGATCAAGAGGATTTGAATTTTACTATTTCTTAATTCCTTGGGGACTCAGTTTCCCATCCTCCAAAATTAAGATACTCAACTTTTTTTTTTAAAGATTTTATTTATTTATTTGACAGACAGAGAGATCACAAGTAGGCAGAGAGGCAGGCAGAGGGAGGGGGGAGCAGGCTCCCTGCTGAGCAGAGAGCCCGATGCAGGGCTCTATCCCAGAACCCTGGAATCATGATCTGAGCTGAAGGCAGAGGCTTTAACCCACTGAGCCCCGATACTCAACTTTTGATTCATAACCTTCAAAATGGGGATATTAATTTCTGACTTTAGCAATATGGAATACTAAACTAATCCACTACAACCATGGAATACTGGGAAAGTTTGTCAATTCAAAGCATATACAGCAGAGTTCCACAACATCAACAACAGAAATACACACACATATTTGTGGGGGCTGATTTTCAGGATTGTAAATGAAGGGGATCTCAAAGTCACAGTGGGAACTTCTTTCTGATGATTCTGTGGGTGCTAAATAAATGTTCTGTGAGCAGGACCTAAGGTATTATTAATCACTAGAGAACTGAGATTCCCAAATAAAGTCAAGTTCTTCAAGGAGAACTAAAAATAACTTTTAGAAAACTAGGAACCAGAATTAAATATCTCAATCTGATAAGTGAACCTATAAAAATTCTAATTGATATTGTGTTTGGTGGTTGGAGACTGACTGTTTCCCCCCAAGATTAAAAATATGGCTCTCATCACTTCCTATTCTGCAACACACTGAATTCCTAGTATTATAAGGCAAGCAAAATGTAAAAGGCATATAGCTTAGAAAAGAAAAAAAAAATGAAGATATTCATCATCAACATGATTTTGTATTAAAATGGAAAAACTGAATTCTTCCATACTGTGCGTTTCTTCCCTGTGTGACTCCTCTGTTGTTCACGCAAAACACTTCATTGCTGACACTCTGGTCACCAAATGTGTGAAAGTTTTTCCCCATATCAACAAACAGTTCTTGGGTACCAGCAGGGCGCCCTGGAAATTCAACTCAATTCTGACACTATCTTACTGGGAGGGAGCTTTAGATCCATAGGTTAAGGACTCACTCTCGTAAGACTGTTCCACTGCACTCCAGGTGTCAATCTTAAATAGTAGGCCATAGGTTACTCGCAGCTTTTTTCCAATTTGGCTAAAAATATGAGGTCCCACATCCAAATCCCAAATTTAATTAACTTGCTAGAGTGGCTTACCTAGGGAAACACCTACTTAAGTTTACAGTTTATTGAAGGATATGATAAAAGATACAGCTGAATAGTTAGATAAAGAGATACATAGGTTGAAGTCTGGAAGGATCCTAAACATAAGAACTGTCCCCCCGTGGAGCTGGATAATGTCATCTTCCTAGTGTGGTTGTGTTCACCAACCTGGACGCTCTCAGAATCCCCTACTACTTAGATTTTATGGAGGTTTACTCACATAGGCATTATCAATTATTAACTCCATTTCCAGCCCCTCTAGCTTCTTTCAAGTATGGTGGGTGAGGCTGAAAATTCCAAGCTTCTATTTTTTAAAATTATTTTTATTAAGATATAATGTATTATTTGCCTGAGGGGTATAGGCCTGTGAATCGTCAGGCTTACACATTTATCAGCACTCACCATAGCACATACCTTCCCCAATGTCCATAACCTGGCTGGCCTATCCTTTCCCACCTACCCCCCAGCAGCCCTCAGTTTGTTGCCTGAGATTAAGAGTCTTTTATGGTTTGTCTTCCTCCCCGTCCCATCTTTTTTCATTTTTTCCCTCCCTGCCCGCCCTGACCACCCACCTTGCCTCTCAAATTCCTCATATCAGAAAGATCATATGGTGATTGTCTTTCCCTGATCGACTTATTTTGCTTAGCATAATACCCTCTAGTTCCATTCACGTCATTGCAAATGGCAGGATTTTGGTTTTTTTTTTTTAATGGCTGCATAGTATTCCATTGTATATATATACCACATCTTCTTGATCCATTCATCTGTTGATGGACATCTAGGTTCTTTCCATAGTTTGGCTATTGTGCACACTGCTCCTATAAACATTTGGGTGCAGGTGCCCCTTTGGGTCACTGCATTTGTATCTTTAGGGTAAATACCCAGTACTACAATTGCTGGGTCATAGGGTAGCTCTACTTCCAACTTTTTGAGGGACCTCCATGTTGTTTTCCAGAGTGGCTGCACCAGCTTGCATTCCCATCAACAGTGTAAAAGGGTTCCCCTTGCTCTACATTCTCACCAACATCTGTCCTTTCCTGACTTGTTAATTTTAGCCATCCTGACTGGTGTGAGGTGGTATCTCACTGTGGTTTTGATTTGTATTTCCCTGAGGCTAAGTGATGTGGAGCACTTTTTCATGTGTCTGTTGGCCATGTGGATGTCTTCTTTGCAGAAATGTCTGTTCATGTCTTCTGCCCTTTTTCTTTTTCTCTTTCTTTCTTAAAATATTTTATTTATTTATTTGACAGAGAGATCACAAGCAGGCAGAGAGGCAGGCAGAGAGAGAGAGAATCAAGCTCCCCAGTGAGCAGAGAGCCCAATATGGGGCTCGATCCCAGGACCCTGAGCCAAAGGCAGAGGCTTAACCCACTGAGCCACTCAGGTGCCCCTTCTGACCTTTTCTTGATTGGATTATTTGTTCTTTGGGTGTTGAGTTTGATAAGTTCTTTATAGATTCTGGATACTAGCCCTTTATCTGGTATGTCATTTGCAAATATCTTCTCTCATCCCGTCAGTTGTCTTTGGTTTTGTTGACTGTTTCCTTTGCTGTGCAAAAGCTTTTGATCTTGATGAAGTCCCAATAGGTCACTTTTGCCCTTGCTTCCCTTGCCCTGGCAATGTTTCTAGGAAGAAGTTGCTGTGGCTGAGGTCAAAGAGGTTGCTACCTCTGTCCTCCTCAAGGATTTTGATGGATTTCTATCTCACATTGAGTTCTTTCATTTTGAGTCTATTTTTGTGTGTGGTGTAAGGAAGTGGTCCAGTTTTATTCTTCTGCATGTGGCTGTCCAATTTTCCAAACACCATTTGTTGAAGAGACTGTCTTTTTTCCATGGGACATTCTTTCCTGCTTTGTCGAAGATTAGTTTGCCATAGAGTATATTTCTGGGCTCTCTATTCTGTTCCATTGATCTATGTGTCTGTTTTTGTGCCAGTACCATACTGTCTTGATGATGACAGCTTTGTAATAGAGCTTGAAGTCTGGAATTGTGATGCCACCAACTTTGGCTTTCTTTTTCAACATTCCTCTGGCTATTCAGGGGCTTTTCTGGTTCCATATAAATTTTAGGATTATTTTTTCTATTTCTTTGAAAAAAAATTATGGTATTTTCGATAGAGATTGCATTAAATGTGTATGTCGCAGCCGGCGCAACAAATTGACCAGAAAACGTGAGGGTAAGAGGATGGTGAAAAGAAATTAAGAGACAAAGAGATGGGGGCAGGAGGGACACTGAGGATGATGTCCAATGGTGCCGATTTTATTCCACACCTTACAAGCATTTATAAGGCAGACCACAATAGAAGGAGTAATACATCAGTACCTAGTCAGATGACCGCAAGTTTCTATAACAAGTTTACATCAACTACAAGCCAAACCTCGTGATGCCAGGTAGTTTCGGCTAAAGCCGTTAGCAAGACAATCAACCAGGGAATGGGTTATGGGAGGTACAGGAATAACAAGGACCAACTAAGAATTCATGACCCTGACCACATTATTCCCTTCTGTAGGGAGAGCGTGTGGGAAGTCACGTAGGCGAGCGCATGACACATAGCACAGACCCTTTCTCAGTGTTACTCAACTTTCTTGTCCTTGACTCCTTATCAGGGTGTCCGGACTTTAAAGGAGACACAAGTAAGGGCCTGGTTTGATCCACGACTCCAACCATGCCATAGCCTCCAACATGTGTAGATTGCTTTAGGTAGCATAGACACTGAAAATTCCAAGCTTCTGATCATGGCTTGGTCTTTCTGATAACAAGTTATCATGCAGTAGTCATCTAGGAACCCAACCCAAGTCACCTCAGTAGAATAAAAGATACTCCTAGCTCTTTCTTCACTTAGGAAATGACAAGTTTCAGAAGCCCTATGTCTGCAGCTGAGGATGAAGATCAAATACATATTTCTTAAAAATATATATATTTATTTGTTTATTTGAGAGAAAGACAGAGATAGCTACAGGGGGCACAAGCTGGTAGGAGAGGGAGAAGCAGTCTTCCCTGAGGGCAGATGTGGGACTCAATCCCAGAACCCCAGGATCATGACATGAGCTGAAGGCAGACTCTTAACCAACTGAGCCACCCAAGTGCTCCCATATTTCTTATTATAAGTCAGCATATCACATCTATGTAGAAAAATCCCAAAGAATCATCAAGAAAACTATTAGAACCAATATTAGTATTAGCAATGTTGTAGGATACAAGGTTTATATGCAAAAACCAAGTTTAATGAATAATTACAAACTGAAATTAAAAACTAGTACCAAAAAAAAGTACTAAAAATTAATACTGAAAATTAGAATGCTGAATTCTACAATACACTTATGAAAGAAATTAAAAGATTTCCTCAACAAATGGAGAGATATACTGTGTTCATAGTTTGGAAAAAATCAATATTGTTAAGATGTCAGTTCTCTTCAAGTTTACTGATAGATTTATCAGAATTCCAATCAAAATCTCAAATGATTCTTTATGGAAATCAGCAAGCTGATTCTAAAATTTATGTGGGAAGATAAAGGAATGAGAATAGTCTAAATAATTTTGACAAAGAATTACAAAAATGGAAGACTTACAATTAGATATCTATATGAAAAAATAAAAATGAAAATATTAATACCTTGTGTTTTTTTTTTTGACTGAAAAAGAAAACTATATTTTTATATTGAGGCAAGGGAGTAGAAAAGAAACCTCTATACTAGGCCCTATTCAGTGGCAGCTTCTTGCTCCACAGGGTTAAGGAAGACTTTGAGGAAATAAAAATTGTTTGGCAAAATCCAGGTGTAGTTGCTTTATATGTTGTAATGGGTAGAGGGATGAAGTGAAGTGTGAAGGCTCCTCTTCCCTCCATCTTACCTCAGACTATGTCCTGGAACACTATGGCGGAGAAAACACCACTTTCATTCCTGCTTCTTGGGATTGTTGACGGCCATGTAGTGATAGAGCACAAGCAGGAAGAGCAACAGGCCCAGAATGTTGGCAAAGTTGGTGAGCTGAAGGCATGTCTGTGATCATCCTGATCAGCTGGGCTCCCCACAATCCAGTCTGCATAGTAGCTGGAGATAGAAGTCCCCTCAATACTTTGTCTTATATAAAATCAATTCATAATGTATCATAGCCCTAACAAAAATCCCTAAAACTATAAAACTTTTGGAGAGACACAGGAAAACATTTTTGTTACCCTGAATTAAATAGTTCTTCCATATAACAACAAAAAGAGACCCTTAACAGAAAAAGTAAGGAATTGGATTTCATCAAAATTATAAACTGCTGATCTTTAAAGGAAAATGTTAAGAAAATGATGAGCTAGAACAGGAGCTGGAAGAAAATATTTTCAATAATTATATATAATAAAGAATTTGCAGAAAGAAAATATAAAGAACTCTCAAAATTCAATAAAGTGATATTCAAATCAATACCATGTGGCAAAATTTTTGAACAGACACTTCAGCAAAGAAGATACCCTGATGCCAAATAAGCCCATGAAAAGATGCTCAGCCTCAGTAGTCATTAGAGAAAAATGAAAATTAAAACAATAATATGTTATTCTACAAAATTTATAATTGATAAATAAAAACCAAACCAAAGCAAACAAATGAGCAATTAAAGAAACAAATAGATACAAATATCACAAAGCAAAATCTATCCATACCAAATATAGGTAGGTATGCAAAAGGAATTCCTATCCAGTTTTGGTGGGAATGTCACATATTATAGACAGTTTGGAAAACCCTGGAAATTTTTTATATAGCTAAATGAACTTACTATCCATGAGTTAGACTTGGGATTTTATCCCTTTTCTCTGGGTACACATGACTGGTCAAGATGGATGTAGGGAAACATGTATTTTGCATGGAAAAATGCTATGGAATCTGAGAAGTGAAGTTGATAATAAATAACTAGAATTAATTAATAAGAAATAATAAATGAAAAATTAAAAAATAAAGATCAAGTAGTTACAAATCAGAACTAATTGGAAATATGTAATATGAAAATAGTTGAAAAGAGCTCAAATATGGATGCATAAGAGAATGAACATAGCCAAAGATTAAATTGGTATACTGTACCATCAAAATGAGGAACTGTACTACAAAAAGTTAGAAGTCCTAATTTTAAAAAAATAAAAATTTAAGATAAACATAGAAAATTTAACTATGAATCCAATAATGGGAAAAATAAAACAAAAAGAAGACTGATTTGAAGAAATGATGACCACAAATTTTTATAAGCAAAGAAATATGAAAAAAATCAGACAACAATAAAAAAACAGAAATTAGAAGAACAGCACTTTAATAAAAGCCTTGGTTAAAAGAAAAAAAAAAGTAAAGTTACATTACATTTTCAAAAGGAAAAGAACTGCATGCTACTATCTTATAAGTACATCACTATCTTCAAAAAAAAAGATTGAAATACAGTATTTCAGATATAGAAGACAGGAGACCAAACAGGAAAAGGAAGAAAAAGAAACAAAACAAACTATATAACAATCCCTCATCATATTCTTATATCCATATACAGGACTAAAACTCCATACTCAGTTAAGGCACAGAAACAAGGACATGAGCGTATACAAAGGGCAATTTGTTGTTTAGGGAAATATTGTAGATATTTAAGCATGGATAGAGGAAAAATAAATGCAAGTGTGATTGTTAGGGGAAACATCAGATGAATAGAGATGAAATGATTAATTTTCAGCCCAGCAATTACAATTCATTTTAACTAACTGAAAGTAGTGAAGAAGGGGGAAAAAAAAAAAGAAAGAAAAGGAGGAGGAGGAAATGAAATGCGCAAAGTATAAAGCATGAACCAAACACATATATCCCAATATAATAGTAGGCACAAGAGATTAAATGGGTTAAATTCAACAAAGTGGAGATATTCTCAGACCGGACAATCAAATGAGATTCAATAGTTTGTAGTTTACACTAACAAACTTTAGGGGTGCCTGGTTGGCCAGTTGGTGAAGCATCTGCCTTTGGCTCTGGTCATGATCCCAGAGTCCTGGGATTGAGGCCCGTGTGGGCTCCCTGATCAGTGGGGAGCCTGCTTCTCCCTCTCCTCCCTGCTCATGTTCTCTCGTTATCTCATCTCTCTCTCAAATAAATAAATAAATAAATCTAAAAAAAAAAAAAAAAAACCAAAAAAAAAAAAAACAACCCAAAAACAAAAGCCAAACCAGCAACTAAATAAACTAACAGACTTTAAAAACTGTCCAGAAAAAAATAAAAATAAAGGATTAATAATATATGGGCAGTGAGAAGAAAGCTTGTATAACACATTTAGTTTCAGAACAGAATTTAAGATGAAAAGCACAAGAAGTAATGAATAATATTATGTTCTGATCAATTAATATAATGAAGAAAGTATTGCAATGGCCTACAATATGCATCTAGTAGGCTTCCTTCAAAATACTAATAGCTAGCAAACATATATCAAAAAAATATAAATCATAAATAAGCAAAATGTAAGTCAACATTAATTTGGGGATTTTAATCTTTGTTAGAAAAAAGATAAAGCTCCCCCAAAAGGAAAAAAAACTCCATATGTGTGTATGTTGTGCGTATAAAACAATAAGATCCTATCAGTGGAGATAGATAGATAGATCACTCAATCAATCTTATATGAGATGTAGAGAAAGCCCTGTCTTCTTGACTGACAGGATCATTCATAAAAATCAGCTATAGAAGAGGCCAAAAAGAAAGTCTTGGAAATATAATGAATATAAGCGTGTACTCAGAACCACAGACAGGTTATTTATTTTTCTTTTAAATGTGTAGAAATGGCCTCCATTGTTGAGAGTATTCTAAGAGTTGTGATATACGTACAACATTTATAACAAACACTGGCATAGACAATCGGACATACATGTTTTGGGAGTCAAAAATTCATTAATCATTTTTAGATAACAGGGTGAGATGATTTTTTTTATCTGTTTAAGCAAGGACCACAGAGTCAGCCCACCTGATAACACCATTTTCCTGTGTTTCCTGAATGCTGCAGTCACAGAGCACTCTTCTCCAGGGCTTTCTTCTGGCTTCTGCCGGCTCAGGATGGTCCTTCCTTCCAGGAAGCTGTGACCTGTCTTGACCCAGGAATGGTGTGCACCCCCTTAGTAGCCCTATACCTCTCCTGCTATTTCCCTGAGCACCGGTATCTTGCACTGAATGCCATGAGGGACGATGGAATGGCTAGGCCAGACTCTGGGGACCATGGAAAACAAAACAAAGCAACCCATTATAGATCATGACAACTCAAATCTCTCTTTACATTAATAATTTCATAGAGTGTAAATAGAACACACCTTACAGGACACATTTTACAACAGTGTCTATATTTTGTTCCATTTACGACGATAAAAGAATCTACAGTTGGCACATAAAACTATTCGGATACTATCAGTCACTTAGCTTGGGAGGATCACGCTATTAAGGACGAGTTCATTTTGTGTCGGTGAACAAAACTGTGTTATGTGCATGTAAAGAGAAAGAAAAAACATAAAGATAAGGAATATAGGGAATGATAGTTCAACGGAGTGTGAGTTTAGTCACTGCATGTAGACCTAGCAGAAGAAATACATTGTCTATGTGCTAAGTAAAGAGTTTTGTTACCAAAAAGAAAGCCATAGGAGATAGAACTTAAAAGATTGTTATTATCTATCAAAATGTGCTTTTCAGTTGCACTGAGCCTAGGTAAGATTTACTAAGAGCAAGTCTCCTTTCACAAACTTGCCATTGACACTAGTATTTTTATGAAAGAAGAATGAGTCGGATGAACAAGATAGCACTCTTGGATAATCATTTCTAGAATTTTTATGTAATAGTATTTAGCGTTTTGGAAAGGCTTGATGGCCTCGCACTGTATTTAGGGAGCAAAACGGGTTCAGATCAATACCACTTGGCTGGAGCTTCAGAGATTGTTTCTTGGGTAAATCAGAAAAAGCAAGAAAAAATGTGACAGAAACTACCAGCACAGGGAAACACAGGTAAAGTACAATCAAAAATATTTCAAATTTTGTTAATGAGCACAACTCTGCCATTCCCTACTGTGTCCCCCACATAGAATGTTTCCGTCATTATATCTCAAAAAAAGGACAGCTTGGTTTGAAACTTTATCAACCATGTATCAATACTGCAGGTCACAGAGTAGCTCTTTCAAATACTATCTTATTAAAAAGAACACAAGTCTTCATTTACACAAGCTGATATTTTTGTGGTTTCAGTTGTTGCTGATATTATAAGATGCACATTATTTTTTCTGTTTGGTGGGATTATTTTGTTGCTTAGTAATGAGAAGAAGGTGATTTGTCTTCTGAGTGGAAGGCTGGTGCAGGAATACAAATTTTGATTCCCTAAAAAATGTAATGTTCATGTGTTCTTTTCTTTCTAACAAAGCAGAGTTGAGAGTGGCTTTGTCTATATTTAGGAAAGAGATTAAATAGCCTCTACAATCCGTTCCAGGATTTACCAATTGTATCTGACGAATTTCTCCTTTTAATTAACCCTAATCACAACTCACTGTCTTTATTTCAGAGATGGAGAATGACCAATCAGTATTTTTCAGCCTTTGTTTTCCTGATTTAACAATTGTGGTTCTTACAGTTTGTCTCTGAAGCTTGCAAGAGAGTATTTTACCCTGAATTTCCAGTCTTTCTCAGAAGTATATCAAGTAAAACTTGATCTTTTTTTTTTTTAATATGTTTCCCTGCTAGTCCTTTTAGAACTTTCCTTTTAAATTTTTAGCTCAGATGTTACCACCTTTGTGAAGTTCCCTTGACTACCTCCTGGCTTAATGTGTCTTTTTCTATGATACAATTGTACATTGAATATTTTTCTATTTTTTAGAAATTATCATTTATTCTCAGTGTTCACATATTTGTCTTTGAACTCTGTTGTAAGCAAGTTACTTGGGAATAGTTATCTTCTCCCCCTAAAACCTCTTCCACCCATCCCCATCCTCACCATCTTGGGGTTCCTAGGGCTTAGAATAGGATAATCCTTTAAATATATTTTCTAAAGATTGAAGAAAGCACAAGAAATCAGTATTCCTTTCTTCTCTCATTCCCTGTAATTGTGTTTAGAACTTCTCTTACCCTACCATAGATTCTTCGCATCTCTACACATAGCATAAAAAAGACAGTCAAGACTCTCCTTAACTAGGTAATCTCTATGCTAAGTCTGGAAAGCATTTTCTGATGCAGAGATGGAGGTGGAATAATGTACTTCATCATTGCTCTGAAAACATCTTTACAATTATCAATGTTGCCACCAAGGAATCTATAATTAGATATTGTAACAACATAGTTGCTGTGTATTCAAAGCATATTACCTAAAAATTGAAAGTCCAGAGGAGATGCACACAACTCAATATGTGATTTAGCAAAAATTATTTTTTCTTCAATGATGTCTTTTAAAGTAATTCAATAAACAGATTAATGGAGTATGTAAGCTTAGCGAGCTTTTATGATTTGTAGTTTAAACTAAAACTAAATCAGCTGTGTAAAAATGGAAAAGATTAAAAACATTTTATCTACAATGAGAAAAATATCAACTTTGTTATGTCTTTGAGAGACAGAGTAAATGAAAGTATTCTAATAGCTACTATAAGATGTCAGAGGAAAGCTGAATCTAAAATTAACAAAATCCAGCAAGATTGAAAATTTAACTTGCTTATATTGTTACTAATACTATGGAGCATTATTTTCTGTAACATATCACTTTTAATTCTCCTAGACTCAAATATGGAGGGAGTAGGATAGGGAGTTAGAGGATAGATATTTATACTTGCCACTCAGTGATAAATCAGTGAGCACTGGTTTGAATTATCCTTTTAATTGAAGTCTTTCCCTTTTTGGTAAATACTGCACCTGTTAGAAATCAAATTCTTAGAGTCTTCCCTTCCTCCCTTTCTTCTTTTATAATATGGCACCTGGATATAGTGGAGATCAGTCTTCATAGTGACTGTTGGCAGGAGAAAGGAAGTACAAACCCTACATTTCTCTACAGGTCTTCTGTCTACACTGACTTGACCTGTGACAGACCAGGTCCTGTCTGGGTTTGGGTATGTGTTGCTGACAACTGACCATATATTTGTCAATCTTTTGTCATTGTGTATTCAACATGTAGCAGCCTCTCCTTCCTAACCATAGGTCTCTGGTAGTTCTGTACATGTTTTTCACTGTTCTACAATCTGTGTACAAACAATAAAGAAGCAGCTGTATTATCACATGTGACTTATGTCACCTATCCCCTCTACCAACCATGCTTATTACTCTGGTACCATTTTAAACAAAGCACTAAGTAAAAATGAACCTCTCCTGAGACTTGTAGCTCACCCAAACTTCATGCAATACTTAGGACAATAGGCTGCTGGGTCTAGTATTTTCAGAGTCCCTAAGTATCTCTGGATATTTTCACTAGTTACAATTACTTCTCCTTCCCACCGTCTCAGAGGCAGCAAAGGTAGAATTTTTGACTTTTGGATTTTTCGGCAATTTACCTTCTATCATATTATCACTTAACTCTATCATCATTTATCATCAACGCTCTTCATAGTAGCTGTACTCAGTATTTATTGTGCAGTAGAATCACATGGAGTGCTTAATGAAACAGATTGTTAGGCCTCACTCCTAGAGTTTCTCATTGAATAGTTCTGGGAAGAAGCCCAAGAATTTACATGTCTAAAAATTCCAAGATGTTGCTAATGCTACTGGTCTGGGGTGGGGTCAAGGGGCAGGTGGACTAGGAAGCCCTGTGGGCCTTCAGGCCTTTGCCCAGCCTATCACTGGGATGTCTCCATAGGTTCCCACTAGAAAGAATTCAAGGACTAATCAGACATAAGAAAAAATTCAAGGATAGATCAGACGCAATGGTTTAGCATATCAGTGGGAAAGTTTTTCAGCAAGAGCACATGCTTGAGATGGGAGAGAGGGCAAGCTGAAGGAGAGTTGCACACCCAGGGATTTGGGTCTCTACCTTTTATTGGTAAGTGTTAACTAGGGGGTGGAATATTTATTACTTGGGGAGGGAATTTCCTTGGGAGCAGGGTTTCATTTTTCTCCTTTACTTGGTCATGGTTTCTGACCTTCTTTGTCTTGGGCCTGTCTGATTTGATCCTGTTTCTGGAGGCTTTGTTTTTGGAATGTTGCCAGGACAGGTCTCTAACTTTCAATAGCTAGCCATGACTCCTCCTTTGCTGGCCTCCAGGCGATTCACAGACCTGTACCCTAGGGATAAAAATACATTATGTGTTTATAATAAACAAACAAACAAACAAACCTAATAAAGAGGGATGCCTCGATGGCTCAGTTGGTTAGGTGGCTGCCTTTGGTTTAGGTTGTGGTCCCAGGATCCCCGAAGGAGTCCTACATGGGGAATTCCTTGCTCAGCAGGGGGCCTGCTTCTTCCTCTGCCTCCTCTGCCTGCCATTTCCCCGTTTGTGCTCTTTCTCTCTCTCTGATAAATAAATAAATAAAATCTTAAAAACAAACAAACAAACACAAACCTAATACTGAGGCCCTATTTTGAGAAGCCTTGACTTACAGACAAGATGGCATTCAAGTTCATAAGTATTACTTTTTTAAAACAACTTTATTGAGGTATAGTTGATTCTGATATTGCGATTTATAATAAGAAAGATATATTTGGTCTTTATCCATCATTTCTGGCACGGAGCTCCTAAAACCTTTGGAACATTTTAAGTGAGGAGAACAGTTAAGGTGTCTTTGTTATGCTGCTCAAGTGACTTTTGGAAAGCACCTCTGGATGGGGTCTGGTTGCCAGGAGAACCAACCATGTGATTCAAATCAACCATGTGACCTCCAGGGAGTGGGGGAGGAGTTGGGGGTTGAATCAGTAGCCAATGGCCGATGATTTAATCAGTCATGCTTATCTGATTAAGCCTCCATTAAAACCCAAAAGAATGGGTGTGGAAAGCTTCTGCATTGGTGAATACATGGAGACGTGGTGAGAGCAGCACTCTCTCTGAGAGCACTGAAGTTCTGTATCCCCTCCCACGAACCTTGATCTGTGTATCTCTTCATCTGACTATTGGTTGGCATTTTCTAAAAGATTTTATTTATTTGACACACGCAGAGAGAGATAACAAGAGAGGGAACACAAGCAGGGGTAGTGAGAGAGAGAGGAGTAGGCTTCCCACTGAGCAGGGAGCCCGGTGTGGGCCCCATCCCAGGACCCTGGGAAGACTCAAGCTGAAGATGCCCAATGCCTGAGTCACCCAGGTGCCCCTGATTGGTATTCTTTAATATCTCTTATAATAAACTGGCAATTTATTGAGTAAACTGGTTTCCTGAGTTCTATGAGCCACTCTAACAAATTAAAGGAAGCCAAAGAAGGGGTCATGGGAATCTCTTATTTATAGCCAGCTGGTCAGAAGCACAGGTAGCAACTTGGGCTTGTGATTGGCCTCTGAACTTGAGGGCAGTCCAGTGGGATTGACCCCTTAACCTGTAGAATCTAGTGCTATCTCCCAGTAGATATTTCCAGAATTGAATTGAATTACAGGAACCCAGCTGATGTCTGAGAGTTGCTTGATGGTTTAGGGGAAACACCTCACACATCAGAATTGTCGACCAGAATTGTATTGGTGTACAAAAAGACTACATATCAACAAAACCTGACTTTTAAAAATATCACCCTGCAAGGAGTTAAGAAGAAAAAAAGCTGAGAAATGAATTTGTTTCTCTAGCTGGTAATTCATCGTTGCTTTGCAGCATTGAAATCCATTGATTCAAAGGGAGGGAAGCCAGAGAGCAAGAGAATTTTCAGAGCATGAGATATTATAAAAATTATTATCCTTTCTAAAAAATGAACAAAGAAACTCAAGATGGAGACTATCGAACAATACCTACATTACTGGAGCTAAGGAAGGGCCACAGTCCTATGCCATAATCTTTTAAAAAGTAGTGACCAGGGAGAGAGAGAAAGAAAATAGAGCAATAATAAAGCAGTTTCTACTTAGTTTTCCAAGAAGCAGTGCAGAGAAGCTAATGGGACACAACCTCACAAATGCTTCACATTTGGAAAAAAGCAGACTGAGAAGATGTTGAGGCAGCCAGAAGGAGAGACTTGAAACCCCCTGATAAATGAAATCCTTCCAATTACCACAGAGTTCATCATGCAGAGAAATTTCCAAGATGTGGATTTTCCACATTCTGTGAGGGCAATGAGAGAGACACCAACTAGTATAAATGTGATCCTTCAGAGATAATTTCTGCTCAAAACAGGCCTGAACATAAAAATGAAACTAAGCAGGATGTGATCTATGGAGGAATTGGGGAGCCCCGAGGGAAGAGGGCCCACAAATCAGAGTGTGGTCCCAATTTTCAAGTTCTCCTTGTCTTTTCTCTTAAGCTCCTGTGTGGGAAAAAATGGAGTGAAACAAAGGTTGAAAAATGGAGGAAGAATAGTGTGTTAGTTTTCTATTGCTGGGTAATAAAATTGTCACAAACCTAGCAACTTAAAATAACTTGAACAAATTAACCAAAATGTTTGGGAAATCAGGAGTCTAGACATGGCTTGTTGAGTCCTCTTTGTTTTGGTGTCTCAGTCTACAGGGCAGATGTTGACTAGCTGCATTTTCATCTGGAGGCTCAACGAAGAAGAGTCCACTCCCAAGATCATCCAGGTTGTTGGCAGAATATGAATTCTTTGCTACTGTGTGACTGTGGGCTTCGGCTTCTTGCTGGTTGTTGGCTGTAGTTTGCTTTTAGGTGTCCACAGTTCCTTGTCATGGGGGATGGCTCAAACATCCACTTACTTCATCAAACATGCAAGGAGAGTTTCTGGCTCTAGTGGGCTAAGATGAAATCTCATATAGCAATTCTTTATCACATCCCATCTTTATGACATCCTATCATCTTTGTCATATTCTATTGGTTATAGGCTAGTCGCATGCCCTGTTCAAATTCAAAGGAAGGAAATTTCTCACAAGAAATTTCTATCTTCCTCAAGACGAGGAGATAGAAATTATTGGGAATCGGGGCACCCACGTGGCTCAGTGGGTTAGGCCTCCACCCTTGGCTCAGGTCCTGATCTCAGGGTCCTGGGATTGAGCCCCGCATCGGGCTCTCTGGTCAGCGGGGTGGCTGCTTCCCCCCCGCCCCGCCTACTTGTGATGTCTTTTCCTGTCAAATAAATAAATAAAACCTTCAAAAAAAATTATTGGGAATCACCTTAACATATGTCCATCTTAGCATATATCTTTTTAAAAAAGATTCCAGAACCCCACACTGCATTAAGTAAATAGTGTAGGACCCAGGTCCAACATCCTCATTCCTTAAAAAAGAAGATACTCTACATCCTCGTGTGGTATGAAATGTTTAAGAAATTACAAAAGTCATATCTCAGCAGCTGCCCACTCTCTTCTCTCAGACACTGTAAAGGTGAGTATAACAAATAATATTTAATTCAAACTCAACGTCTTAGGAGGAAGAAAACATGGTACTCAGTAATGTGGAACAGAGGAAATGAAATTCAGATGCACTATATTGAGGCCAAAAGGAGGTCTAGCAAAATCAAGCATCCATTCTATGAGAAAATATAACCCAAGAAACAAAACAAAAAATTTTTGCTTACTGAGGGTTTTGCCCTATGGGTGATCTTAAAGATAGCATTACTAGGGTGAAATGAAAAAGGAGTGAAGCAGAGAGGCAAAGACTAGGGCATTGCTTCTCAAATTTGAGGACGTGTCCAGCATTGCTCAGGAGCTTATTGAAAACAGATTGCTGGCTTGAGTAGGTCTAAGGTGGGACTTAATCACATGCTCTTCTCTTAAATGATGCTGATTCTGCTGCTATAGGACAACACTTTAGGAACCATTATAATAGGAGGGGGTTACATTTTTCAGAATTCTGTTTTATATTGTAACAAGACATCTAATACCAGTTTTCTGTCATCTGTATCAGTTTGATTCTGTAAGTTGTAGCTGATTTGAAATACTCTGCATGTTATATTCTGTTCCTGGTCATTTAAAATTTTTTTTGGTCCGTTTTCCTCAATAGTACACACGTTGGGTATAGTAAAAATACCTGATATATTGGGATACAATTATATGAGAACATATATAAGTATATTTAGAATAATACCTATTCTAATAATACCTAGAATAAAATAATGTTTTATTTCCTTATTACCTGAACAAAAGAAGAAAGAAAACATATATTGTTTATCTGAGGCCAATTATTGCAATATTGACCCATGTATAATTTTATCAATATCTAAAATTGAGATCTCAGAGTTTACCAAAAATTTTGTTAAAACACATTTTCTCTAAGAATATGTGCCTTTCCTTTCAAACACCCTGTGATGTTCTTTTATGGTTAAATATGTGGAACAGAAGTCCAATTTATATTATTTGTCAGAGAATGTGTCAGAATAAGTAAGTAAAATGACTTAATGACAAAATTATCCATTAGCAATTTTAGGATAGGTCCTATTTCTGCTTATCCTGGCCATTCCATCATAATTTAATTTCTGACACCTTTCACTATGATTATGTAATTTCTTCTACTTGTCCTCAAACTAAAGTCACACCAGATTCAGCACTACCACCAAGAGCTGACTTTAAAATAAGTAACAAATTATAATACAGATGAATGTGTGTAAGTAATAATACAACAAAGTACTGAAGATTTTTCCATGAACAGCCTTGTACCATCATCTTTCTCTGCTCTTACTTGAGATAATTGGTTGAGAGTGAAGACAGTGATAATAAGGAAGGGAGCTTAATGAGCCTTAAGATTTCTAGGAGTCTACAGAATGGGGATAATGAGATCTTTCTTACCAGCACTACAGGATTTTTGTGTGAATCAAATAAATGATGTATGTAAAGGTTCTCTGAAAAATGTAAATGTCTGATTTTTAAATAATAACTCTATAAATAAACAAGAGATTCTCAGTATACTTCAGGAAGAACTAAAGGTCTACAAAGGGTTTCTCAATTTAATAGCAGAGACTAATATGACATTAGCAGAGACTAATATGACAATAATATGATATTGAATGAAAGAGGGAAAAAGGACGTTAGAACAAAAGAAATATTCATAAAATATGAGCACAAAATGATGAATTAGACTCATTTAATTTAGACCAAATATGTAAAATCAAGCTACAATTGTAAGGGAACTAAATTTCATTTTGTAAAGCAAAATGGATGTATTCTAAGAGGTGGCTCTCTCATAAAGAGAGGAAAATGCAAAATGAATGGATAAGAAGACAAGTCAAGAAAACTATAGTAAAAGGAGGACATTAGAATCACCATATCATCAGAGGAAAGTAGAATTCTAAATAGCACGTATCAAGAAGGAATGGGACATTTTATATATGAGAATGGCTCTGTATCTGTATAGTCTCCTACTGTTGCTGTAAGAAATTACCACAAATTTAGTAGCTTATGACAACCCAATTTCTTTTCTTATAGTTATAGAGGTCAGAAGTCTGAAAATGGTCTTACAGGGCTAAAAATCTGCATGGCTATATTTTTTCTAGAGGGGGAAAATATTCCTTTGCCTTTTTTTTTTTTTTTTTTGGCCTTTGAAAGCCTCCTGTATTCCTTGCTTGTGGTTACTTCCTCAAATTCAAATTTAGAAGAGCGGCATCTTCCAATCTTCCTCTCTGATCTCTGTCTCCGTTATCATATCTCCCTCTGCCTCTGATACCCCTGCTTTCCTCTTAAGAACTCATGTGGTTAGATTGGGTCCAATCAGATAATCTGGGTTAATGTCCTCATCTCAACAGATGTAACCTTAATCACTTCTGTATAATCTCTTTTGCCATGTAAAGCAACATAGTCATAGGTTCCTAGGGATTAGGCTGTAGACATCTTGGTGTGCCATTTTCCAGCATACCACAGTGGGGTAGATAGAAGCTATCTGAATGTTGCTTTCATTCTCTGCATATATTCTGTATATCTTGTTCTTCCTGGACAGTGAAAGTCAGTTGATTTACATCTCCCTAATTTCATCCTTAAGAGTTTGTAGCCACTAGTAAAGGGTTCAATCCAAATACATAAATAATTGTTATAAATCTTTTGATGTCAAATGATATTAATTAATTTATTTATTTATGAAAAGCAAATGATGGAAATACAAAAAGTGACTGATGTGGAGGCCAAAAAATATTTCTTAATTCATGGTTTTCTTCTGCAAATAGATAAAACAGAACACAATGAATAATAAAATATTAAAAAAATTATTTTTATAGTAGAAATAATCATGTAATCATATATTATGTACTCTGATAGCAAAACATAGGATAATGGAAAGAGAGCAATAGGCATGGGCAAGGTTGGTAATAGGGCTACCATAGATAGATTGCTAAGATATGGCCTCTCTCTGAAGGTGACATTTGACAAAATGTCAAAAGTATGTGTGACAGCAAGTCATATAAATATGTGAGTTATATGAGGAAAGCATTTCCCAGGTACAGTGAACAGCAAAGACAAAGACCCTCAAGGACAACAGTCCTGGTTTATCTGAAGAACAACATGCCTGAGTAGCTAACAAGGTGAACAAGGAATGAATGGTAGTGAAGGTCATGAGTGACCTTGAAAGGTATTATTATTATTATTATTATTATTATTTCTTTTTTCTGAGTGTTATAGAGATCCACAAGAAAGCATTTAGTGTAAGAGTGTGTAAGAAGAAAACCAACTAAGGACAATAAGCACAAGGTTTTATAAGATTTTGCAATGTGAAAACAACTCTTAAAATGAGTGCTCTGGGAGGCTATAGAGCTTAAAGATTATATAGAGTAGATTAGGGAGGGTCAAATGTTTAGTTTCTTTGAGAATTTTGTTACAGCTAAAATTCTCAAAAGGTATGGGAAATTTTATATTAAGTTAGTAATGGGACAGGATGTAGAGGTGGAAGACTAGGGTTCTGGTTTAGAAGCCATTGGTGGACAATTTAAGTTTATTAAAGATGGAGAGGAACAATAAGCTAAGGTCCAGCGAGGGCTACCAAGGAAAACCATTCTTTCAGAACCTTTCCCAGGAGAGACATTATGTACTTTATTTTCAAAAAGAACTTGTTTTATCCATGGATAACTGGTTGGAGAAGGCTGCAGAGTGGAAGAGGAAAACCAACTGGGAGGCACTTCAGTGGTCCAGGTGAGAAATAATGGTGGCTTAGGCTAGGAAGTATTGACACAAATGCAATGACACAGCAGTCCCATCCAGTTGCTGTTAACTTACCTTCTTTTACAAATGAAAAAACAAACAAACAAACAAACAAAAAAACCATGTATGACTATGTGAAAATATTGCTAAGGTTTTCCCGGGGTCAATGCAAGCACAGAGCTCTTACATTTAAAATTTATGAGTTTCATTGCATATACATCTCTGTTGAGAATAGTTTAGTAATATGATGAGGATAAAAGCCTGATAAGGCTAAGAGAACATAGTACAGGAAGTGAAGACAACAAACTTAGATAGCTCTTTCAAGGGCTTTACTTCAAAAGGGAGCAAAGAAATGGATTGAGAGTTAGTTGGCAACATGGGAGAGAAAAAGCTTTATTATCATTATTATTATTATGTGCTTGGAGATGTAATGACATGTCTATCTGCCTCTGGGAATGATCCAGTAGAGAAGTAAAAATTGATGATGTGGTAGAAAGAGAGATGTTAAAGGTATCAACCTCTAAATAAAGTCTTCGAACAGACTATCTTTAAAGCGAAGTAGGGATACACATTAATTGGCAGGTAAATAAAGACAGAGTATGGGGTTATAAAGTTAAGGAACTGACATAGTAAGATAAAGAAGTGTTCTAAATGCTTCTATTTTCTAAGTCAAATACCCATATTTGAGATCATCCTCTGAGAGATTTCAGGAACGAAAGTGATAAAATGGCAGTCTGGAAAATTGAGAGAAGGAATTGATAAAGAATTTGTAATGGGGGGAAAAATAGAATATGTAATGGAATCACTGAAATTACTGAGTACCTAGTTTTTTTTTTTTGATTTTTTAAATTTATGTTTATGGGCATAAATTTAAAATGAGATCTGTCATCTTGATTTTGGTATTTCTCTAGATAGATTCAGCTGCTTGTGTACAGTTCCAGAATTAACAAGTAGTGGATTTAACCAGGATTTGGATTTTATCATGTGAGAACACTGGATGGACGTGTGTGCAAGGAAGTAGAGGGACTATGTAAGGATAGAATTACTGAGATGAGCTGCAGAATCTAAGCTGGGTGGAAGTGAATTTTTAGGCAGCTTTGAACAATGCAAAGCATAGCAGGATTAGCGATTGGAAGGCATTGATGAGACCAAGTAACCTCTGAATATGGTTTTATGAAAAATTATACATAGAAGGGACTGATGAGCTGTCACAACTTTGCCAAACTTTGTAACTAACAAAAATCATGTGCATTTTTAGTGTTTATAAAATATTAAAAAATTCATACATGAGTCATAAAGAAAACTTTAATAAATTTTGAAATTAAAGAACTGACAGAACAGATTCCTTGAATAAAAGAACTGCATTAGAATAGAAAATAAGGAAAAAAGTTAAAATACAATCCTACTAGTTAATGGTTGATTTGTTTTTAAATTTAATACTGTCTTTGGAATCGTAGGTGTTTTTAATTTTGATGAGATTGAATTTATCACATTTTATTTTATACTTAGTGTTGTGTCCCAAGAAATATTTTCCCACTTCATGATGGCAAAGATATTTTCCTCTGTTATGTACTAGACTCTTTATTATTTTATTTTATCTTTTTTAAAGATTTTATTTATTTGACACACAGTGATCACAAGTAGGCAGAGAGAGAGAGGAAGAAGCAGGCTCCCTGTTAAGCAGAGAGCCCAATGTGGGACTTGATCCCAGGATCCTGGGATCACGACCTGAGCTGAAGACAGAGGCTTTAACCCACTGAGCCACCCAAGTGCCCCACAGACTCTTTATAATTTTAACTTTAACTCATCTTCGATTAATATTATTGTAGGATGTGAGGTAGGGCCAAGAATCCCTGTATAATCCCATATAAATATCCAGTTGTTACATTCCCATTTGTTGAAAAAACTACCCTTTCCCACTTGAATAGTTGTGGCACTCTCCTTAAAAATAAATTGACCAGGGGCACCTGGGGGGCTAAATGGGTTTAAACCTCTGCCTTTGGGTTAGGTCATGATCCCAAGGTCCTGGGATCCAGCCCCACATCGGGCTTTGCTCAGCAGGGAGCCTGCTTCCCTTTCTCTCTCTCTGCTTGCCTCTCTGCCTACTTGTGATCTCTCTCTCTGTATCAAATAAATAAATAATTTTAAAAAAATGACTGTGTTTATTTTTTTTTTGTTTCTTTATTCTATATACTTGATGTATTTGTTACTCTTTATAGCAATGTTACTTTGTTTTCAGCTTCATAGTAGTGCAAATCTTTCAATTTTGTTGTTTTAAAAAATGTTTTATTATGTTCCATTGATCTATGTGTCTATTTTTGTGCCAGCACCATACTGTTTTGACCACTACAGCTTTGTAACATAACTTGAAGTCTGGAATTGTGATGCCTCCAGCTTTGCTTTTCTTTTTAAACATTGTTTTGTCTCTTCAGGGTCTTTTGTGGTTCCATACAAATTTTAGGATCATTCTGTCTCTGTGAAAAATGTTGGTATTTTGATAAGGATTGCATTAAATGTGTAGATTGCTTTGGGTAGTATAGAAATTTTAACGGTATTTGTTCTTCTGATCCATGAGCATGGAATGTCTTTCCATTTGTTTATGTCATCTTTAATTTCTTTAATTAGTGCTTTATAGTGTTCTGAATATAGGTCTTTTACTTCTTTGGTTAGGTTTATTCCTAGGTATTTTATGGCTTTGTTGAAATTGTAAATGGGACTGATTCCTTAATTTCTCTTTCTGCTGCTTCATTTTTGGTGGGTAGGAATTCAACAGATTTCTGTACATTGATTTTGTATTCTGAAACCTTACTTAATTCATTTATCAGTTCTAGCAATTTTTTGGTGGAGTATTTCCAGTTTTCTATATAGAGTAACATGTCATGCAAATAGTAAATATTTTACCTCTTCCTTGCTGATTTGAATGCCTTTTATTTCTTTTTGTTGCCTGATTTCTCTGGATAGGACTTCCAGAAATGAACCCACAACTATATGGTCAATTAATCTTTGACAAACAAGAAAGAATATCCAATGGGAAAAAGATAATTTCCTCAACAAATGATGTTAGGAAAACTGCACAGCAACATCCAGAAGAATGAAACTGGACCACTTTCTTATGCCATACACAAAAATAAATTCAAAATGGATTAAAGACCTAAATGTGAGACAGGAAACCATCAAAATTCTAGAGGACAGCATAAGCAGTAATTTCTTTGACATTGGCCCTAGCAACTTTTTCCTACGTATGCCTCCTGAGGCAAGGGAAACAAAACCAAAATTAAATTATTGGGACTTTATCAAAACAAAAACTTCTGCACAGCGAAGGAAATAATCAACAAAACTAAAGGGCAACCTTCAGAATGGGAGAAGATATTTTCAAAAGACATATCTGATAAAGGGTGAGTATCCTATATATATATACTGTATATAATGTAATATGCTGTATATAATGTAGTATCATATATATAGTATATACACAAAATATATAAATATATATTCATATATACAATGTATATATTCATATTATATATTTATTAGATAATATAATATACAAATTATATTTATATTACATTTATATTTTATGTAATATATAATATATTATATTACTTATATTTATATATAATATATATAAATATAATGAAACTCAACACCCAAAGTATAAATATTCCAATTGACAAATAGGCAGAAGAATAGACTTTTTTCCAAAGAAGATGCACAAATGGCCAACAAACACATGAAAAGATTCTCAGCATCACTGATAATCAGGGAAATACAAGTCAAAACTACAATATTACCACACACCTATCAGAACGGCTAAAAATCAATAACACAAGGAACCACAGGCTTTGGTAAGGATGTGGAGAAAGAGAAACCCTCTTGCACTATTAGTGGGAATCAAACTGGTGTAGCCACTCTGGAAGAGCATGGTGGTTCCTCAAAAAGTTAAAAATAGAACTACCGCATGACCAAGCAATTATACTACTAGGTATTTACCCAAAGAATACAAAGATTCTAATTTAAAGGGATACATGCATCCTGATGTTTATGGCAGCATTATCTATAATAGCCAAATAATAGAAACAGGCCAAGTGTCCAATGACTGATAAATAGATAAAGAAGATATGGTGTGTGTGTGTGTGTGTGTGTGTATACATACACACTAGAATAATATATATGTTTATAGTATAAATACAGAAGTAATATTGTGTATATATGTTTATTGTATAGTATAAATACACAAGTCATATTGTGTACATATGTTTATTGTATATATACCATATGACTTGTGTATATATATATATATATATAACACACACATATGTGACTCAGTCATCAAATGAATGAAATCTTGCCATTTGCAACAATGTGGATAGAGTTAGAATATATTATGCTAAGAGAAACAACTCAGTTAGAGAAAGACAAATACCATATGATTTCACTCATATGTGTAATTTAAGCAACAAAACAAACTACCATAGGGAAACAAAGAAAGGGAGACAGAGGCAAACCAAGAAACAGACTTAACTACAGAGAACAAAATGATAGTTACCAGAGGGGAGAAGTGTGGGGAACAGGTTAAATGGGTGATGGGGATTAAGGAGTGCACCTGGTGTGATGATCAACAGGTGTGTATGTAAATGTTAAAATTGTACACCTAAAACTAATATGGCATGGTATGTAACCAATTGGAATTTAAATAAAAACTTAAGAAATTGTTTGATTCTTATTTTTCCTCTATAAATTTTAGAATCAGTCTGTCAGTTTCTAAAAGAGGAAAAAATGTGGGGGTTTGATTAGAATTATATTTAACCTATAAGTCAATTTAAAGAATTGTTATTTTAATAAGATTGATTATTCTAATTCATAAGAATGATATATTTCTTCATTCACTTAGGATTTCTCTAAGGTCCCTCTGTAACATTTTGTGTTTTTTCTATGTATAGATTTAACATATATTTTCTAAACTAATTACTAATTATTTTATGTTTGATACCAAATTAAACAGTAATTTAAAAAAATTTCCTTCTCAAATTGTTTATTGTTAGCATTTAGAAATACAATTGATTTTTGTATATTGACCTGTTCTCTGCTAGATTGGTAAATTCACTTAATAATTCTAGTAATTTTATTTTTGTTTTATTTTTTGAAGATTTTATTTATTTATTTGAGAGATAGAGAAAGTGTGGGCACAAGTTGGGGGAGGAGCAGAAGGAGAGGGAGAGGAACAAGCTGACTCTGAGCTGAGGGCCCAAAGGGGGGTTTGATCTCAGGATTCTGAGATCATGACCCAAGCTGAAGTCAAATGCTTAACCTACTGAGCTACCCAGGTACCCCTGTAATTCTAATAATTTAAAAAATAGTTTTATTAGGATTTACTACTTAAACAATCTTTCTACTTGCACATAGAGACAGTTTTACTGTTTTTTTTCTCTCTAAGATTTAAAACCTTTCATTTTTTCCTTAAATTACTGTTTCAGGTAGGGCCTCTAGTGCATTGTTGAAATGGAAGTGGAAAAGTGTACATCTCAGTCTTTTTTCCTGGTCTTAAGAAAAAAGCGTTCAAGTCTTTTTTTTTTTTTTTTAAGATTTTATTTATTTATTTGACAGGCAGAGATCACAAATAGGCAGAGAGGCAGGCAGAGAGATAGGAGGAAGCAGGCTCCCTGTAGAGCAGTGAGCCCAATGTAGGGCCCGATCCCAGGACCCTGGGATCATGACCTGAGCCAAAGGCAGAGGTTTTAACACACTGAGCCACCCAGGCACCCCAGCATTCAGTCTTTTAAAAGTATGGCCTAGTATAAAGTAAAATTAAAGGGCCCTCGCATTAAAAAAAAATAAGTATTTCCAAACAGCAACTGCATTAAACAAAGTTCTGTAATTTCTCTTTTGTCAAGTTTTTGTCTAATTTTGGCCTTGTGGTTATACTGGCTTCATTAAATGAGTTGAGATGTTTCTTCTATTTTCTGATTTTATATTAGGTTGGTATAATTCATACATAATAGTTTAAGACAATTCACCAATGAAGCCATCTAGGCCTTGAGATTTCTTTGTGGGGAACTTCTTAAAATTATTATTATAATTAAGTTTTAATAATTAGAATTATTATTGCTATGAATTCATTTTCTTTAATAGGCTTATTCAGGTTTTCTATTATTTTTAATTGTTTGAATCTGGTAAATTGGTGTATCTCAAGGAATTTGCGTTATTCAGCCAAAGGGACAACCTTTCTCCCAGAAGGTTTTAGCATTCTATCTCTGAAATTCTAAGATCTCTGTTTTTCAGCTCAGATTCTAGACTTCCAGTCAGCCAAAAGACTGGTATCATTGATCTTATCGGAAGTTGAGTTAGTTGGATATTTGGTTATAGTTTCCAGAATTCCGTTCATTTTTGGCTTCAAAGTCTTTGAAGGTGGATTTGGGGTTTCTCTCCCTCCAGATGAGCCCTGAGACCCAATACCCAAGGATGCTGGGTCCCTAAACCACAAGGAGTCAAGTAGGCTATGTCTCATACTGTCTGCTAGATTTACAGACACTCCCAACCTGGGATTCCTCTCTCTGCTTTTCAGCCTTGCCTCAGCTCTATTTATTTTGCAGAATTCCCCTGAAAAAAAGTACTTGGCAGAGGTTATCTTTGCTTTTTCTCTTCTCTAGTTTTCAACCTGAAAGGCCAATGCACAGATTTCTAAAGGTTTCTCTCTTTTGTCCTCTGAGAGACTGTCCTTCTCTGAGGGCTTATTTCTTTCTACACCTGCCTTAACCTCATCAACTAGCCCTAGATGTGGAAGTATCCCTGATCTTTTGGTCTGCAGGAAGGACTCATAACTCGAGAGTTTGGTTCTTTTAGTTTCCTTTGAATCCACAGCTTATTGCTGGTTGTATAACAAATAATGACTGGTTTTTCTGGTAGCTTACTCTTGTTTCAGCAAAAGTGAAATCATTTGTGTTCTTCTATATCCTAATCAGTAATGAAACCTCCTCCTTCATATTGTTGATATCTTTTTTCATAGCGGTGACGAGTTTGCAGAAACAGTTCTAGAAGATTTACATGGAAATAAATTTTTAAAATGGAAGATTTTTCCTTTTTAAAAAAATATATTATTAATTAATTTTCAAGAGAGGGAGCAAGAGAGAGAGTGAGAGAGCAAGCATGCGTGGGGGGAGGGGCAAAGGGAGAAGCAGACTCCCCACTAGGCAGGGAGCCCAATGCAGGATTCGATCCTGGGACCCTGGTATCATGACCTGAACAGAAGGCAGATGCATAACTGACTGAGCCACCCACACACCCCAAGATATTTTTTCTGATGATTAAAACTTTTTAATCATGCACATGACAGAGCCACATCCAAAATAAATAATAGTTATTTCATTTTTTTGGCATATCACTACCTGTTAAATAATTTCAGAAATTCTCCTTATTGTGAAATCACTAAACATAAGAGCACTGATAATGCCATGATTAAATCTGAAGCAAGTGGTCTAAAATACTATAAAAATATCTTAGGTAATAAAGTTGTATCTGTCATGTAATTGTGATATTTCCCTTTACTTTAGTACTTTGACATCACTGTTTGTACTTCCAAATATCATTTTAGAATAATTTATAAGAATGACCCATATTCCATCTGTTGTAATAAAATACGTACCATCAACTTTTAATATGTAATTGTGGCAACTGATCATTTCTATATTGTCATGATGCTGTACAAATTTAAATTCTTCTCACGCTCATATTTTTATTCTGCATCTTCCATTATTATGATAGTAGGAAGGTGTTTAATTATAAATATTCCCATGTCATTTATTTTATTTTATTTATTTATTTTTTTAATTTTTAATTTTTTATAAATATGTATTTTTATCCCCAGGGGTACAGGTCTGTAAATCAGCACTCACCAAAGCACATGTCATTTATTAAGATGGTTTATATGATATTGAAACTTTGCTGTTTTCTATTCTTTACTGAATTTGTGTAATTCTTCGTAAATGCAAGGTTTTTATTATATATCTGGAATAAAGAGTAAGAAGAATGTTTATCTTTTACTGTCTTTCCATTTGCTTTCCTTCTCTATTATGTGTAGGTTTTATAAATCCACAGAGACTGGAATAATTAGGCTTCCTGGACAGCTGCAATACTAAACTTTCCATAAACTGTTAGTGGAAAGATTACTTCAAAACATTTCCTTTCTTTTACCTATAATTTCATCTTACAGTTTTCTATAAATCCCTCTATAAATCACATGGGTTCTGCAATTTTTTTACCACTTGCTGTTTCTCCCCTTTGTTTAGTAAAACTGCCAACTACAGTGTTTCTCAAAATGTGGTGAACAGCAGTAAGAATCTCATGTATGAATACAAAACAGTCTGGGTTCTCAGCACTCCCAATGACCAGGTAGAACTAAGGGAGTTCTGATAAGTTGTCATGCAGAGTGGGGCCCATTGCCACAATTGTGTGAAGGAAAAGCAAGCAGATGGTCCATTTAGTTAAAGCTCCATGTGTTAAGATTGTCAACCAGGCATCAGAAACATCACAAGCAAGGTGATGCAAATTATCATTGTTGCAAATAACCTTGAACATTTTATTATACAGGAATGTTTATAGGTAACTGTACTACTTAATCTACCATAAATTATATTTTTATTAATACTTTAAAAGTTTAGTTAAGTAAACTGCTGACTTTAAAGATACCTTGTAATAAGGCTGAGAAGTAAAAGAAATGATTTTTTTCCAAAGCTTAGTATTTTTTTCAGTTGGAACAGTATATATATGTGATATATACCGAAATATATATCTCCTATTGCCTCTCTTTATCCAGAAAACTGACTAAATCAGACTCCAGAAACAACTTGCCCAAAATAACTATTTCTTACTTGTGGCAGGATAAACACTAGCCTCCCAGATATCCTAACCCCTGGAATTTATGACTATTATTTATGACTATTACCCTTTACCACATAAAAGTTCTTGAAGTGTGGAGATTATCATGGATTATCTGAGTGGGCCTTAAATGCTGTCACATTTATCCATACTATAGGGAGACTGAGGAAGCTTTAACAAGAGGAGAGGGACTGTGATCACAGAGACAGAGATTTGACTGGTTTTATACAAGCTAAGGAATGCTGACAGCCACCAGATGCTGGAATATACAAGGCACAGAATCTGCCTTAAAGCATCCTGAGGGAGCACACCTCTGCCAACACCTTGATTTTTACTCGGTCTAACTTATTTCAGATTTCTGGTCTCCAGGACTGTGAAAGAGTAAATTTCTCCTGTTTTAAGCCACAAAGTCTGGGGTAAATTGTTAGAGCAATCATAGGAAACTGCCATTACACTCACCATTAATATGGATCTCCCTTTATGCTTATTTCTCTTTTCTCTAGAGTTATTGATGGACAGAAGGGGCGAGAATGGGGAAGGGTATGACTGTTTGTTGGGTACTCCTCTGTGTCTAGGACAATGCGAGACATTCAAAATACACTGTCTCATTCCCTCCTCTTCCCTGAGTATCTTGCTAACATGACAAAAGAGCAATCATGGAAATTCCTGCCCCTTTAGATCATCATGCTAACACAATGACATCATTAAATTTCTTCAGTGGCTATCTAGAACCCCATACACACAATACAATCTATTTGCCTTTGAATAAATCTGGCCAAGGAGAATTTTGTTGGCTAGTACTGTGTATTAAACTCATTTGAACTTGGAGAATTTTTAGCAAGAAATGAGCCAGGTCTCCAGTAGTTCACAGTTCCCGCTACTCAATACCGATTACTATTGCCAGCTACACAGAATCTGATTTCTACTCTGGCCTCTGAAGACATTTCAATGTGCAGTTCTTTTCTAAACAGTTCAGCTCAAACTCCTAAAAATGTCCTACTACCTCGTTCATGATTTGTCCCTATTTACTGGTCAAAACATGGCTTTTTCTTCTTACATTTTTTTTTTCCTGTTAAGCGGGTTTTTTTTTTTTTGGCTTTATTTGGGTATAACTGACAAATATATATTTACGGTGTACAGATGATGTTTTGACATACATACATACTGTGAAATGATTTCCACAATCAAGCTGAGTAATATATCATCTCACAGTTACCCTCTTTTGTGTGTCAAGAAAACTCAAGATTTAGCAAAGTTCAAATATGCATTATTATTGACTATAGTCACCATGTTATTCATTCAATCTTCAGAACTTATTATCCTTAGTGAATTTGTATACTTTGCCTTTGTGTGTGTGAGTGTGTTTGTACACGTTGATCAAAATCTCCCCATTTGCTCTCCCCGCCCCCGCCCGCCATTCCCTGGTTGTCACCATTCTACTTTTTGTTTCTGTGAATTCAACTTTGTCTTAGATTCCACATGTAAGTGAGATAATGTAGTGTTTCTCTTTCTGTGTCTGGTTAATTTTACTAGCATAATGTCCTACAAGTTCATCCTTGCTGTAGCAAAAGGTAGGATTTCCTTATTTTATAGCTGAATGATATTCCATTATATACACATACTGCATTTTAAAAATTCATTCTGCCGCCAATGAACATTAAGGTTTCCCTATCTTGTCTATTATAAATAATGCTGAAATGAACACAGAATACAGTTGCCTCTTCAAGGTCATGATTTCATTTCATTTGAATATATATATACCCAGAAGTGAGACTGCTGGATCATATGATAGTTTTGTTTCTAATTATTTGAGGAAATATCAAACTGTTTTCCTTAGTGGCTATACCAATTTATATTCTTAACAATAGAGTACAGGGGTTTCTTTTTCTTCATACTCTTGTTAACACTTCTTATATTTTCACTTTTTTTTTTTGGAGAGGGAAGGGGGCAGAGGGACAGGGAAGAGAATTTCAAGCAGACTCCCCACTCAACCCAGAGCACCATGTGGGGCTCCATCTTAGGACCCTGATATCATGACCTGAAGTGAAACCAAGAGTCAGACTCTTAGCCAACTGAGCCACCCATGTGCCCCTTTTTACTCCTCTATCATTAAACTCCTGATAGGTGTGAAGTGATATTTCATCATGGTTTTGATTTGTGTTTCTATGATGGTTACTGATGCTAAGCATCTTTTCATATATCTCTTGGCCATTTGTGTATTTTTTTTTTTTTAATAGAAATGTCTATTTAGGTTCATTGCTCATTTTAAAATAAGATTATTTGTTTTTTAGGAGTTCTTTATGTATTTTGGATATTAACATCTATCAGATATATAGTTTGTAGATATTTTCTCCTGTTCCAAATGTTGCCTTTTCAACTTGTTTTCTTTCCTATGCTGTACATAAAATTTTAGTTTAATACAGATCTACTTGTTCATTTTTGCTTTTGTTGCCGGTTCTTTTGTTGTCATTTCTAAGAAATTACTACCAAGACCAAAGAACTTTTCCACCATGTCTTCTTTTTGGACTTTATGGATTTGGATCTTAAGTTTAAATCTTTAATTCATTTTGAGTTGATTTGTCCGTATGGTATAAGATAAGATAATTTTGTTCTTTTGCATGTGGATAAACAGTTTCTCTAACACCATTTATTGAACAGACTATCCTTTCACCATTATGTATTCTTGACGTCTTTGTCAAAGGTTAATTGACCATATGTCCGTGGGTTTATTTCTGGGTGGGGTATTCTGTTTCACTGGTCTATGTTCCCGTTTTTGCTGGTAGATGTTTTTATGCTATCTTGATTTCTATAGCTTTGTAATACATTTTAAAATTAGGAAATGTTGTGTCTCCACCTTTATTCTTGCTAAAAGTTGCTTAAGCTATTTGAGGTATTTTATGATTCTATACAAATTTTAGAATTTTTTTTCTAATTCTGTGGAAAATGCCAGTGAGATTTTGATAGGAATTGCATTGGATCTGTGGATCATATAAATATTTTAACACTTAATTCTTCCAATCTATGAACATGGGATACCTTTCCATTTACTTGTGTCTTCTTCAATTCCTTTCATCATTATTTTGTGGTTCTCAGTGTACAGATCTTTTACCCCCTTAGTTAAACTTATCACTAAATATTTTATTCTTTCAGAAGCTATTGTAAAGCTTTATTTCTTTTCTGGATACTTCATTGTCAGTTTATAGAATGCAACTGATGGTCATATGTTAATTTTATATTTTACAGCTTTACTGAAGGTGTATATTAGTTTTTACAGCTTTAGGATTTTCTCTATGTAATATCATATCACTGGCAAACAGAGGCAATTTTACGTCTTCCTTTTTGATTTAGATGTCTTTTCCTTCTTATTCATTTCTAGTTGCTTTGGCTAGGACTTCCATAATTTTGCAGAATTAGAAATGGTGAAAATGGATACCCTTGTCTTGTTCCTGATCTTTAGAAGAAATCCTTTCAGCTTTTCAGGGTTGACTATGGTGTTAGCTGTGGGTTTGACATATGTGGGCTTCATTCTAATGATGTACATTCCTTCTGTACCTCTTTTTTGAGAGTTTTTATCATAAATATATTGAATTTTATTATTTTTTTCTGCATCTATTGAGAGGATTATATCACTTTTGTCCTGCATCCTATTAATGTAGTATATCATATTTATTGACTTGAATACTGAAATATCATTGCATCCCAGGAATAAATCCCACTTAATCATGGCGTATTTTTCTTTAGATGTACTTTTGTATTTGGTTTGCAACTATTTTTTTGAGGATTTTTATATTATTTTCATCAGGGATATTGGTTTGTAATTTTCTTTCCTTGTAGTATTCTTGTCTCATGTTGGTACCAGAGTAATCGCGGTCCTCATAAAATGAGTTTGAAAGTGTTCTCTTTTCTTCAAATTTTTGTAAGTATTCAAGAAGAATCAATAGAAATTCTTTATTAAATGTTTGGCAGAATTCAACAGTGAAGCCTTCAGCAATTCAACAGTCTTGGACTGTTTCTTTGTTGGGAGGTTTTTGACTCCTGATTCAATCTCCTTACTCATTTTTGTTCTGTCCAGATTTTCTATTTCATTATGATTCACTCTTGGGAGGCTTATGTTTCTAGACATTTACCATTTCTAGGTTATCTGAATTTTGGTGTGTATTTGTTCATCGTGGTATCTTATAACCCTTTGTATTTCTGTGCTATCACTTGTAAAATTTCCTTTTTCGTTTCTGATTTTATTTATTTGACTCCTCTTTTCTCCACTTAGTCTAGCTAAAGCTTTGTCAATTTTATTTATCTTAAAAAAAAAAAACAAAAACCTAACTCTTAGGTGTGTGTGGTTTTTTTTTTTTTTAATCTTTTATATTGTTCTCTGGTTTCTACTTCATTAATTTTTGCTCTTATATTTGTCATTATCTTTCTTCTACAAATTTTGTGTTTATGTGTTCCTTTTTCAGTTCCTTAAGATATAATTTTAAGAGTTTAGCTGAGATCCTTCTTTCTTTTTAATGTAGACATTTACTGCTATAAAATTCCCTTTAACAGCATCTCACAAGTTTTAAGATGCTGTGTTCCTGCTTTCATTTGTCTCAAGATATTTTCTGATTTCTTTTTTGATTTCTTCTTTGACCCACTGGTTGTTCAACAGTATTGTTTAATTTCTATGTATTAGTGATTTTTCCAGTTTTCCTCTTATTATTTCTAGTTTAATACCATTTCATAGGGACATATGCAAGAAGCTGGCCATGGGAAGGGGCAAGGGTAAGATATGTGGAATGTTTGGGGTTACCTATGGGCCATTTGGAGGGTTAGATGAAATATTCCATATAGCTTGTGGGTGGGAATCCAGATAGAGTTCATGAGGATGTTAATAAGGTCATGGCAATTTGCTGAGTTGGGAGTACTTTTTGTTGTGGAAGTCCTCACCTCCCTTCCTTGATCCCAGTCTCTCCCAGCTGTTTACCTTGTTGATCTTCTCAGTATTCTGGGAGAGTTTAAAGAGAAAGGAAAAAAAAAAAAAAAAAAAGAAGTGGGCCTCTTAGGGAACATCCTACACAGTGGAAAATGCCAGGAACTCACTCACTATGTTTTCACTTTTTACATAAGATAAGTCACAGACAAAGGAGTCTTGGCACTGAATTATGTTGCCTTGGGGGAGAGGTAATGTAGGTAAAGTAAAACTGTTCTTTTTTTTTTTTTTTTTTTTTTTTTAAAATTTTTTTTTTTAAGATTTTATTTATTTATTTGACACAGAGAGATCACAAGTAGGCAGAGAGGCAGGCAGAGAGAGAAGAGGAAGCAGGCTCCCTGCTGAGCAGAGAGCCCGATGCGGGACTCGATCCCAGGACCCTGAGATCATGACCCGAGCCGAAGGCAGCGGCTTAACCCACTGAGCCACCCAGGCGCCCAGTAAAACTGTTCTTAATTTCTTCAGTATATCTATTCTTGGACTGTTGCTCTAAATGGTGTGCTGGAACTTCTCCTCTCGACTCCTGGATTCCCACAAACTTACATTAGTATATGGATAATTGTCAAAATTTATGTTTTCTGGGAGTATAATGGCTGAAAACACTTAATCTGCCATCTATTCCCCTCTCACACTTAAAAAAAATACATACATATATATATATATATATATATATATATATATATATATATATAAAACTTATTTATTTATTTACTGATTTATTTATTTGAGAGAGAGAGAGAGCATGAGAGGGGAGAGGGTCAGAGAGAGAAGCAGACTCCCTGCTGAGCCCGGAGCCTGATGTGGGACTTGATCCTGGGACTCTGGGACCATGACCTGAGCCAAAGGCAGTGGCTTAACAAACTGAGCCACTTAGGTGCCTCACACTTTCAAGTGCATATTTGTTCAGCTATAAAAGAAAATCATATTTCTGACCTACACAATGTCTCACATGCTGCTTCAATGGCATAGAATATCTTCCTTGCTCCTGATTCCAATTCACGTCAGGACTCAGTTTAAATTTTATCTGTACTATAAAAACATGTTCCGCTGGCTTCTACCTGAATTATATGCCCCTTCTAAATGCTCTCATAACATATATCACTATATTATAATTCTTAGTATTATGTATAGCATATAGTAATTATTTATTGTATAGTAACAAACAGGAAGCTATTTAAAGCAGGGATTACATCTTATTTGTATTCCCAACACCTATCATGGGATCTAGAGTATATGGTGTATTCAAATTTGTTGAATAATTTTAGTTCACATAATAACCCATAAGAGGCAGATATGATGTGGAAAGTTTCCTATTTTATATGTGGCAATGTTCCTATTTGGTATATGCCACCGCATTGAGTCCAGTAAATCACATTCTATTCACTGTGATTGGATCTTTATTTTCAATGGTTAATTATACTTTTTTTTTTTTTTTGTGGAAACATATAAGCAGACATCATGGAAATTCATGCCTCTCCAGATAACAAAGAAATTGGAAAATTCCAACTCCTAAATATCTTCTCTCTTCTTTCAAGTGTTCTCTGGGTAAAATAGTGAGCCATATTCTCCAAGTAGTTGACCCAAAGTTCTGGATGTGGGAGTAGGAGGAGAGGAATACTCAGATTTAGATGACAGGGTAATCTATGCTTGGATGCAGGGTATTTTCAAAGTCCCAATTTGCTGCAGATGCCATGTTGAATAAAGCTGAAGACATTGCTGTGGCTGGCTTCCAGGGGAAGCTATCATATTTTTCAACATTTATATTCTTATGAAATTTGGACTTCTATCACTAAGGCAGAAGAAATGTTTTGTATAGTAATGAAGTTCCTACTGTACCACTTACTCTTTCAGTAGTCCCATTCTAATACATAGGCAAATGGACTTAAATTCTAAATCAGGAGTTGGCAACTTTTTCTGTAAAAAACAAATAGTAACTATTTTCAACTTTGTGGGTCCACATCCCAGGCTGTATTGCAACTACTCGACTCTGTTGTGGTAGTCCAAAAGAACACACAGACCAATATACAAATAAATAGGATGTCTGTGTTCCAATAACACTTTATTTGAAAAACATGTGATATGCGATTTTTGCCTGCCCACAGGCCATAGTTTGCCAACTCATGGTTTAAAAATATCACAGAAGGGGCACCTGGGTGGCTCAGTCATTAAGCGTCTGACTTTGGCTCAGGTTATGATCCTAGTGTTCTGGGATTGAACCCCATATTGGGTTCCTGCTCTGTGGGAAACCTGCTTCTGTCTCTCCCGCTTCCCCTGCTTGTATTCCCTCTCTCACTGTCTCTCTCTTTCTGTCAAATAAATAAATAAAATATTTTAAAAAAAGAGAAATATCACAGATTTCAGCTTTTTCTTGTTGCCTTTCTCTAGGACTAAATACTCTAAACACAGGTCTGCAATATCTATTAACTAAAATTATCCCAAACCCAAATCTTCTAAAATATTTTTTTTATTTTTATATTTTAAAGACTTTATTTATTTATTTGACACAGGGAGAGAAATCACAAGTAGGCAGTGTAGTAGGCAAGTAGAGAGAGGAGGAAGCAGGGTTCCTGCTGTGCAGAGAGCCTGATGCAGGGCTCTAGCCCAGGGCCCTGAGATCATGACCTGAGCTGAAGGCAGAGGCTGAACCCACTGAGGCACCCAGGCAACTCAGACCCAAATCTTGAACAAAAACCAAAACATATTTTTTTTAAAAAATGTGTAAATAGCAAAACAAAATAAGAATTTTCAATATTAACAGATAGATATCAAACAGAGTCATTCTGAGAAAGCAAAGAAAATATTATCTAGTTAAATAATGTCATTGCAAGAAAAAAACAAAAATATACATTTTGATTCTAAACAAAATTGATTAGAAGACTCCCACAAGTAAATATCATAGTCAAATTTCTCGACTGTTGTGAATGGAGCAAAAAAAAAAAAAAATCTGCAATACTATAGGATTAAACAAAATTAATTAATGTTGTAATTATTCTACAGCATTATGTCATAAAATAATGAAAAACATTTGCAGTGTTTTAAGAAAACAAGTTCACGAATAGATTTAAAAAAAAAATAAGGCCAGTTTATAATTTTTGTAAAAGACTAAAGAACAGGAATTTCTGAACTACTAAGCCCTCCAAGTATCTTTAAGTGTTTCTTGATGTCAGCAAAATGAATGAGATTATCAGTAAGATACAGTATAAAAGAAAGTATAGTAAGTAGTAAAATCAGAAACATTACCTAAATAATTTATGTTAATATAGTTATGAAAATAATACATATATCAAGTTTTTTTTAAAAAGAGAGAACATATAATGTCATAAATAGCCATCCAGATTAAAAAATTTTGTTCATCAAAAATACTGGAAATGGGAATATAAAAGGATAAATAAACCTGCAAAATATATTTCCCCAAAGAACAATAAAGTACAATAATCATCATATAATGTTATAGTCTTAAGATTCTGATAAAGAACATGAATCTCAAAAATCTTTATTTTAGGTTCATCAGAGTAGAATAAAAATAAAATTTATAATTTCCAAATAATTTGAGAAAAAATGCATTCGTCCAAATTGTATAGTAAAAAATGCTCTCAAATTCTTTGTCAAAGTAGAAATAAAATCTGCATGTAGGGACACCTGGGTGGCTCCATTATTAAGTGTCTGCCCTCAGCTCGGGTTATGATCCCAGGATCCTGGGATCGAGCCCCACATTGTGCTCCTTGCTTGGCAGGAGGCCTGCTTCTCCCTCTCCCACTTCCCCTTCTTGTATTCCCTCTCTCTCTGTCTCTCTATCAAACAAGTAAATAAGTAAAATCTTAAAAAAATCTCCACATAGAGAGTAAAATATGTGAATAAGACAATCTATCTAAAATTATGAGATGAAGTACAACCAAAATAATCGGCAAAGGTAATTTACAAAAAATAAGATTCTTAATATTCATTCCAAGAGCATGGTAAAATGAGGTATTAAATAATCCAATAAAACTAAGATGAAAAATTAATAAAAATGGATAAAGTCATCATTAGGAAAATGCAGAAAAGTAAATATGAGATCTGGTTCTCTTATTCATAAAGGGATTACAGAGATTTCTTAAAAGACTAAGCAAGAAAACTGACATAAATTAAATCTTAAACACAATATATGGGACTTTGTATCCTCTTCATGTGACCTATTCTTAGAGTGTTAGCTGCAAAGATGCTTCCTCGCCTCTCTACCCCTATCTATGTAATGTGAAAGATTAAAGTAGATTTCTCTGCAAATTGAAATGGAATGTCCCTAGGGTATAAAATATCCATGCAATAGATCACCCACAGTAGAAAGAGACTAATTCATTATGTGTCTTCTCAAGTGTTAAGCTCATAATGTAAATTTATTACATAATTAACCAGATTTCATCTTCATATGTTTGCCCAGTTTTCTCTTGTGTTATTTATCTTCCTTTTTTTACTGAATTGTAGGGGTATTATATATTTAAGATATTGATCTTTGCCTATTTTATTTATAGGAATGTCTTTCCCAGGTTAATATTTCTCCATTTACATTTTTTATGACCAAAAGTTCTTATTTAAGAAAAAAAAATGTATATATGTATATATAAAATAGCAGTCTTTTCCTTAATGATTTTTTCTTTTGTTGATGTTTAATAAATATTTTTTTACTCAAAGGAAAAAGTATTCATTTAGGTTTACTTTTAAAATAGTCAAAATTTTGCTTTAAAAATATATATTATATTTTTAAGTATATATTTCATTGAAAATTAGCAAAAATATTTTACAACAAAGTACACTATTGTGAAATGCCAGAATCACAATTGAAAAGAAGACTTAAACATGTTTAGAGAAAATTTTTAAAAAACCCTAATATATTACATAAAGGAAAGTGAACTCAAAATAGCATCAGACTCCTAAACATCAACTCAGGATGCAAAAAGACTGCAGAACAATGCCTCAAAATTACTAGGGAAAATAATTTTCAGTCCAGATTTTTTTTCTCCTCTCATTCTATTCAATTTTTTTCTATTTTTAAATTTTATCTATTTAAAAAAATTAATTTGTTTTCTTATTGTGATTGAAAGTTATTTTTATATTTTGGATGCAGATATTTTTTATCAGACACATGATTTGCAAATATTTTCTCCCACTCTGTGGCTTCTTTGTCATTCTACTAACAGTGTCATTTGAAGAACAGGATTCTTATTTTGATGAAGTCCAGTTTAATCATTTGTTCCTTTATGGATAGAGCTTTTGGAATTGTAGCTAGGATATCTCTGTCTATTTCAAGTTTACAAAGACTTTCTCCTATAACTTTTTCAATAGGTTTATAGTTTTGGTTTTATATTTGTACCTCTGATCCATTTTAAATTAATTTTTATATATGTTATGAGGTATGAATTCAAGTTCATTTTTTCTGTCTCATTATTTCAGCACAATTTATTGAAAAGTTGATCAATTATCTACTGAATTTCCTTTGAATTCATTTAAAATTGATTAAGCACATATATTTATCTTTGTTCTGTTAATCTATTTATATAACTATTATTTAAGACCATACAATATTGTTAACAAGCCTTTTAATTCATCTTGAAGTAAGGTGAAATTAATCTTCTAAATTTGCTTTTATCCTCAAAGTTGTTCTAAGTCTACATTTTTTTTAAAAAAGTTCAATATGAATGTCAGAATCAGTTTATCGATTTCTACAAAATCAAGATTTCTTTTGCATGAAACCTGATGGTGAAATTTGGGACTCTTAACATCTTAACAATGTTGATTATTATACCTGTGGAGTTTTGCCTACTTTTACAATTCATATTACAAATCAAACAGGGTATTTTACTAAGTGACTCTAAAGAATAATGCACTCCTATCTTACAATGTTAAATGTAACTATTTTGGTAAGACATTTATCTCTGTGGCATATTTATGCTAATTAATTTCTTGGAATTTATGATAAAATGTTTAAAACATACATATTTAAGAAATTTTATGTATTTCATTTTGCTTCAAGATAACATACTAGGGCACCTGGGTGGCTCAGTGGGTTAAAGACTGCCTTTGGCTCAGGTCATCATCTCAGGGTCCTGGGATCGAGCCCCTCATTGGCTCTCTGCTCAGCAGGGAGCCTGCTTCCTCCTTAATAAAGAAAAAAAAAGATAACATACTAAATAAAAATTAGAGTGTTGTCATGACACTTGCGTTTGAAACTTGAGTCTATCCCTTAACATCTCAGTGTAATTCCCAGTGACTCAATTCTAAAGATCTATTCCTTAATATTCCTAAGTGGATCTTTTTTTCAAGCTTGGCAGCAGGGCTCAAATGCATTTTGTTGTAGTAATGAAATATTGTGCATAGGTAGAAAAATTACTGTTGTTGCTTGAGATTTTACACCAATTGCAATCATTTCGAAAGAATTGACAATTTGTATCAAATAAAGTAATCATGCTCTATGAAGCTGCGACCTATTAAAAAGTTTTACTAGATGCTACTTTTTCAAAACCCTTTTCAGTGGCGTCTCGGGTTTTGATGTACTTAAGGGAGGTTATTATGCTAAAAATAAATGCTCAGTTAAAATTCTACTTTGGGAAAATTGCATTTGAAATAACTAAGTAAAAATTTCTGGCCCAGGAACAATCTCAGCATATTCCTACTTTCTCTCACCTCCATCACCATCAGAAACTTAGAACTGGAACGGGTTATTGAGTGAGAGCAGAGAAGTGAATTCCAATTACTCTTGTAGCTTGGGTCCTGATATTGGATATCATTTGAATTTGTGTCACAATAGATTTTATTTAGCTCCCGAATTGGAAACAATATATAAGTGACCCAAATGCTGTTTAAACCCTGATGTATTTGACAGAGACCATAAAATTGTTCAGACAATTTTATGGTCTCTGTCAAATACATTCTGTACCTCTGGTCTCTGTACAAATACACTCTGTACCTCCCATCTTCTGAGCCTTACTTCCATTCTCAATGGGCTATTCACCAACGACTGCCTTATCCCAGCCTCCCTGACTCTGCACTTCTATTTACTTTCCCCAGTTAAAAGCTTAAGCCTGTATTAGTTTGCTATAACAAAATACCATAGACTAGATGGCTTACACAACAGATATTTATTGGTTCTGGAAGCTGGGATGTCCAAGATCAAGGGGTCAGATCATTTGATTTTGGTAAGGACTCCCTCATTGGCTTGCAGATGGCCACCTTCTCACTGTATCCTCACATGGTGGAAAGAGAGCAATATTTTTCTTATAAAGCTATTCCTTTATATAGCTTTATAAGAAGCTATCATAAAGGATAAAGGATAAAGCATATACTTTACATAACTTTATAAAGCTATCATAAGAACCCCACTTTAACAACTTTATCTAACTCTAATTACCTCCTTAAGGTACCATCTTTAAATACAAATACATTGGGGTGAAGGCTTCAACAATTCAGTCGCAAGCAAAATTTTTGAGATGAGACTATACTGAATGAAGGCAGATTTGCTTTGTCCTCTTATTCATCTGATAGTGGCTGGCAGACTGGCTCGTTGGGCTTCCTCTCTGTCAGTTCTAGACCTAACAGGCACTTGTTTTCTTGTGCTTGAGGAGATATACTTGTTTTGTGCCAAGCGCACTGGTATATGGTATGCTATATGGTGTTAACAATAGTATATGGTAAGTGCTATTGTGACGAATTTGACACAATATCTAAATGTCCCAAATGCCATATCACACATAAGAAAACAAAACAAAACAAAACAAAAACTAAAATTTGTAGCAGCAAATCATGTATTAATCCAATCTCTTTAAAACTACTTATTAGCAGCTTATTAACACTGTTTGCCCATTTAATCTCTACCATTACATTATGAGCAAAGGGTGGAAAGTGAAAAAAATTATAATCCTCACTTTCAAGGAATTTAAAATATTCTGTAAAATTAAATGTTTTAAATTAGAGGGAATCAAATCTCACAAGAAAAACATAATCATAGTAAAAACAGCTAGAATTTTTTTTAGAGCCTAGTAAATGGCACCAGTAATAGCAATTAAAAATTTTCCTCTTTGAAGCTCTCTCAAATAATATGGTAGAGGCATTATTGTATCTACCTTTTCTAATAAGCTATTGAAAAAAGGGCAGTTGAAGCACATAAGGAGGTCACATATGAAAAACGATGAAACCAGGATTCAACCATGCATATTGTTTACTGACTTCCACAGCTTAACTTCTTCTTTGTTTACCATTTGTGCTATGGAATAAAAGAGATTACAAATGTGAAAAATTTACTGAAATACTTTATTTATAGAAACATTTATGATTGTAATTCTTTTACTAGTATCATATATTCTTTGGTTACGAAGTTAACACCTTAAAATAAATGTATCATAAATGCATTAAAATGCCACTATTGATTCAATTATGATAATTTACTCTTACCTTCAAGTATGATGCATTATTTGCTGTTCTTTGTTGCTTAAATATTTGAATATAGAATACAAGAGTTCACCTTTAGCAGACACTTACAGAGAACCTAGGTTGCATCTGTAGCAATACACTAATGATTTTAGATATATAAAAGGAAGTTTTTGGAAGGAATTGAGAGTAACTCATTGGAGAGGTAAGACTTTAAATCACAAAAACAGAATACAGGAAGAGAATTTAGAAGTTATCCAGTGCAACTTTAATTTTACAAATGGGAAAACTGAAGCTCAGATGTATTGATCATCTAAGATTAGAGTCAGTAGTGATTGAGTTTGGACATAACACAGGCCTGCTAATTTGTAGTGAAGCTTTCCTTCCATGACTCCCTTTGAAATAAAGATCAATAAAAATTATTATGATGTATAATAGCTTTACATTTGTTAATTATCAGAGTCTTTCCATTCTAATTTGTACCATATCATTTTCACTGGTAGCTTTCTCTTCACTATTAATTCTGTGTTCTCAATAAAAAGCTACTATAATGCGATGCTTTATTTAATTATTTATTTTTTATGGCTGTTACAATTCTCATTTAAAAATCCTTGTGGTTTATAATAAAAGTTTCGTTTTTTTCTTAAGGTTGTAATGCCAGTCTGTATAATATGGAATAAAACTCAATTCATTTTTTTGAGTGGAAGTTGTATTTGAATTAAAACACATTATTCCATCTTGTCACCTAAACTAAAGCAAGAATTTAGAGAAATGCTCATAAAGGACAGTTTCTGTGGATATAGCTACATTGTTGCAGATTGAGCCCCTTGCAAATATTTAGCCCTATATTTTTTCACAACTACTCTTTTTAGCTTTAGATTTTTTTGAGGCTTTTTTCCCTGATAATACAAATTGCTCTACATGATTGTTAAAAGATTCCTACATTTCCCCAAATAATTCTTCATCACATATGTAAATTTCAGAAGCTGTGAAAATGAATATAAATTAGAACATCTGAAGAGAATGAATTATGTAAAACAATTCATTAAACATATTATACAAAATTGCTACTTTCTTTGGAGTTTATAGGAAAGATGAGGGCATTTCCTAGCGCTCCCATCGATTACATGGTTAAATTTATATCCTTTTAGGGAGCTGGAGTCACTGTCTTCTGTTGCAAAGCCAGGTATGGGTTATTATAATTACTGGCATCACAGATTTATTTTTAATTATTCATAAAAGTGATCTAAACAATGGAATCCCCAAATGAAAACACACAGTGTTGTTTTAGAAGCCATCTGTGACTGTTTGAAGCACCAGTGAGATGCCAGTTTTGTTTTTTATGCCAACACAGGAACATATCAAATTGATGGGGTATATATTTTTTAACATATGACTTTTTTTCCAGCAGGGATATTTAAACATCGTACGTATAAGATATACGATGTTGCCATGATGTGTTAATGGGAAGCAAACATAATGGAGATTTTGAAAGAAGGTTAATATGAACTCATTTGATGTAATTCAGCAATAACTATCCTCCACTCCACATTTGATGGGGAAACATAGAAAAAGAATGGCTCAGTGTCTAAATAATCAACTGGATGCAAGTTATTTCCATATACTAGATGTCTAAGAAATGTAGTATTAAGCATTCCTTAAATTTTGAGATTATTTATTGATGGATTGACTTTAAAAGGAATAAGCTTTTCATAGTTTCTCTGTGACTGATATTTATGCCATATCTTGGTATTTGATCTCAAAATTTCTATTCATATTGAGTTAAGTGTGGGATGTGAGCTAAGTCTGTAAGGATATCCAGTGGGGACGTTTTTCTCTGCAGTGTTTTCCTTTGTTCCTTGAAACACTTGAATCAGATTTCCGTATTTTTTTTTTCCTTTTTCTTCTTTATTTGTTTGGTCTGGATTTTATACCCCACTTACAATGAGACTATTTTTATTATTACTATTATTAAACTTACAGCCACAGAGAAATCAGCCTCATTCTATTTGACATTGCTAGATTTCTCTTTGGGTTTTCCATTGCTACTGACTTTAGAGCAGAGAAAAGAGATTCAACATGAGAGATCTCAATTTGCCCTATGGCTTACCCTGACCTCTGAAATTAATGATTGTAATAGAGCCCTACCATAGTCTCCTCTATTGATCTCACACCACACAGAAACACCATATCACAGTTGGAAGCCAGGAATCATTTTAATATTTTCTTTTTGGTCTTATTGAATCTAAGACTAAAAGAAACTGCTTAAAGCAGATTCTGTATGTGGAATCATCACTTAGTTTTTAAAAATTACTCTGAGAATGTATCCATTTTAACATACTCCTTTGTCTCTACCAGTATTTGGGAAGAGAGGATTTAAATGCTTGCCCTCAAGTTGTCATTTTTCCTAAAGTATAATTTATCTTGTTTTGAAGTCTCATCATCAAATACAAACATCTATTATTGGACTGTGCCATGTTAATAAAGTGACAGTCCCAGGAGCTATTAAGGTTTATAGGACTATTTTATCTTTCTATAAATTGTCCCAGAGCAGTGTGCTTTTCCAGGCTTCTAGGCTGTCACTTCTATAGTACTCTTATGTCTCTAGATACTAGTCAATCTCAGCCTCCTATTTTCATGATTCTAATATACTGAGGGATTAGACAACACCTATTAAATTAGTCTTTTCTTCAAGAGAGTTTCACAAAGACTCCACCAGAATAAAGAGCATTTTTAACCTGCGAACTGTTATGTCTATCTCAGTTGGTTTTTAATAAGGCTTGGCTTTTCTTGGTTGTTATTGCATGAAGTTTTGACCAAAGACTCATGCCTAGTTTGGTTAAGTATTCTTCTATAGTTTTTAATTATGATAGGGTCTCTTACACATAAACATTTTCAACTAGTTTAATAAAAGGTCTTATAATTATTTATTATGCATTGTCATCTGGCCACATTTTGCTAGATAATGGGGACAGAGAGACAAACAAATTATATCTATGTTTTATGAGAAGCTCAACCATTAATGCCCTCTCTTCTCCCCTACTGATAAGGATAATCTACCTTACTGGGTCGATGGGTTCAAATGCTAAGCTCAACCAGAAATGCTACCCAAGACATACTTGACACAAACTTTAATCTTTCCAGCTGACATACAAAATTAACCACCGTGGATACATAACATTTAGGTAAATGTAATGGGATAAGCAATGAAAATCCAAACTGGGACATAGATAGCAAGAAATGATAAATGAGGAAGACAATGTACTATTTTTTTCTTTTTTGAACTTAGCAGTTGACTAGAATTTCAATGTTTTAAATAGAAAGGAGATATTTAAGCAGTGTAGGGAGACCACTTGGATAAAATTGAGCACATAGATTGGGACGAATAGAATGCTGGTATCTTTAAAAAGTTTCTTAAAAAGATAATTCTGTGCTTTAGAATGAGCATGAAATATATTAGTGAAAGTGAATTATATTTAGTATAGTAATATGGTAAAAACAAACAAACAAAACAAAACACCCTACTGAGACGAAATCTTGAAGAAATAGAAGATCTGAACCAACAAATAATGAGTAAGGAGAATGAATTGGTAATCTTAAACTTCTAAACAAAGAAAATCCCAGGACCAGTAATGCCAGTTCTTTCTAACTCTTCCTAAAAATTGAAGGGAGGGAACATTTCCAAATTTGTTTAACAGGGCTAGCATTACTCTTATACCAAAGTCAGATAAGGACACCACAAGAAAAGAAAATTATAAACTCCAAACCATGATGAACATAGACGTAACAATCCTCAACAAAATACTAGAAAAACAAATTCAATAGCACAGTAAAAGGATCATATGCTATGATCAGGTGGGATTTATCCCTGAGATGCCAGGATAGTTCAACCTATGAATATTAATTAATGTGACATACTACATTATTAGAATCAAGGACAATAGTCATATGATTATCTCAATAGATCCACAAAAAGCATTTGACAAATTTAATATCCTTTCATGATAAAAACTCACAATAAATTATGTACAGAGGGATGTAATGCACATAATACCAAGCAGTTAACAATATACTCAATGGTAAACGCTGAAAAGTTTTCCTCTAAGATCAGGAAAAAGACAAGAGTGTCCATTCTTACCACTACTATTCCACATAACACTGGAAATCCTAGTGACAGCAATTAGACAAGAAAAATAAATAAAAGGCATGCAAATCAGAAAAGAAGAAATTAAATAGTCTCTATTTATAGATAACGTGAATATATATATATATATATATATATATATATATATCCCTAATTTGTCCACCAAAACAAAAACTTATTAGAACTAATAAATGAATTCAGTAAAGTTGCAGGATACAAAATCAACCTACAACAATTGGTTGTGTTCTTATACAATAACAATGAACTATGTAGAAAAGACATTAAGAAAACAATCCTATTTACAATAGCATCAAAATAACAAAATACTCAGGGATAAATTTAACCAATGAGATGAAAGATCTGTACACTGAAAACTTTAGGAAATCAATGAAAGCAATTGAAGACACAAATAAATGTAAAGATGTTCCATGTTCATAGATTGGAAGATTTGATATTGTTAAAATGTTATACTATACAAAATTATCTGCAGATTTAATACAATTCTGACCATAATCCCACTCACATTTTTTAAAGAAATAGAAAAAATTATCCCCAAATTATTATGGAACCACCAAAGATGTCAAATAGCCTAAACAATCTTAAGAAAGAATAAAGCTGGTGATATCACACTTCCTAATTTCAAAACCTATTATCATGATATTACTTGAAATAACATCACGAATTACAAAACTATATTATCAAAACAGTGTTAAACTGACATAAAAACAAACAGACGTATCAATGGGACAAGTAGAAAGCCAATAAATAAATCAATAAATTAGTAAATTAATCTTTGACAAGAGTGCCAAATAATACACAATGGGGAAAGGATAGTCTGCTCAATAAATGGTTTTGTGAAAACTGCATATCCACATGCGAAAGAATGAAATTGGACTCCTACACCACTCACAAAAATTAACTCAGAAAAATTAAAGACTTAAATATAAGACATGTGACTAAAAACTCCTAAAACAAAACAAAAGCTCCTAAAAGACAACATAAGGCAAAAGTCCCATAACATCAGTCTTGGCAATGATGTCTTGGATATGACATCAAAAGCATGGGCAATAAAAGCAAAAATAAACAAGTGGGACTATATCAAAATAAAAAGCTTTTGCACAGCAAAAGAAATGATAAAGTATATAAGAAACTTATACAACTCAATGGCAAATAATAATACTAATAATCCAGTTAAAAGTGGGCAAAAGCCATGTGCCTGGGTGGCTCAGATGGTTAAGCATCTGCCTTCAGCTCAGGTCATGATCCCAGGGGCCTGGGATTGAGCCCTGCCTCAGGTTTCCTGCTCAGTGGGGATCCTGCTTCTTCCTCTCCCTCTGCCATTCCCTCTGCTTATGCTCTGTGGCTCTCTATCTCTCTACCAAATAAATAAATAAAATCTTTTAAAAATAGGCAAAAGACATGAACAGATTTTTTTTTTCCAAAAATGATATACAAATGGCTAACAGGCACCTAAAAAGATGTCCAACATCAGTAATCATTAAGGAAATATAAATCAAAACCACAATAAGATATCACCTCTTAGAATGACTTTTGTCAAAACGACAAGTGGTAATAAGTGTTGGTGAGGGTTTGGAGAAAAGGGAACATTTCACACTGTTGGTGGGAATGCAAACTGGTGTAGTCACTATGGAAAACAATATGGAGGTTCCTCAAAAGATTGAAAATAGAACTGCCATTTGATCCAGAATTCCATTACTCTGTACATATCCAAAGTATATGAAATCAGTGTTGTTTTTTTTTTAAAGATTTTATTTATTTATTTGACAGAGAGAAATCACAAGTAGATTTGTCACAAGTAGACGGAGAGGCAGGCAGAGAGAGAGAGAGGGAAGCAGGTTCCCTGCTGAGCAGAGACCCCGATGCGGGACTCGATCCCAGGACCCTGAGATCATGACCTGAGCCGAAGGCAGTGGCTTAACCCACTGAGCCACCCAGGCACCTGAAATCAGTGTTTTAAAGAGTTATCTGTACTTCCATGTTCATTGAAGGATATATTGACCAACAGGGAATATATTGTATTAATACTTTTAATTTTCACAGAATATGACAAATAATATGCATCAGTGTAAACTGTATTTAGAAAACTAAATTTCTTTGATTGTTTACTAGTGCATCCCCTTCTTTCAGTAGTATTTAAAGAATCTATCTTGATTATCGGCTATAACCTGACTCTATTACAAGATATTGATTATATGGTTCCAGTAGATAGGGTTGTACATGTGACAACTAAAAAAACTAAGATACCTAATTAGGAATAAATAGAGAAAATAATATGACAAATAAAGTTATTTAAAGCTGAGTTAAGGTACCATTTTGACATTTAGTGCATTAGAAGTTGGGAGCTTCTAATTAGACAAGTATGTATCCATTTTAGAAAATTATAAAATTACAAAAAATTTTAGAAATACTGGATTAAAACATATTGAATCTAATTCAAGCCAACCAGAAGTAGTCGCTATTTTTATATATGTCCTTTTATAACCATTACTAAGAGCAATTATGCTTTACTCATTTGCAACTGGTCATTTTAATATTATAATATACAATAAATTTTTGTTTGTGTCATTAAATTTTCTTCTGTGACATATTTTAATGTCTATATGTTTTATTCCATTAACATAACCTATTGTATTTAACCAGTTTTTGAGTATTGTTTTTTGAAATTGTTATTTAAATGTTAAATGTTGTTATTTAAATGTTTTGAAATTGTTATTAAATATTTTTCATTATTCTGAGTACCACTGATTCCCTTTAAATTTTAAATATTTGTAAATATTTATATTCTGTGTGATAAATTACTGAATTAAGAGTTATTCACATATGGTATGCTCATTGTATTAGCTTGCTATTATAATAACTCACTACAAAATTTAGTGGTCTAAAGTAGCACAAATTTGTTATCTTTAATGTCTATTATGATGTCCTATCTTCTCTAGGACATCAGAAGTGAAATGGTTCTCACTGGACTAAAGTCAAGTTATCATTGTGATAACATTGGCCCTGCCTGGAGAATTCAGAGTAATTCTCTGAGATCAGATAATTAACATAATTAATTCAACCTGCAACTTTATTTTTTTTTTAAGATTTTATTTATTTATTTGACAGAGATCACAAGTAGGCAGAGAGGCAGGCAGAGAGAAAGAGGAGGAAGCAGGCTCCCCATGGCAGAAAGCCCAACGTGGGGCTCAATCCCAGGACCCCGGGATCATGACCCAAGCCGGAGTCAGAGGCTTTAACCCACTGAGCCATCCAAGCACCTCTCGACCTGCAACTTTAATTCTGTCTTATTATATAACACCATGTTCACAGTTTCCAGAGATTGGGTCATCTATTACATCTTTGGGAGACCCATTATAAAGCTTACTACACATATTTAAAATACTTTTTAATGTTACTTTTTATTTTTTTAAAAGATTTTATTTATTTATTTGAGAGAGAAAGAGAGTGAGAGCACAAGCAGGGGAAGTGACAGAGGAGAGGGAGAAGCAGGCTCATGGCTGAGAAGGAAGCTTGATGTGAGGCTCAATCCCAGGACTCTGGGATCATGACCTGCGCCCAAGGTAGACACTTAAGTGACTGAACCACTCAGGCACCCCATAATGGTTATTTCCAAATTGGCCCAAGTAAATTTTATATTTATAAAATTCTAAAATTTTTGATATTTTGTTGCAACTTTATTCTTCTCTCTCTAATAGCAGATTTATTAAGATATAATTCATATATATAAAGTTCACCTTTTTAAAGAGTGCAATTCAGTTTTTTTATTTAATTAGTGTACTTATTTTAGGATAGTCATAATGCTATACAACTACTACTTTATTCTGGTTTTTATCAACCCCAAAAGAAAAGCCTCAGATTGACTAGGAGTCACTCTATAGTCCTCCCTTTTCACACATGTATATAAACATACTTGTGTCATGTCTAGCTTATCACAACTTAATGTATTATTTACTTATATTTATTTCAGACCATTATTTAGGGTTACATTTTACATTTCAATATTCAATGCATTTGAAGGTTATTTTGGTATATGCTATGAGGTAGAGATGTACTTTATTCTTTTCTAAGAAATAATAATAATTGCTGTATCATTTATAAGAATGAAATATCATTACTACATCAAAGTAAATTGTAGCCAACATAAAATCTTAGTAGACAGGGGTCTTTTCTTGGTTATCTATTGGCTCATGTTAAATAGGCTATGTAATTTTGGTAAGATTACCATTTTCTTTTAATCATTATAGCATAGTATACAATGTAATTTCAATATTAAAATATATATTCAGTTTTCATTTCAACTTTTTAGTGTTTTCCTACATTACATATTCCAGAAGAAATATATGATCTTTTCTCATTAAAATGCACTTGAACAAATGGTAAAGAAATAGAAATTTAATTATGTAGGCAGCCGCAGACTGGGATAGAGTCAAGAGACCAAACCAGGCCCAACTCACGCCTCCTTGAAGCCCAGGGGCTAATAGACCTGTGGGTGGAAAAGTTGAGCAGCGCTTGAGAAAGGGCCTGAACTATGGATCCCAAGACTCGCTGACATGGTTGCCTACATGTGCTTATCTGAAATGGGCAAAACAGCCCTGCTCATTAAACCATTGTGGGATTGTGTTGTCCTTGCATGGGCCATAAACTATGTCTTGAGCCACTTTGAAGATAGTGCACCTGGTTTAAGAGTTATCTGAAGAAAGAGGTCACTGGCATCAAAGGGTCTGCTATTAGTCCTTGGGAATAGATAATGGGAGAGCTTGAAGGGTTTTCTGTGCATGATGCAAATTCTTTAGTAATCAGCTAAAAATAGATACTTCCATATAATGGTTTCTGTTAGCTCTATAATGTCTCACAGCCTTGAATAAAATTGGCACTGCTTGGACATCATCCACTTTGCCCCTCCTGTCCCCATTTCTTTGTGTCTCCTCTTCATCTCACCATCCTCTTGCCCTCTCAACCCTGGTCATGTTGTCACGTCAGCCGGGACATAAATATAACTTTGAGTTATTTTGTGGAGGCCAAGAAAAACAAATAGTTAACTTGCAGAGATCACAATCCTGCAAGACAGGAGTCTCCCTTGGTTTACCAATGTCCTAGAGATTTACAAGTAACTCAAGTTCCTCAAGCCCTAACATCGCCCTCCCCTCCATAAAACTGAAGGAGGCTGAGGCAGAAGAAAATGGAAACAAAGTTAAACCTAAATCTCTCTAACAAGAACACCTGATAGGAGAAATGTAACATTCCACCAGGAAACTCCCAATTGTCATCATGTTAGTGCTTCATCAGAGGGAGAAACGGCCTTGACTTGATAATAACCAGGCCTCCAATATGCTGACAGTTTTTTTTTTTTTTTTTTTTTTTACCCTGATAGCCCTTCTGAAATCCCCTTTGTCCTCCCCTACTGCTGAGCCAGCAGTCGTGGCCCAATTATCTACTGCCAAGTCCACTCCCACTCTACCTTTAGAAACTATGACTATACTCTGGTTTGGGGTCCAAGTCCCTACTCTGTTGTGTCAGGTATACTTGGCCCAAGCTTAAGCTTGTCAATTAAACCCTCGTGTGATTGCATCAGTGTTGGCTCCCAAAAACTTGGGCATAACATTTGGGGGCTTGTCTGGGATCTGAAAGATGCCCAGGACCCCAACCTAAAGGGTCTTGCGCTGGCTGGTGAGTGCACTCATTTTCATCTATTTGCACGCGTACTTTGAGAGCTCCACTCTGTATTTTTTTTTTTTACCTATAGGAATTCCAATCTGAGTATCTGGAGTCCACATTGGCTCAAGTGGAAGAGTGGCAGGCCATTGACCAAGGGGGTCTTGGGAGACGTCCCTTTGCCCCTGTCTGGAGGCTTGGCTGCTGTTGTGGTCAGGCCCAGAGGACAAGGTCCTCATCTGGAGGCTCGGCTGCTGTTGTGGTTGGGCCCGTGTCTGGAGGCTCAACTGCCTTTGCAGTTGGAGCCAGAGGACGAGGTCGAGAGCCGGCTGCTGTTACGGTGGGATTCTCCCTTAACTTCCTTCCAGTTTTGTCTTTGCGGCAGCGCCGAATCGTTTGTCTTTGTGAGTGTGTTCTTGTTAATTGTTGTTTTAAGTGTATTTGTATTGTGGTGGACTAAGGATATGATGGGACAGACACAGACAACTCCTCTTTCTCTGACGATTGAACACTTCTCAGACATTAGGGAAAGAACTCATAACCTGAGCACAGACTTACGAAAGGGAAAATTTCAGACTTTCTGCATGTCTGAATGGACATCCTTTAATGTTGGATGGCCCTGGGAGGACCACTGGGTCTGCGGTTGTCTTTGTCCTGTTTTTTTGTTCTCTGCTGCATTGTTCTTGTTTTTGAAGAAATGAGGCAAGCAGAGAGTAAGGGACTCTGACTTTCATCTCTCCATTCCTCTTAATAGATGTGGGGCCTCTCCCTTACTCATTTCTTGTGTTAATGGCTATAACTGGAGCCAACTGGGGTTGGTTTAACTCGAGATAGAGACTTTAAGGAATATTCCCAAGCAGTTGCCAAAACTCCCTTTGTTTCGGGGGAAGTTCCCTTTTTTCTCTGACCCGACATGGACTGCCTAACCCCTTTCCCCCTTGCTGGTGGGAAAGCATGGTGTCTTCTCCTCCGTTGGAGTTAAGGAGCTCTAAAGCTGGGAATCTTTTCTCTTCCTTCTGGCAGCATTTTGTTCTTCTGTCTCCCCCCTTCTATTTCTGCACCAACATGCATGGGGCCTGCATAACTGGCCTCTAGACCATCCTTGGTGCTTCCTGCACCACGGCTCCTTCTCTCTTCACTGTCAAGGAGCAAGAAGCACCCTCTGGACCTAACACCCCCCACTCCAGACCTTCCCACCCATGTCTCAGGTAAACATTAAAAGTGGAGTGGGCCTAGGTGGAATGTAAATCAGTATTTGAACTAAGTTAAGTTTGTTGCCTTAATTAAGATATACATGTCTTTTAAGCTATTAATAGTAAACATGAAACTTCAGTCAAAGTTTACAGAAGGTCAAATAAGCTCATGTTATTTATTAAAATTTGTTAGCAAAGAGATGGCTAAAATGATGGTTAATTGTCTGTCTCAAAATTTTAGTAGATAGGGACGCCTGGGTGGCTCAGTTGGTTAAGCAGCTGCCTTCGGCTCAGGTCATGATCCCAGCGTCCTGGGATCGAGTCCCACATTGGGCCCCTTGCTCAGCAGGGAGCCTGCTTCTCCCTCTGCCTCTGCCTGCCAATCTGTCTGCCTGTGCTCACTCTCTCCCCCTCTCTCTCTCTGATAAATAAATAAAAATCTTAAAAAAAAAATTTAGTAGATAATTGCTGAGATAGCTTTCAAAGTCTTTGGTAAGCTGAAAGTTTAAAGTTTTGCTTGGATGACAAATGGAATTAAATTTGTTGGACATCTAGGTCTTTTCTAAATAGGATAAAGTGCTAAAGAATTGAGTACTGGATGGAGTACTGGATGTAGGTTTGTGCTTTGGACTTCTTACAGCAAAGAAAATAAGAATATTTAAATCTCTTGGTAAGCATGGTTTGTGCTTAACTGATTCATGAATTGGCATCTAAAGAATTCTGTTATAACCATTCACAATTGGTTAACAGCTGATAATTGGTTAATAACTAAAGGTATTTCTAAGAGTACAAAATTCTGCTAACTGCAAGACTGATGGAAATAAAGAAAGCAATTCTGTATGTAGAAAAGTAGAAGATATGTAAAAAAGATTTAAGGAATGGGAGTACATTTTGTTGAAGCTAAAAGAAGATAATTTTGTCTTCTTTTGAATGAAACGGTTGTTTGAAAGAAAATGGCTTGGGACAAAATTTGAATGCACAGGGAAGTTGTAGAAGGTTTGTGAAGGGAAATCTTCAGAAAAGAGACAAGATGCCTGATCCTCTTTAAATAAGAAAAGAATGGCAGGGGAGACTGATCACCTCCCATTAGCCAGGGATACCCAGAGGGGAGTGTCCAACCTGTTTGAATCTGAAGAGTACCTGACTGTGTGAATCTCTCTGTATGGCTCCCCCACTTCAGCTGTGAAGTCTTAGTGGGCCGCATCCTGAGTCTTGCAGGGCATGATATGGCATAACGGTCATCTACTCCATGGAGTGGCCTGGTCCAGGGCTTATAGGAACAGACCTTAGTTAAGACACTCCTAAGTTCCTGCGAGGGATGCGAGCAGGAAAACATCTGAAAGATCCCCCTCTCTTTGTCTGCGACATCATTCACAATGGGAGGGAAACCTAGTAAACCCCCTATCTTAAGACTGCATGCTTAAGAATAAAAAAAAAAGGAAAGACACTGGCATAAAAAGCTGTTTTTTTTTTTGTTTTTTTTTTTTTTTTTTCTGTTTAAAAGGGAAAAGTTTTCTTAGGTTAAAAAAAAAAGTTATGATTTTTTCTTTGCCTGCCCAGAAAACCCAGTTTCTATGTTTTGTTTTATCAGGTGTTTAGCATCCCTAATTATATTTAGACATGTGTTTTAAAACTTTCTAAGGTTTTAGCAATTGTAGACAAGATTTAAATTGTAAATGAGATCTCTTTGACTCATAAAAGTTTTCCTTGGTATACTAAGTTACTCAGTAAGTACTGCTAAACCAAAAATAAATTTTGTGTTACATTTGGGTAAATGCTATAACTACTCTAGAGGTTCTATACATTTCCTAGAGTTTAATGTTTTGATAAGTGTCATCACTTGATATTTAACCATGTCTATTCTGAGTTTTTGTCATTTGTAATTGTTTTAATTCTGTTGTAAGAAAAATTCTGCCTTAAAGGAAATTCATATGGGAGACTTTCAGGACAAATACAGGTCTTTGATATATTAAAATCCTGGAACTGAAATGGGTAAGAATTTACAGAAATAAAAGCTGCATTCGGACTAAACCAGAATTTGTAATATGGGACTAGATGAACTGATGTCTTTTGATGTTATATCTTATTTTAAACAATGCTGGTTCTGTGGTGTTCTCTCCCGCAGACTAGGGAAACTTTTTCTTAAGTTCTCTGTAACTTACAGAGATATAAAAGTACTCATTTGTAAACAAATCAAGGCATTCAACTTTTCTCTCTATCTGAACACTCTGAAACCAAAAGTCTCAGCAAGTATTCTTTCTTCCACAGCAATTAGTCATTTGCATAAGTTCAATAAGAATCTGTTCTCCTTGTAACAGGACACCATTGGAAACATGGATTATTTTACCAAGGACTTGACTGGAATGTCATATTTGAGAAAGACATGCATAGACTCAGATATGACATGCAAAGACTCATATATGATCAGACAGATTTAAGGAACTAAGGTTGACTTTATGAAACCTGGAGCCATAAAGCCCCTTGGAACTGTTGGCCTGATATCTTGCTTACAGAGTTCCAAGCAGCCTCATCAGATGAGTAAAGAATGTCACCTCCTGGCAGGTGCAGGAACCTCAGGATACTTTGGGGTCCTCAGGAAGAGGAATTCACCCAAATCGACAGGTATTTCAGCCATGTCTGATGGCAAGTATGTGGCTTGGCTTCTGGCCATCCTAGAGATTCCTTATAAGAAGTTCCAGCAGAAAAGATTCTAAAAGATCTATATGCTCACTCACTGTTCTTGCTGAACTTATGTAAATAATTAGGCCAAGTTTGTTAAAACTGGACTTGTTTTTCAAATAAATCAGTCCTGATTTGGCTATCTCTGGAAATGAGGATTATTTTAGAGAGAAAAATTATGTTCAGTAACACACATTTATGGCTGTTAAATTCTAGATTTGATTGTTTTTAAATGCTTGTTTACCTAAGCTAGACAACTTGAGGTAAACTTCAGAGAATTTGCATGATAGCTTGTTTAGATGATCTTGCTTTTGTCAGTCAGTCAGCCCCAGAGATAAGAAGCATTTTGAGAATTACAAACAGCCTTATTCAGTGCCCAAGCATTGGCCATCCCAGACATTGCCAAGCCCTTCTACTTGTATGTGGATGAAAAGGCAGGGGTGGCCAAAGAAGTTTTGACTCAGACTCTGGGGCCTTGGCAAAGGCCAGTAGCATATCTTAGCAAGAAACTAGATCCAGTAGAGGCTGGGTTCCCCCTTGCCTCCAAATAATTGCTGCCACAGCCTTCCTGGCCAAGAATGCAAGTAAATTAACTAGGGTATCAGGCCCTCCTCCTTAATGATGACTGATCAGTCTGTACTCCAGTCACTGCAGGCATTACAGTCTAGCCCACGCAGGGATCTTAACTGCCCACACTGAGATGGAGATGGAGCTGGAACCACATCCTTACCAACCCAGTGACTAGGTTGGGATGTGCTGCCGCCAAATGAATAACTTGGAGCCTCGCTGGAAGGGACCCTACATCGTGATCCTGACCACGCCCACTGCTCTCAAGGTCGACGGGATTACTCCCTGGGTCCACTGACGTCCGGCCAGCTGACCCACATGCCATTCTCAAGGACTTTATTACAGAATGGAAGAGCGAGTCAGACAAGGACAATCCCTAAAACTGAGACTGTGCCACTCTCACGTACCCCAATAATGTTACTTTTGTCAAAGACAGAGTCAGTGCAGTTCAACTCATGGTACTCAGACAGCAATACCAACCACTGGGCCTTGTTACTGAGACCAGCCAGGACCCATGATTGGGTCCTTCCTTAGGTTTCTCTGAGAGGGGAAAATGTGGAGGCCAAGAAAAACAAATAGTTAACTTGCAGAGATCACAATCCTGCAAGACAGGAGTCTCCCTTGGTTTACAAATGTCCTAGAGATTTACAAGTAACTCAAGTTCCTCAAGCCCTAACATCGCCCTCCCCTCCATAAAACTGAAGGAGGCTGAGGCAGAAGAAAATGAAAACAAAGTTAAACCTAAATCTCGCTAACAAGAACGCTTGATAGGAGAAATGTAACATGCCAGCAGGAACCTCCCAATTGTCATCATGTTAGTGCTTCATCAGAGGGAGAAACGGCCTTGACTTGATAATAACCAGGCCTCCAATATCCTGACAGGTTTTTTTTTTCCCTGATAGCCCTTCTGAAATCCCCTTTGTCCTCACCTACTGCTGAGGCAGCAGTCGTGGCCCAATTATCTACTGCTGAGTCCACTCCCACTCTGCCTTTAAGAACTCTGACTATACTCTGGTTTGGGGTACAAGTCCCTACTCTGCTGTGTCAGGTATACTTGAGCTCGAGCTTAAGCTTGTCAAATAAACCCTAGTGTGGTTGCATCAGTGCTGGCTCCTTGGTGGTCTCTTGGACATGAAAACTTGGGCATAACAATTTCATTAATTCAAAAATGGTATCTCATCAACATTGTCTTCACATTCAATAGCGTTTTAAGTCTCAGTTTATTCAATCTTTTTCTTCTCTTAATATTTTTCATCAGATACCTCTGAACATTTCTTTAAAGGCTATCCTTAGGTAGTTTTTAGTATTTATTTATTAGAATTATGTTTAGAAGACCAGGGAGGTTTCAGAAAGTAACTGGCATTTGATTTTTAAGCAAGACTTGAAGCATACTTATAATTTTGGTTATATGGACATGGGGAAAGGTAGCAGAAATCACCCTATAAAAACCTCAGGGGACAGCATATGTGTATGTATTTATAAATGTATATATATGTAGAGAGTAGAGTATGTGAATGGATTCATTCTTTTGAAACTATTTAGTAAAAACTTTGGCATCATAATTAGAAATTATATTTTGGCAACTATACCTGATCTTTGTCATTATGCAAATTTTAAATGGTTGGCCTCTGCAGTTTCTTGTAGACATTTTGTAGAAATAATGAATAAGGATTATTAAGTCAAGTCACTAAGTATTTAATTTTGGATGATCTTTATTTCCATTACATTCATGCAATGTGTTTAATGATCTATTTATAAGACCGTACCAATTTTCTCCACTTAACAGTGCAGTGAAATAATTCTGTGAGAGATAAAACAAATCAATAACATAAAAGTTCAAATCTTGAATTAAAATGAATTCTTTGTCTAATAAGTAATGTTACTGTCAGATATTTTATTAAAATATTCTGACCTATAGGTATCCATGATTTTTTGTGGTTTAAATAACCAGAACCTGAAATTTCATTATAATTGACTTATTCATTTTTTTTTTTTAAAGATTTTATTTATTTATTTGACAGAAATCACAAGTAGGCAGAGAGGCAGGCAGAGAGAGAGGAGGAAGCAGGCCCCCTGCTGAGCAGAGAGCCCGATGCGGGACTCGATCCCAGGACCCTGAGATCATGACCTGAGCCGAAGGCAGCGGCCTAACCACTGAGCCACCCAGGCGCCCGACTTATTCATTTTTTTATTAAGTTAAGAGCTAAGTATTTTCAGAAATAAAAATAAAAATAGACCAATAGGATAATAAGCCATCTTAACAGTTTCCTATTATGGATTATTTTCAATAAGGACATCAAAATAATTTTTCTCCAGTCAAAAGATTAATATTCTCTGAGCAAGAAAAAAATGAGAAAATTTATCAAAAATAATTTTTCTTTTATAATAATTAAAATTTATAATAAATAATCCATGTAGGACAAGTCTTAAAGAGAAGAGGAATTAAAACTCAGTGCATCTAACAGGATTAATTGGAATAATTATCAATTGAATATGCTAATCAAAACAAAATCAAGATGACAGAATTTAAAGCAAAATCCAAGTATCTTTATTATGACAAAAATGTCAAGCAATAAAGAGAAATAAGAATATTAAAAAGTACAAATGTAAAAGGAATAACTTGAGATATTCAGATATTCAGAATAATACCTATTGTCCTGAAACTGTTCCAAAAAATAGAATTTGGAATATCAATATCAGAAAAGGGGAAAATTCAAGGAAAAAAATCAAGAAATAAAAAATGAGAAATTAAATGATCCTGTGCCAAATTTATAGGTCACTTTTTTCACCTAATAGTACTTTCCTATTTTATGGCTCCACATAATACATTTGATGAACAAATACATTTGTGCTATAAAACAGACAGAAACTTTTGTGAAGACATAGATAATCAAATAGAAACATTGAAATAGTCCAAATTTTTTAACAGATTTAACATGGCTATTGACACAAAAAAGCTCTGAACATTTCTATTAATAATATTGATATTAATCTATTAATAATTTTGAACTCTAGCAACCAGAGAATAAACTCTATTTTCATGTGGCTATGGGACATATGCAAAATGCTTATTTCTTTTATTCCATAAATTAAAAGAAAATAAATTTCCAAATAAAGATCTTTAGGTTTTATAGGCTATAATTGGTGTATAGTGACAGAGAGCCAGCATTAATCACATAAATTTAAATAATCACACAGAAAAATGTCCAATATCAGTGTAAAACATTCTTCTAAATAACTTTTTTGAGAAAATAATAAGTTAAAAACAAAACAAATCAAAATACTTATTAATTATGGATATCATGAACACTTAAATGACACAAATAATCTGCCTTTTGATATAACAGAAAATTTTGAAAAATTAAAATTAGGAAATAAAATGCCATGTAAAAGAAAATTTCTGCTGCTAGTAATGACAGAGTAAGTATCTGCAATATCTAGATCTACTTCAAAGGTTACTACCTACAGTTGCCAGAGAATGAACAGAAGCAGACAGACATGGTTGGAGAGTACACAACTGAGGAAGAGGAGCTGAAGAAAATAAGTTCAATTTTATTTTTTAATTTTAGGCTGAGATATGAAGCTTTAGGCATACAGTGTAGTCAGTATGGGTGCTTCCAGGAAATAAACAAAACAAAACAAAACAAAACAAAAACTTACAATATTTCTGTCTTGGGAAACTAGGAAAGTAAGTCTAGAAAACTGTGATCTCTGGAGATAAATAGGAGAGGAGGACACACAATTTCTGTCAATCCACATTTCTCATTAACCTCAAAATTACACATGAACAGAAAAGACTCAAAGGATACCTTAGCTAAGGACAGAAGATCTGAGCTGAGACTGTAGGTGTCATGGAAGAAAAGATGAATTTGCAACCCAAATCCAACCAAAATAATTGACTAGTAAGAGAGACAATCTCTTCAGAGAAAAACAGCACATCCTTAGGATAAAATCTGACATTATCTGACATAGGAAGAAAGACAGTGGAATATACTCTAAAGAGGAAAGGTAACAAACTGAGACCACCTCTGAGATGACTCAAACAAATATAAAGATAAGAATTCCCAGCAGGAAAATAAAGAATTTTTAAAAGAACCAAACATTTGAAGAATTAATACCTATTCTCCTGAAACTGTTCCAAAAAATAGAAATGGAAAGAAAACTCCCAAACTCATTTAATGAGGCCAACATTACCTTGATCCCCAAACCAGAGAAAGACCCCATCAAAATGGATAATTACAGACCAATATCCCTGATGAACATGGATTCAAAAATTCTCACAAAAATACTATCCGATAGGATCCAACTGTACATTAAAAGAGTTTTCACCATGACCAAGTGGAATTTATTCCAAGGCTGCAAGGTTGGTTCAACATTCTCAAAACATTCAATGTGATACAATACGTTAATAAAAGAAAGAATAAGAACCATAAGTTACTCTCAATAGATGCTGAAAAAAAAAAAGTCAAAGTACATTTGACAAAGTACAGCATGCTTTCATGATCAAAACTCTTCACAGTATAGGGATAGAGGGTAAATATCCCCAATATCATCAAAGCCATCTATGAAAAGCCCACAGCAAATATCATTCTTAATGGGGAAAACCTGAGAGCTTTTCCTCTAAGGTAAGGAACGCAGCAGGGCTGTCCACTATCAGCGCTGCTATTCAACATAGTACCAGAAGTCCTAGCCTCAGCAATCAGACAACAAAAAGAAATTAAAGGCATCCGAATTGGCAAAGAAGAAGTCAAACTCACTCTTTGCAGTGATATGAAAGACCCATGGGAGACAGGAACCCATCAAAATCCTTGAGGAGAATACAGGCAGTAACCTCTTTGATCTCAGCCACAGCAACTTCTTCCTAGAAACATCTCCAAAGGCAAGGGAAGCAAGGGCAAAAATGAACTAATGGGACTTCCTCAAGATCAAAAGCTTTTGCACAGCAAGGGAAACAGTCAATAAAACCAAAAGACAACTGACAGAATGGGAGAAGATATTTGCAAATGACATATCAGATAAAGGGCTAGTATCCAAAATCTATAAAGAACTTACAAACTCAACACCCAAAGAACAAATAATCCAATCAAAAATTCCTCTCCTAATATTTCCTGATATTAGGAGATTCCCATAAGAATCTCCTAATATCAGGAAACAAACTGAGGGTTTCTGGAGGGTGAGGAGGGAGGGATAAGGTGGCTGGGTAATGGACATTGTGGAGGGTATGTGCAATGGTGAGTGTCATGAATTGTGTAAGACTGATGATTCACAGACCTGTACTCCTGAAACAAATAATACATTAAATGTTAATAAAAAAAGAGCCAAATAGATATTCTAGATTTGAAAAATATAAGATCAGAAATAAAGTCACTGGATATATCTGGATACTATGGAAAAAAAATATATATGTTATAAAGGAGTTAATGAACTTGAGAGTAGATCAGTAGAAATCATCCAATGTGAAGAACAGAGAGAACAAAAATGTTGAATTAAAAACAAATCTTTAGGTCTATATTAATCAGCATGAACTGCCATAGAAATATACCATAGACTGCATGGCTTAAACAGCGGACATTTACTTTTCATAGTTCTAGGGGCTAGAAGTCCCAGACCGGGTTCTGTCGCAGTAAGTTTCTGGTGAGAGCTCTTTCTGGCTTGAAAGAAGCCACTTTCTCATCTATCTTTACATAGGAGAGAGAGAAAATTCTGGTGTTTTTTTCTTTTGTAATGGCCCCAGTCCTATAAGATTACTGTGTCACCCTTATGACTTAATTTAACCTTAATTTAACCTCCTTGAAGGCCCTGATCCCAAATATAGTACAGTGGGGGTTATAGCTTCAACATATGAATTTTGGGGCAATACAAACATTCAGTCTATAACAAGGTCACTGTTAGTATCACAGTCTAACCAGTCTAACATATGATTGGAATTGCAGGATATGAGACAGAACTTGGAGCAGAAAACAAACAAACAAAAAAACAAAACAAAACAAAAACATTGATTTAAAAAAAGCCAGAATTCCCAGATATTAAAAAATAAAGATGCTTAGTGATAAAATATGATTAAATAAAAGCAAACAAACATGCAAAGTCACTTTATGGGAAAATTGCTGGAAACCAAAGAAAAAGAGCTAAAGGTAAAAGAAGCAAGAGAAAAGGTATATGAGAACAATAAGATTCACTGAACCACTTTCGCATCAGATACTACAGATGATAGAGGAAAATGCAAAAATATCTTAAAGTGTTGAAAGAAAAAGAAATAACCTGTCAATCTAAATCCTATATCCAATGAAATAAGTTTCAAGAAGGAAGACAAAATAAAATTTCTAATGTAAGAATACCAATAGAATGGATTGTCAGAGACCTATACCATAAGAAATACTAGATGAAGAAGGTAATCAACAAGATGGTGGACTAGTAGGTCCCAACATTTGTTTCCCCCACAAAAACAAAAGCAACAAAAACAATAAATAAACTACTAAAAACTGACATACAACTCTGGGAAAGATACGGGCTACAATTAAGAAGCAGGAGAAATGCTGAAGAAGTAAAACTGGAGGGTGGCTTTGTAGAAAAGCCTAGGAAGAATTTTACCCATATCAAGCCATTCCCTAGTCCAGAGTAGCTCAACTCTCAGGAGGGATACCTTTAGAGGGATTTCAATCACAATGAAAATGAGAGTTGGAGAAACCCAGGAAGCATCACTGCCAAAGATATTTGCAGCCATTGCTACTGAGGACTTCCACAGTCTTCACCAACACCCAACCCAGATGACAAAAAGCTGCCAGCTCTCCCTGCTCTGTGTCTTCTCCCTGTAGCTAGAACTATTACTGCAGTGTGATATGTCCCTTAGCTGTGACTTGCTCCCCAAGATCTGGGTGCCACAGAGTCTGGCATCTATGGGGCTGGAGCTGCTGCTGTTTTAAGCCCCACCTCTGGTCCCCAGGTCATGACTTTGACCTAACATGACATAGGCTGAGTAGCACCTGCTCTGCATTCCTCCTCCCAGGTCTCTACATGTGGCCATCAGAGGCTGCCCTGCTGCCATTTTGTGACTATACTCTGATACTAGACTTGGGACTTTGACTCACCATCCCCACCCCATCCTGCTACTGCACCTTGTTCTTTGGGCCTGAGACACCCCTGTATCTGTTCTCTCAGGGCCCATGCTGCTGTACCATTCCTCCCTACCGAACCCAAGTCATTGTGGAGGGTCCCCAAAACCCAGACACTGGTTATACAAGAGATCTGTCTGTACATAGCCGTGTCTTAAGCTGAAGTAGGTGCACTGGGGTCCTGGTAGTTTTATATGTGTCTAACTCCAGAACCTTGGCTCCACTGCTGCTCTGACTATGTATGTGCCAATCTGGATGCCAAGAGAGATCCCCTCAGCTAGAACTATTTCTTAGTGGTGGAAAAAAAAAAAAAAAAAAAAAAAAAAAGGAAGAGAACCCCAGCAGTCTTCACCTCTGAGGACTCAATAGCCCTAGCTGTCATAGCAATAAATGAGACCTCCATAGTCATGGTCACAGAAGATGTCCATAGTCTTTACTAACATTGATTTCAACTGATGGAGCTGCATGAAAACTATGCTGCTGTGCCCTCTTCAGGATCAGAAATGCTACACTGCACCCCATGCAGCCAGTGCCCTCACAGCCAGCCAACTTTAGGTGAAAGTCTTTCCCCACCAAAGCCATTATGAAAAAACTGATGAAGTTGATAGTCCCTCAGATGTTCAGACATAAATGCAAAGCCATCAGAAACATGATTAGTGAGAATTTGCTTCTGGGATCTCTATTCTGTTTCTTTGGTCTATTTTAATGCCAATACCATACTGCTTTGATTACTATGGCTTTGTAATGTAGTCTGAAATCAGGAATTGTGACATTCTCCTTTGTTGTTCTGTCTCAGTATAGTTTTGTCTAGTCAGAGATTTTTGTGGTTCAGTAAGAATTTTAAGATTGTTTTTTCCAATTTTGTGAAAAAAAATGCCATTAGAATTATATTAGGAAGTGCATTGAATCTATATATAGCTTAGAGTACTATGGACATTTTAACAATATCAATTCTTTGAATCCATGAACATGGGACATCTTTCCATTCATTTATGATTTCTTCATTTCTTTTATCAATGCCTTATAGTTTTCAGTGTACAGATCTTTCATCTCCTTGGTTACATCTGTTTTCAAGTATTTTATTGTTTATTAATGCTATTTTAAATGAAATTATTTTCTTTCTTTCTTTTCTTTATTTCTTTTGTTAGTGTATAAAAACACTGCTGTTTTGTATTTTGAATTGTATCATGTAAATTATTGAGTTCATTTTTTAGTTCTTAACAGTTGTTTGATTAAATATTTAGAATTTTTCTCCCCATAAAAATTATGTCATGTGTAAACAGAGGCAATTTGACTTCCTCCTTTCCATTTTGCATGCTTTGTATTTCTTTTTCTTGCCTAATTACGATGGTTAGACTTCCAGGTACTATATTTAACTAAGTGGTTAAAGTGGGCATCCTTGCCTTACTCTTGATCTTAGAGGAAAAGCTTTTAACCATTCACCATTGAGTACGATGTTAGCTGTGGCTTGCAGATGACAAATGAAAGGACAGTATTGCAAGAGTTATACAGTATAAATGAAGTTGGGTAATATCACTTAAGTGCAGATTGTGATAAGTACACTCAATAAACTATAGACACTACTAAAATAACAACTGGAGCTTTAGCGAATAAGTCAAGGTGATCTGGAATAATAAAAATACTCAATTAATCCAAAAAAGGGCAAAGGATAGTGGGCCATATAGAAAACAAATAGACTTATAGACTTAAATCTAATCATCTTAAGAATCATATTAAATGTAAACCAGGGTTCAGCAAATCTTTTCTGTAAAAGGTCAGATAGGAAGTATTTTAGGCTTTTTAAGTCATGTATTAAAAGCTGAACTTTGCTATTACAGTACAAATGCAGCCATAAGTGGTGTGTAACTGCAGGTATGCTGGCTGGATTTAGCCCGCAAGTCAGGTTTGCGCTACTGGCAATAGGTTTCTGACTCCCAGTCTAAACATTCCACTTAAAACACAGAGATTGTCTGTTTGAATAAGTAGCAAGAGATAACTTTTTCTGCTTATAAGAAATATGCTTTAAATATAAAGTTACAAATAAATTAAAAATAAAATAATGGAAAAAGATAAAGTATGTTAATGTGAATCTAAGAAAAGCTGGGGTGGTTAAATCCCATTAGTCCATTTTGCACTATACCTCCGAAATAACGTTCAGATTTTGTTATGTGATAACAAAGGACTTGGAAAGTTCTCTTGTTTTCTTGGATCTCTCTCCTCAAGGGCAGGGGGACCTTGCAGGTAGTTGGAGGCATGCAGGGACTTTATTTCTCCATCAGGGAAAAGCATTCCAAAGTGGTAGTGGTGACAAAACACATTGTTCTCCCCTTTGACTTTTTAAAAAAATCAAACTAATACATTATTGCTCCAATATATCCAAGAGCCTAGAATATCTGAAAACTCAGGTCCAGAATTGAAACTTGTCCTTGAAGATGTGTGGCTATTTTCTATTAGATTGCCTTTCAAAAAAAAAATCACAGCTCTTGAAATTGTCAATTTTACTCTTTTTCTTGCTTTATTATTATTTTGTGTTTGCCTTTATTATTTCCTTTCTCCTACATTTATTATGTTCATTTCATTATTCTGTTTTTAATTGGTTAAAAACCTGATCCATGTATTGCAATTCATTCTTTTCATAATTAAATTACTTAAATTTTGCATTAAACATATTTTGATTTTCTTTTCAGTTTTTTTCCCTAAGTAATCTTTAATTGGAAGTAGTTCTACAATGTATTTAAAGGGTTGTTTTTGTTTAACTTCCAAATGTTTTTACTGTGTTTTTTGTGGATTACATTTGGAATTTTACTATTCATTGCTAATTAGTTTTATTGTGGTCACAGAATATAGCATACATAAATCTTAAAAATTTAATGAGGTTAAGTTGTTTCTTAGTTTACAAAAAATTTTACAAAATTTCAAACACATTAAAAAACAAAATGTATTTTTGGCAGATTATAATTGAATATATTAATGTCTATCACCAAATAAATATTCAAATATTCCCCAGTACTGTAACAAAATGTCATTTAAATTCACATGTTTTTAGTTACTGTAATCAATTTTAAAGATAAAAAATGTTACTAACGATAAATTGTATATAATGTGTACTTTACCGTCATAGAAATACACAGATGAAAAGATGCCTTATGTGCACTCCATTATATGAAAGAACCATATTACATTTAAAATTGTGTTCATACATTTGTGTATGTTACAATTATCTATTATGATTATTGTTGTTAATTATTCCTTTATTAAACATACCGTCTTGTAAGGAAAAAGAAACAAACACATACACATGTGTGTGTATGTGTGTGCCCACACATAAATATGTGTATACACAGATATATCTGCTTGTATTTATATATGTATGTTATATTTGTATGTGTTTCTGCATATATTTATTTAAATACACACGTGTTTGTAAGAACATACTTATAATTTATACATATATTGTAAGTACCATTTATTTATGAAAACATTGAATTCAATACATAAACACTTAGAAAAAATATAAGGTAAGGTAAAGAAATGGAGTGTAACAGATTTGAAGGCTTTTAGATGAAGGGACGATTTCTCTGAAAGGTGACATTTAAATGTAGCCCTGAATAAAAAGTCAATTATGGGAAAACCTAGGGCCCAAGCATTCCAGACAAAGGGAGCAGCTGATGCAAAAAGCTTATAGGTGAGAGTGAGCTAACAGGGTGGTAAGAATAGCAAGAAAGTCAACGTAACTGTAGTAGTCATTACAGAAGCCAGATACAAAATCATAGAGTAATATTATCAGATTAATGTTTTAAGTAAATCTCTGTGGCAATAACCAAAGCTGGGAAAACAGTTTGAAAGCTATCGTATTTGTCTTGGTGAGCCATGATATTTGCTTGGAATATGTAGTAACAGTGGGGTGAAGAAGTGCAGTTACTTTCAAGATAAAGCTGACAGCTCTTGGAGATTCACTGCTTATATAGGATAAGAGCAATAGTGCAATTAAGGATTTCAGTCTGAGCCACTAATTCAAAGGTGATGCCATTTTTTGAAATGGGGGACAAAAGAAGAAAGACGTAAACATACATTTGAGTAAAGGCAAGATTTCTGGTTTATTTATTTTTGAGTTCTGTATGTTAAATACTAAGTCAAATAGGCAGTTGGAGACATGGCTCTGGAGGTCAAGAGAAAGGTCAAGAGAGAAGTCAGAGCTGGTGATGTAAGTTTGGGAATTCATAGGGTGCAGATGGAATTTAAAGCCTTAGCGCTTGATGAAATCACCAAGGGAGAGAATGTCTGAGGATGAAGTTTGGGCATCTATTGAGCAGAAGTGGCACAAGAGAAATCTAGAAACAAAAGCAAGTGGAATAGGAAAAACAAAACAAACAAACAAACAAACAAACAAAAAACAACAGGAGAGCATTGTGGTCCAGTATCAGAAAAGGATAGGAGAGGAGGTAGAGGAAGGGATGTGAGGTAAGTAAGGGAAGGAATAAGGAGAAAAAGAGGCAAGGAGGAGAGAAGGGAAGAGATCACTGGCAATTATGATATGGGAAGTATTTAATGTTGAATCACTGATGTTCACTATGTGGACAATCAACTTTAAGAGGTTTGCTTTATGTGTGCTGCAACTTCTAACATCCAATTCGGTAGAAATCAATGTCTATATATTACCACAGACCTAAGAACTTTGATTTCTTGTTTCTGATTTGATGACAAATGTGAATAACTATTTGTTTGTGTTTTACTTTTGAATTAAATTAAGGTCCATTATTAAATGGACTGATTCTAGGCTCTGGTCCCATGTTGATTATTTCAAAATTTTAATCACCCTTTAAGTCATTAGGTGATTGTTTTGCCGATGGGTGATGATGTAATTAATGATTTAAGTGGGTTTCATCAATTATATTCAGAAAGTCAATTCCTAATTCTCTCAAAACACAACTCAAATTCTTATTTCCTTTTATTCTGTCTTATGTGGTGATGAAAAATAGTTCAGTGTTCTCTTGGGAATAGGTAAGAATGCCTTATTTATTTATTATTTATGTTTAAAACTGGCAAGTGATGTAAGAAGGCACCTAATTTTTATATGCAAAGTGTTTGTGGGATTGATTGAAGCCATATCAGCATTAGAATAATTTCTGGAATATTCCATGATATGTTTCCTGAGGAAAATTATTTATCATTTGGGCAGCCTTGCAGCCAGTTGATTGTAATAATTACTGTACTATATTCTGTTATTTGCTGACATGCTATTCTTATGACATTAATATTTTCAATATTTTTATGGAAACCAATGATGGAAATATATGCAAAGGGCTTAGTACTCAGTATTTATTCTTTTATTAGTGTCCATATTACAGAAAAACCTCTAATTTATAAAGCCTACATGAAAAATTGTTGATTCAACACATGGAGAAACATTTTAATATGATTTTTAAATCTCTTTCAATATTCCTCTCCTATTCTTCATGAAAACATGGAGTTCCCAGTTTTGAAAGCTGTGGCATATCAGACCTCAATCACCTAGTTTAATAATGGATATGACAGTTTTTTCTTTAAAAGGGGTTTTGTGATATCTTTTGTAGGCCATTAATGCTTTAAGGTTGAGCCTTTTCAAAATTGAGAATGTTTCACAGAAGTTTTTTTTTTTTCCTTTTTAGTAAGAAGACATTTAATTCTAAGGAAGCATAAAATGAAAACCAAGTATTTACAGATAAGGGGGATTTCCAATGATAAAAAATGGAATGAGATGCATAAGGTGTACCAAAGAAGAGAGGAATCTAGGTAAGAGATATTGTTTTAGTTAACCTTTTAGTGGTCTGAGCAATGGATACTCCTAATAATTATGTTAATTCTTTATTAAGCCTTTGCTATGTACCAGTCACTGCTTTAAGTATTTTATATGAATTAATTGATTAAAGCCAGGGTTGCTCATTCTCTGCACTGTTGACATTTTGGGCCAAATAATTCTTTGTTGTCTGGGTTGAGGGTTTTGATTTGGGGAGAATGTAGTTGTCCTGTGCATGCAGAATGTTCAGCAGTATCCTTATACTTCATCTATCAGATGGCAGTAGCAAAACCATTATCCTCAGATGTAACAACCAAAAATATTTCCAGACATTTGTTGAAGTTTCTGGGGGAACAAAATTCCTTCCTGAGATCCACTGATGGTAAGCACTGGAACAATTTTTTGAAATACTTACTTTGTTCTTCCCATATGATCTTTAGTGAAATGTAGATAAAGACCTTTCCCAAAATTACTCAGCCAGTAATCAAATACCTAGGATTTAAACCCAAGCCCTCTTGTTCTTAAGTACTGTACTATACTATTTCTTTTGCTTTCTCCGAGGTAAGCAAATGCTTATGCAACTGAAAAAAGAATTTACCAAAAGGCGGCTTTGATCAAACACTAGTTTGTGGTATTTTCCATGTACGTCACACTTAATCTAAGAAGGGAGACATTGCAGTTGGGTAATGTCTGAGAAAGATTCAAGATGTCCGTTGAGCTGAACATGGATGGGGAAGTGGGCTGAAAACCAGCAAAAGACAGTAGTTTAGAAAGCCATACCTTGTTACATGATATTCTTACATGGTACTATTTCCTAAATATTTGTGAGTTACAGTTCTTTCTTTAGGTTTTATTCAAATGAAAAATAAAACAAGGATAGCAATAACAAAGTATTCAAAAATCCCAATGCCAAATAAGTGTCATATTTGTTTTTTCACTACACAGATTATATTATTTGGCTTCCTCATAAGTCAAACTACAGTCTGGGGCTTTGAAGATAATAAAAATGGTGGTATAAAAGTTGCACTTGTTGATTTTATAACGGTTTCTTTATGTTATGTTGGTTTCAAAAGCTGTTCATACACTTATGCTGACTATAATTTTTCAGTCAGAGTAGTTACGAGCCCCCAGAGTATTCTAAATGACCCAAAGCACTTGCTTTTAGTTTCTAACTGACATGCATGGAAAACATTAAGGGCCTTTAGAAGGGATACTAACACATCTCCTACAAAATATTCTGGAAAATCAATTAACGAGGAGATACAATGTCAATCCACTTCGGGATGGGATGCAGCCAATTTTTGAGTAATGTGTGTTCTAAACATAAAAGGCTTCCTGTACCCCCTTTTAATTTCAGGAATTTCTATCACTTGCTATTAGTGCTGACAGATTTCTGTCTATGGTAAGTATCGGATGAGATCAGCATCTAACTTCTCTGAATTTCTTGTCCTTGTTAATTGCACTTGCAGTTATGGGTGGAGAAGAGATCACACATACCCAAAGGTAATGTCAATCTACATGTTCAAGGAGCAAATAAACTACATGGGCCAGTTTTCTTTTTTGCAACCTGGCAACCAGGAGATCCTGGAGATCTAACTGAGGTCCCAATCTCAGTTCCACAACTATCTACCTGGGCCATCCAGAGAACATGACTTGATATAATGTCTTCAGATGAGGGAGTTTGATTATTGGATTTTAAATTTCTAAAATGTAGCATTTTATGATTAATCATTTTCATCTATGTGATGTCTAGCTTTGCCATGGTTTCAGATAATTTCTAAAAAATATTTTAAAGCTACAACTATTTTCAGGAAGAGATGATAACCAACATGGTACAGTAGAAAATTCTGATGAATACTGAATCATCAATCTTTCATAATATTTGAAATTTCAGCCTTACATTTTAAATTTCTGCTGTTTTAAGGACATTGAATTTTTGTAGATTTGTTATTAGATTCTGTAGTTGGGATATGGATTTTGCTATTACCTTATTCTATATTTTCATTAATTAAAAATCAAGACCTTGAGGGAATCAGGAAATTGCTAAGAACATATAAAACTCCACCATAAATAGACTTCCCAGAGACCTTAAACCCAAAGCAACCTGGGATGAAGTATGGATATAAAAATAAGTATTGAACATAAGCCAGAACCTGCATTTCATATTGGACACTTTTCATTGGTTTCTAAGTTAACTTCATATTGGGACTTAGAATTTCTGATTTTAGGCAGATATGACTTACCTTAAGATTAAAATAAGACTGAAGAATCTGTTGCAAGATGTCTAGGACTCCTAAGGGAGAAGACAAACCCAGAAAGTAAAGTCATCCTAAGTTCAGCACTTGGAATAGAAGAAGACATATTGGAACATATTTGAAGGAATCCTACAAGTCATAGTCTACCAGAGGCTGCCCATACTACACAAGTATGTGCTGTCTTGTTAATGGAATACTTTAGAGATGCAGAAGAGTTACATGTAAAATAGTGCACACCAAGCAAGATATCATTCAGATTAAAAGATATAAACTATATTTCCATAGTCATTTCAGGTATTTTTAAAGAAATATACATTACAAATAGACATGCTTCTCTGGATTCTTTCTGAATATCCTTTATGTCCAGTGAAGTCATTGCTTCCCTGATGATTCGATTTATTTATGATCCCTATAGCGACCATAATATCTCTACACTTTAGCAAGCATAAGCTAAGATACAAATTAATACTGCTCTATGTGTTGTTAAAATTTACATTAAAGACAGCGCTTTGCAATTTCTTGCAATCATTTAACATCAATTTTTTGAAAATAATCCAGTATATACATATAGATTTAATTCAGTAACTGCATTTCTTTAGAGCACTTCATTGTATAAATATGCCATAATTTATGCATTTAAATATTCATAGGTACTGAGATTATTTCTAATTTATTGATTTAGCAGAGATTGCCACAACGAGCTTCTTTGTACTGAGCTTTTTATTCAAATGTATAAAGGATTCATATAAGGAACAAATATCAAAGAGCAACAGAGGTTTATAGATCAGCTTTCCAAAGTGATTGCAGTAGTTGAACTTTCCACAGTAGAGTATTAAAGTTCTCCCTCCCTCTCTCTCTCATCCTTGTCAATAATTGAGACTATCAGGGGGAAAAAAAGTAATTTGTGTGATCAGACTTTCAATTTCTCTGAATATGATAGCAGTAAGATCTAATCTTGATATTAATATCTCACTTTGATATTCCACATATTTTGATATTTTATATTCTTATAACATTTAAATTCTAAATAATCAGTTGTTATAATATTTATTTCTACATTTAGCTAAAAGCCATTTGGGAAACTAAAAAAAAAATCTTTTTTGGACTTCCTGCATGAAGTGGGAGGGAAGCAGATTAAAGTCCTCATTCATGGGAACCTCATGGCAAGGGCTGGCTACTGACTCTGGGCTTGCCCAGACACACCATGCCCCTTCCTGGAGGGGTTGGGGCTTGCAGACTCTGAGGCTATTTGTTCCTCTGTGTGATCTGAGAGCAGCAGCCCTGGAGCCTATTCCACTGGACCTTGACTTTAGAATAGAAAATGACCCAACACCTTTGAGAAGATTTACTGGTTATTTATAGAAAATTTCATATATAATACAAAAAAAAGAATTTTCTCAACTTTCCTCCCAACATCTTAAAAGAAAACTCACTTTGTCACATCTAGACATTCTGTATGTAAAATGATTAGGGACATATAACAAGTAGAATTAGAAAATCACATGTCCTTGATATTCTACATAAATAAGCCCCAAATCACTAGAACTGATACAAGAATTCAGCAAAGTTGTAGTATATAAAATCAATGTACAGAAGTCTGTTGAATTTCTATGCACTAACAATGAAACAGGAGAAAGAGAACTCAAGGAATTGATCCCATTTACAATTGTACCAAAACCCGTAAGATACCTAGGAATAAATCTAATCTAATAGGTAAAATATCTGTACTCTGAAAACTATAGAATACTTATGAAAGAAATTGAGGAAGACATAAAGAAATGGAAAAACATTTCATGTTCATGGATTGGAAGAACAAATATTGTTAAAATGTGCATGCTACCTAGAGAAATCTATACCTTCAATGCAATCCTAATCAGAATATCATCAGCATTTTTCATAGTGCTGGACCAAACAATCATAAAATTTATATGCAACCACAAAAGACCCTAAATAGTCAAAATAGTGTTGGAAAAAAGAACAAAAACAATGGTGGAGGCATTACAATTCCAGACTTCAAGTTGTATTACAAAGCTATAATTATCAAGACAGTATGATACTGGCACAGAAATGGATACATAGATCAATGGAACAGAGTAGAGAACCTAGAAATGGACTCTCAACTCTATGGTCAACTAATCTTTGACAAAGCAGGAAAGAATATCCAATGGAGTAGAGACAGTCTCTTCAGCAAATGGTGTTGGGAAAATACGAGAGCCACATGCAGAAGAATAAGAAGAATGTGAAGAAACTGAACCATTTTCTTACATCACACACAAAAATAAACTCAAAATGGATGAAAGACCTAAATGTGAGAGAGGAATCCATCACAATCCTAGAGGAGAACACAGGCAGCAACCTCTCTGACCATGGCTGCAGCAATTTCTTGCCTGACATGTCTCCAAAAGCAAGGGAAACAAAAGCAAAAATAAACTTAGGACTTTGTGAGGATAAAAAGCTTTTGCACAGCGAAGGAAACAATCAACAAAACTAAAAGGCAACCTATGGGATGGGAGAAGTTATTCCCAAAAGACATATTGGATCAAGGGCTACTATTCTAAATCTATAAAGAACTTATCAAACTCAACACCCAAAAGCCAAAAAATCCAGTCAAGAAATGGGTCAAAGATATGAACAGATATTTCTTCAAAGAGACATACAAATGGCTAACGGACACTAAAAAAAAAAAAAAAAAAAAAAAAAAAAGCTCAACATCACTTGTCATTAGTGAAATACAAATCAAAACCACAATGATATACCACTTCACACCAGTCAGAATGGCTAAAATTAACAAGACAGGAAACAACACCTGTTGGCAAGGATGCAGGGAAAGGGGAATGCTCTTCCACTGTTGGTAGGAATGCAAACTGGTGTAGCCAGTCTAGAATGCAGTATGGTGGTTCATCAAAAAGTTAAAAATAGAGCTACCCTATGACCCAGCACTACTAGATAATTATCCAAAGGATACAAACGTAATGATTCAAAGGGACTCATGCACTCCAATGTTTATAGCAGCAATGTCCACAATAGCCAAAACATCGAAAGAGCCCAGATGTCCATCAAAAGATGAATGGATAAAGAAGACTGTGGTATACAAAAGAATATTATTCATCCATCAAAAAGAATGAAATCTTTCCATTTGCAACAACATGTATGGAACTAGAAGGTATTATGCTAAGTTGGATAATCAGTCAGAGAAAGACAAATACCATATGATTTCACTCATATGTGGAATTTATTTTTTAAGGATTTTATTTATTTGACAGAGATCACAAACAGGCAGAGAAGCAGGCAGAGAGAGTGGAGGGGAAGCAGACTCCCTGCTGAGTAGAGAGCCTTATGTGGGGCTTGATCCCAAAACCCTGGGACCATGACCTGGGCCAAAGGAGAGGCTTTAACCACTGAACAGTCCAGGCATCCCTCAAATGTGGAATTTAATAAACAAAACAGATTAACATAGGAGAAGGGAAGGAAAAATAAAATAATATACAGACAGAGAGGGAGGCAAACCATAAGAGACTAAATATAGGAAACAAACTGAGGTTGCTGGAAGGGAGGTGGGTGGAGGTTGGGGTAATTGGATGATGAGAATTAAAGAGGACACTTGATATGATGAGCACTGGGTGTTATATGCAACTGTTGAATCACTAAATTCTACCCCTGAAACTAATAAACTAATAATATACTATATGTTGACTAAATTAAATTAAAAGAAAAAAGTAAAAAAAAAAAAAAAGAAAGAAAGAAAGAATAAAAGAAAATCACATGTCTTGTAAGTGCCCTTTTGTTTAAAAAAAAAAAAAATAGAAAAGAAATGCCTCTGGAGAATACTGTTGGAAATAGAATTGTTAGACCACATCTAGAAACAATGATAGGAGATGAAGCAGGAGGTGGTAAAATGGAAAAGAAAAAATATTCAGTGCTAGACTGCTCATATTTAGAAGAAATTTTCATATTGTAATTATTGTTTTGTGTGTACGTTTTGTTCCTCACAACTGAATATATAGTTGACAATTTTAAGTATTTAAAAATGTGTATTTAGTAGTCTAGATGACAGAGGAGTAGCAGACTAAGATGACATCAGGTCGCAGGAGTTCAGTTAGATGGTTATCAAACCATTTCGAGCACCTACACCCAACAGGAGATCAAAGAGAAGAGCAGCAATTCTAGAAACAGAAAATTGACCACTTTCTGGAAGATAGGACATATGGAGAAGTGAATCTGAAGCAATGGGAAGACAGACCACAGGGGGAGGGGCTGGCTCCCAGCAAGCGCTGGAGCAATGGAGCACAAAATTTGAACTTTTGAAAGTCTGCTCCACTGAGGGACATCACTCCAGAGACTAAGTGGGGGTGCAGCCCTCATGGGGACAGTGTGGTCTCAGATCCTGTAGGGTCACAGAAGGATTGGGGATGTCTGAGTGTCACAGTCCTTTCTGGAGAAATAAAAGAACTAAAATCTAACCAAGTTAAAAAAAAAGCTATTAATGAGGTACAATAAAAATTGGAGGCTCTTACTGCTAGAATAAATGAGGCAGAAGAGAGAATTAGTTATATAGAAGACCAAATGTTAGGGAATAAAGAAACTGAACAAAAAAGAGACAAACAGCTACTGAACCATGAGGGGAGAATTGGAGAGATAAGTGATACCATAAGATGAAACAACATTAGAATAACTGGGGTTCCAAAAAAAGAAGAAAGAGAGAGGGGGGCAGAAGGTATATTGGAGCAAAATATTGTAGAGAATTTCCCTAATATGGCAAAGAGAATAAGCATCAAAATCCAGGAGGCACAGAGAACTCACACTTAAAAAAATCAATAAAAATAGGTCCACACCCCATCAACTAATAGTATAACTTACAAGTCTTAGTGACAAAGAGAAAATCCTGAAAGCAGCCCAGGACAAGACATTCTGTAACATACAATGGTAAAAATATTAGATTGGCAGCAGACTTATCCACAGGGACCTGGCAGGCCAGAAAAAACTGGCATGATATATTCAGAACACTAAACGAGAAAAACATGCAGCCAAGAATACTATATCTAGCTAGGCTATCATTGAAAATAGAAGGAGAGATAAAAAGCTTTCAGGACAAGAAAAACCTAAAGGAATTTGTAAACACCAAACCAGCCCTACAGGAAATATTAAAAGGGATCCTCTAAGCAAAGAGAGAACCTAAAAGAAGTAGACCAGAAAGGAACAGAGACAATATACCGTAACAGTCACCTTATCGGCTCTACAGTGGCACCACATTCATATCTCTCAATAGTTACCCTGAATGTAAATGAGCTAAATGCCCCAATCAAAAGGCACACAGTATCAGAATGGATTAAAAAACCAAACCCCATCAATATGCTGTCTACGAGAAACACATTTTAAATCCAAAGACACCTCCAGATTTAAAGTGAGGGGGTAGAAAACAAATTACCATGCTAATGGACATAAAAAGAAAGCTGGGGTAGCAATCCTTATATCAGATCAATTAGATTTTAAGCCAAAGACTACAGTAAGAGATGAGGAAGGACACTATATCATACTCAAAGGGTCTGTCCAACAAGAAGATCTAACAATTTTAAATATCTATGCCCCTAACATGGGAGCAGCCAACTATATAAACTAATTAATAACAAAATCAAAGAAACACATTGATAATAATACAATGATAGTAGGGTACTTTAACAACCCCTGACTGAAATGGACAGATCATCCAAGCAAAAGATCAACAAGGAAATAAAGGCCTTAAAGGACACACTGGACCAGGTGGATATCACAGATATTCAGAACATTCCATCCCAAAACAACAGAATACACACTGTTCTCTAGTGAACATGGAACCTTCTCCAGAATAGATCACCCATTCTGGGTCATAAATCAGGTCTCAACCGGTATCAAAAGACCTGTACCCCTGGGGATAAAAATATATGTTTATAAAAAATAAAAATTAAAAAAAAAATGCTTCAGGAAAAAAAAAAAAAAAAAAAAAAAAAGATTGGGATCATTTCCCGCATATTTTCAGTCCACAATGCTCTGAAGCTAGAACTCAATCACAAGAGGAAATTTTGGTTTTTTTTTGGGGATCTTGTTTCATAAAATCTTTTTTTTTTTTTAATATAATTTTTTATTTTTTATAAACATATATTTTTATCCCCAGGGGTACAGGTCTGTGAATCACCAGGTTTACACACTTCACAGCACTCACCAAAACACATACCCTCCCCAATGTCCATAATACCACCCCCTTCTCCCAAACCCCCTCCCCCCAGCAACCCTCAGTTTGTTTTGTGAGATTAAGAGTCACTTATGGTTTGTCTCCCTCCCAATCCCATCTTCTTTCATTTATTCTTCTCGTACCCACTTAAGCCCCCATGTTGCATCACCACTTCCTCATATCAGGGAGATCATATGATAGTTGTCTTTCTCCGCTTGACTTATTTCGCTAACCTGAATGCATGGAGGCTAAAAAGCATCCCACTAAAGAATGAATAAGTCAACTAGGAAATTAAAAAAGAATTGGAAAAAATCATGGAAACAAATAATAATGAAAACACAACTGTTCAAAATCTGTGGGACACAGCAAAGGCAGTACTGAGAGGAAAATATATAGTGATACAAGACTTTCTCAAGAAACAGGAAAAGTCTCAAATACGCAACCTAACTCTACACCTAAAGGAGATGGAGAAAGAACAGCAAAGAAAGCCTAAACCCAGCAGAAGATGAGAAATCATAAAGATTAGAGCAGAAATCAATGAAATAGAAACCAAAAGAACAGTTGAACAAACCAACGAAACTAGGAGCTGGTTCTTTGAAAGAATTGATAAGATTGATAAAGCCCTGGACAGACTTATCAAAAAGAAAAGAGAAAGGACCCAAATAAATAAAATCATGAATGAAAGAGAAGAGATCACAACTAACACCAAAGAAATACAAACTATTATAAGAACATACTATGAGCAACTCTACGCCAACAAATTTGACAATCTGGAATAAATGGATGCATTCCTAGAAACATATAAACTACCACAACTGAACCAGGAAGAAGTAGAAAGCCTGAACAGACCCATAACCAGTAAGGAGATTGAAACAGTCATTAAAAATCTCCAAACAAACAAAAGCCCAGGGACAGATGGCTTCCCGGGGGAATTCTACCAAACATTTAAAGAAGAACTAATTCCTATTCTCCTGAAACTGTTAAGAAAAATAAAGAAATGGAAGGAAAGCTTCCAAACTCATTTTATGAAGCTAGCATTACCTGGACCCAAAACCAGAAAAGACTCCATCAAAAAAGAGAATTACAGAGCAATATCCTTGATAAACACAGAGCAAAAATTCTCACCAAAATACTAGCCAATAGGATCTAACAGTAAACTAAAATGATTATTCACTATGACCAAATGGGATTTATTCCAGGGTTACAAGGTTGGTTCAACAACTGCAAATCAATCAATGTGATACAATACATTAATAAAAGAAAGAACAAGAACCATATGATACTCTTAATAAATGCTGAAAAAGCATTTGACAAAGTACAGTATCCTTTCTTGATCAGACCTCTGCAAAGTGTAGGGATAGAGGGTACATACCTCAATATCATCAAAACCATCTATGAAATACCTGCAGCAAATATCATTCTCATTGGGGAAAAACAGAGCTTTTCCTCTAAGTTCAGGACCACAGCAGGGATGTCCATTATCACCACTGCTATTCAGCATAGTGCTAGAAGTCCTAGCCTCAGCAATCACACAAAAAAAGAAATTAAAGGCATCCATATTGGCAAAGAAGAAGTCAAACTCTCACTCTTTGCCAATAATTTATGTGGAAAACCCAGAAGACTCCATTCCAAAACTGCTAGAACTTGTACAGGAATTCAGTAAAGTGTCAGGATATAAAATCAATGCACAGAAATCATTTGCACTTCTATAAACCAACAGCAAGACAGAAGAAAGAGAAATTAAGGAGTCAATTCCATTTACAATTGCACCCAAGACCATAAGATACCTAGGAATAAACCTAACCGAAGAGGTAAAGAATCTGTACTCTGAAAACTATAAAGTGCACATGAAAGAAATTGAGGAAGACACAAAGAAATGGAAAAAAGTTCCATGCTCATGCACTGGAAGAAAAAAATACTGTGAAAATGTCTATTCTACCTAAAGCAATCCACACATTTAATGCAATCCTTATCAAAATATCATCCATTTTTTTCAAAGAAATGGAACAAATAATTCTAAAATTTATATGGAACCACAAAAGGCCCTGAATAGCCAGAGGAATGTTGAAAAACAGAGCCAAAGTTGGTGGTATCAAAATTCCAGACTTCAAGCTCTATTACAAAGCTGCCATCGTTAAGACAGCATGGTACTGGTACAAAAACAGACACATAGATCAATGGAACAGAATAGAGAGCCCAGAAATGGACCCCCAACTCTATGGTCAACTAATCTTTCACAAAGCAGGAAAGACTGTCCAGTGGAAAAAAGTCAGTCTGTTCAACAAATGGTGTTGGGAAAAGTGGACAGCCACATCCAGAAAAATGAAACTTGACCATTTCCTTATGCCACACACAAAAACAGACTCAAAATGGATGAAAGACCTCAATGGGAGACAGAAATCCATCAAAATCCTTGAGGAGAACACAGGCAATAACCTCTTTGACTGGGGTTGCAACTTCTTCCTAGAAACATCTCCAAAGGTAAGGGAAGCAAGGGCAAATGAACTATTGGGACTTCCTCAAGATCAAAAGCTTTTGCACAGCAAGGGAAACTGTTAACCAAACCAAAAGACAACTGACAGAATGGGAGAAGATATCTGCAAATGACATATCAGATAAAGGGCTAGTATCCAAAATCTATAAAGAACTTAGCAAACTCAACACCCAAAGAACAAATAATCCAATCAAGAAATGGATAGAGGACATGAACAGACATTTCTACAAAGAAGACATCCAGATGGCCAACAGACACATGAAAAAATGCTCCACATCACTCGCCATCAGGGAAATACAAATCAAAACCACAATGAGATACCATTTCACACCAGTCAGAACAGCTAAAATTAACAAGGCAGGAAACAAGGGATGTTAGCAAGGATGCGAAAAAAGGGGAACCCTCCTACACTGTTGGTGGGAATGCAAGCTGGTGCACTCTGGAAAACAGCATGGAGGTTCCTCAAAACGTTGAAAATAGAGCTACCCTACAACCCAGTGATCACACTACTGGGTATTTACCCTAAAGATACAAATGTAGTGATCCAAAGGGGCACGTGCACCTGAATATTTATAGGGGCAATGTTCACAATAGCCAAACTATGGAAAGAACTTCGATGTGCATCAACAGATGAGTGGATAAAGAAAAAAAGGGTGTATACACACACACACACACACACACACACACACACACACACACACGAATACTACACAGCCATCCAAAACCCCGAAATCTTGCCTATTAGCAATGACGTGGGTGGAACTAGAGGGTATTATGCTGAGTGAAATAAGCCAATCAGAGAAAGATAATTATCATATGATCTCCCTGATATGAGGAAATTGAGAGGCAGTGTGGGGAGTTTGGGTGGGTAGGGAAGGAAAAAATGATACAAGATGGGATTGGGATGGGGACAAACCACAAGAGACTCTTGCCCTGGGGGAGGAGGGAGGGAGAGGGTGGTTGGGTTATGGACATTGGGGAGGGTATGTGACATGGTGAGTGCTGTGAAATCTGTAAGCCTGACAATTCACAGACCTGTATCCCTGGGGCTAATAATACATTATATGTTAATAAAAAAAAAAAAAAAAAAAAAAAGACGGGGCATCTGGGTTGTTAAGTGGGTTAAGCCTCTGCCTTCAGCTCAGGTCATGATCTCAGGGTCCTGGGATAGAGTCCTGCATCGGGCTCCCTGCTCAGCAGTGAGCCTGCTTCCCCCTCTCTCTCTGCTTGCCTCTCTGCCTACTTGTGATCTATCAAATAAATAAATAAAACCTTTAAGTAAGAAAGAAAGAAAGAAAGAAAGAAAGAAAGAAAGAAAGAGAAAGAAACATACATAAGGGTGACCAGTTCTTGCCGAACTACTCAGAAAGCAGATCTAGTTTACAGAGCTTCTGGACTGAAGAAAGAGACATGCAAACTGCTATTTCATTTTTCATAAAAATTGAAGACAGGAGTTCTACTACAACGATCATATCTACTAATGTATCAGTTCTCATGAGTCACCCTTCTGTTTCCATGTGTACATCTGACAGAACAGACTTATGAATAAAATGTGAAGTCCTAAAAAAATGTGTATTTAATGTTTCTAGATGCTTGAAGTATCTGATGTATGTTAAAAGATGTAGCAAAATACACATTTTGTAAATATCCTTTTTAAAAAATTCAAATGAAATACAATTGACACATGGGATGCCTGGGTGGCTCAGTCAGTTAAGTGTCTGACTTCCGCTCAGGTCATGACCTCACAATCCTGAGATCAAGCCCTGTGTGGGGTTCCAGCTCAGAGGAGAGTCTGCTTGTCCTTTCCCTCTTCCTCTGCCCCTCCCCCTGCGTGTACTCTCTCTGTCTCTCTAAAAAAAAACAAACAAAACAACAACAACAACAAAAAAACCTTAAAAAATAAGAAGTACAATTTACCTTTGAACAATACCAGTATTGGGGCACCAACCTCTCCTTCAGTCAGAAATCCACGTATAACTTTTGACCCTCCCAAAAAATTAATTATTAATAGTCTATTGTTGATAAGAAGTTTAATGATTAAAAGTTAATACATATTTTGTGTTATATGTATTATATACTGTATCCCAATAATAATGTAAGCTTTAAAAGAAATGTTATTATGCAAATCATAATAAGGAAGAGGAAAAAAATTTACAGTACTGTACTATATTTATTTAAAAAATTGTATGTAAGCAGACCTGTGCAGTGCAAAACCATGTTGTTCAAGGGCCAACTGTATTATCTTTTGGATATGGGTTTACTCCATAAAGACATAATATGAATGGATGTGATAGATTATTAACCTCAGCTTCTGCATTCTATTGGGCTGGCCAAGCCTCTTGGAATGTTCTCTTTCCAGCTACTGCTGTAGCAGTCAACCTCTGAAGCCTTGCCAGGGGAGGGGAGAGAAGCTGGCATTAACCCGCAAGCTCGTGGCTTATGAATCTTTGCCCTGGCCCTAGTGAGTCCAGGGGCTTAATTTTATTCCTCACTTTTCCTTTTTGTAGAAATTAGTTTCCTCCCTGCATTTCCTGTGTGAATGCTATGGTCATTTCTCCAATTGTCAGAAACAAAATTGAGCCCTGGCTCACATTAGCCATCCTGGGAAATATAGAATTTGTTACCCTTTCAACAGCAGCAACTCTAAAATGTCTAAATAGTAAAGGCTGAGGAACACTAATGAGAATTGATATTGGTGGATAGATAGATAATCTCCTTTGCTGCTGCAATTCCAGAGTTAGACAAAACAAAACAAAGAAAAATTTTACATTTTTTTGTGGTAGGTTTGGTAGGGTTGAGAAAGTTTAAAGAGGCAAAAGCCATGCCTCAACATTGTAGAGCTTCCCAGACAGCCTTCAAGAAGATATAGAAAGTAGGAAATTTACATGTATCATCCAAAGAAGAACTTTTCCAGAAATATATTATCTAATAATTTCTAGAATTAGGGAGAGGGCATTTCCTCAGGTTACAGTTCAACTTATTAGGGCAGCACAGGGTAGATTTGTTATAATGGATACTTCACAAAGAATTTTTATGAGGGTCAGGGATAATGGAGGAAGGGATTCCTACTAGAAACAAAGCTCTTAGATCTCATCAAACAGTTACAGAGTAGAGGTCTGAGAAGTAAGCCTTGAAAAATATCTCTTGAAAATTTGGAGGGGAGGATATAAAAGTAATGTGCTATTTTCTTGTATACCTTGTACATGTGAATAATAATAACATGGTTGGATGGAGTGTTCTAGTTCACAGTCTTTTATTTTCCCCTCTTAAAATCTCAGAGCTGTGCCCCAGACTGATGCTTTTGCCTTGCTTTTGCCATTAACCATTTTGCTCAGTTGTTCCATTGTTTTCCTTTTTAAATTTATTCTTGGAACTTGCATGATTTATTTCCTTAATTTTGAAATTAAAATAATTCAGTAAGAAATGTTTCATCGAACATCTATTACTAAGTTTGGCTTGGAAAAAATTTCTTTATTTTCTTTATTTATTTTCTTTAGATAAGGAACTATTTCCCCAATTATTGCTTTAAATATGATGTCTCCTTATCTGTTTGTCTGTCTTTGAAATTTGTAATATTCATATATTGAATTTCTTGGCTCTTTCATACTTCAGATTCAACTCTTTACCCCCCGAGTTTAATTTTGTTTTCTGTAGTAAACTATATGTCACTCATTATCTCAATTTTATTTTTGAATGTTGTGTTTATGTTTTCACATCAGAGAAATCTCCCTGATTTCTGAGTCATCACATTTCATTGCTATAATGACCTTCAGACCTTGATGAAAAACATCCTTTAAAATAAACAGATGGTTTCCATGTTCTTGTTCCTTTTTTTAAAGTTTCTTTCATAGCTCTGGTACCTTTTAACCCACTGAGCCACCCAGGCACCCCAACTCTGGTACCTTTTGGAATAAATTTGCTTGTAGACCTAAAAGGACATGGGGGGGTCACTGGCTTTTACCCCCCATTTTCCTATTTGTTTTAAATTAAGTGCTCATTTTATTGTTTTAATATATACAAGCAGAAATTTGAGACAAGGAGGAATTTACTGTATACTATTTTACCTACAAGATAGAAGACTCTAAAACAATTAGAATTTTATTTGAAGAAAGTATTCTGGTTATTTTATACTTGGTTTTGATAGTTCTTTAGAGAGTACAGTTTATTATGTTTTAAAAAAGGGTATGAATTGAGGAGGCTTTAGAATTATGTCCCTATTTTAACAAGGATATCGGAGGTCCCTATTTTAAGGATATTGACTGGAAGGGAGGGAGCAGCAAAAAGGATAAAAAGTATACTGAATTATATCTAGGTACCCTATAGAAAGTAAGGCAGGGGAATAATAGAGAAGTTGTCATCAACTATTTGAAAAGAATAATATATTTATTCGACTGTGCTCCAAATGGCAGAAAGTACAGTGAGAATATCTTACTTAATAAAAGAAAGACATTTACAATACTTGGAACCCTTTGTTACCGGAGTTGTTAAAGCAAGGGTTGTCTTGAATATGGGAGAGGTTGTTTGGTGCTGAGTGGGAGAGTTTTTTGCAAGATCTCATAACAGTCCCTTTCCTTCCAAGCTCCTGTGGTGATTCCACTAAATATCATGTTTAATTCCACCAGACTTTTAAGGTTAGAGAGCATTTGTTCTATTCTATTCAAGTAAACCTTTATAATTAAAGGAGTGTTTGAATTGTGAAATCTGCAAAGTTAAATTTCATTGCATTTAATTCAGTAAAATTAAAATGCCTGGTGACATCCTGGTTAGAACATTAGCCATATTTAGACTGGTAATTAATGTCTAATTGGACACTAGTACTCAATTTAGTAGTAATGAAATAATGGCTAAAAATACCAACTGGTATTTAAAAAGATATGTGATATATATCCTGAAGCAATTTTCTTAAATGCCAATTATAATTTGACATTTAGAGACTGAGCGATGTGATTGCTGATGAAAGTTGTACTGTGATCCTATGGCATATGGCTATGCATTCTTATTTGAGGGATATAAAAATATTTTGTATTATATAGAGGTATTCAAAAAACAAATATTTTACTACTGGGAAGAAGGAATTTTAAAACCAAATAAACTGTATAACATAGAAAGAGAGAAATAAATGACTTTTTAAAAATATTGATATCATATGAAGAACTTGAAGATAAATTTACCTTTTCTTGAGGTTGAGCATGTTTAGAAGGCCTTTGTCATACAATGAAAGCAACACATCTGTATAATTTTCTATCTTATTTATACAAAGAATTTGAGTTGTAATTTGATTTCTGGTACTGATTATGAAATAATTATATATTGTCAGTTAAACACACACATATACTTTAGTTGACAATTGAGAAAAATATTTTTGCATAATATTTGATGAAACTAGTCAGAATGTGTTTTAGAAAGATACTTACCATAATATTTCTCAAAGTTGAGTGAAGGCATAATTTATTCATTAGAATTTTCCTGAAAAACAGAACCAATAAAACATATATATTGTTCAAAAGAAAACCACAGGCCCAAAGGGCATCACTTGGACCAGACCAAGTCATCAAAACTGGATTTAATACCTTAACCTAACACAGTTTCAACATCCCTCAGAAATGTAAATCTTAACCAGTCAGTCAGGAATTTTCCCATCAGGACCAATGAGGTAATATGTGGCATACTCCTTGTCCATACCTCAAAGGAAGATGAGGTAATTTGCATAATAAGGTCCCCTTTCCTTTCCCCTAAGGAAAGGTGTTCTTGCTTGGAAAAATGCTTTCTTTTCTTTTTCAAAAAAACCTTTTTTTGCCACATCTTCCTTTCTATAAAAACCTTACGTTTTGAATAACACCTCAGAATGCCCCTCCATCTGTAAGATGGGAATGCTGCCTGATTCATGAATTGTTTCATAGAGCCACTTAGGTCTTCAAATTCACTTGGTTGAGTTTTGCTTCTTAACTACATATATGTACACATGAACATATACATATATGCAGAGAGAAAGAGATCAGTTTGTTTTGAAGAATTTCCTCATATAATTGTGGAGGTTGACAAGTCCTGAGATCTGTAGGTAAGTCAGCAAGCGGCATCTCAGGAAAATGGTGGTATTATATCAGTCTGAAGGCCATAGTTTCAAGGCCTAAGAAAAGCCAGCGTTTTAATTTGAGTCACAGACAGGAAAAACCCCATGTATCAGTTTAAAGGCAGTTGAGGAGGAATGCTCTCCTACCCAGAGGAGGGTCAGTCTTTTGCTCAATTCAAACCTTCAAATGACTGACTGGGGAGCATATACTTTGGGGAAGGTATCTGTTTTATTCAGTCCACTGATTTAAATTCATCTAAAGACACCCTCACAGAAACACCAAGACTAATGTTTGACAAAACATGGCCCAATCAAATAAACACATGTAACACACTGTGTTACACAGTAGTATTTTCAGTTAAGGCCAGACATATTCTTGGACAATATTTGAAATAAATTCAATAGGATTCTTTATGTTATTGTTATAAGCACATTGGAAACTTTTGGTAAATTACTACTCTAAGCTATCACAGTCATTTAAAAATCAAAATGAATCAACTAACCAAACAAAAAAAACTATAAAGTCCATGAAGGTGAGCTAACTTCAAATAATGCCCTAGGTAATTTTTTTTTAAGTACAAAATAAATTTGTTAGCCCCCTGTCATCATCATCATTATTTTGAAACAGTTCATTGTATTTAGAAACAAAGTATGGCATTGCTTCTGAGCTAAAAATCCATATTCATATTAAAGCACTTTGGGTCCAGAATATTTCCTGGATTTTAATTAAGAATTATGTTATGTAACCTATCAAGAACTGGGGGCATAAGTTTCTAAAGAGTACTGCATTAGGCAAAGATTTTGTGTAACTAGTTCAATAGTAATAAATGATTATTCAGCATATACTTTCAAAAATATTAATTTCAGAAGATGAAACCTTGTGTCTCAAAAGGTAAACACTGTACTTCAAGGTTAACATGACTTTCCTGTTGAATTCATTTCCAGTGGGTGTATCAGGCAATTGCAGAGGAACATGACAGTTGGTATTCAATATAGAGGTAAAAAATAATTCTGTTACCACAACATTTAGCGTTTAAACACATGCTATTTATGTTTGCTATTGTTTCACATGTATTATTTTGAATATTCAGGCTTCAAAGTGTGGCTTGTACCAAGTACTATGCTCACCATATAATAGGAAATCAATTAATATTGGCCAGTTGATAAGGCTACAGACATGGATCTGTGACATTTCTGTATGCAAGTGAATTTTTTTAATTCCAAAACAGTTATTACAGCAATAAATCACTGGACCAACAGATAGTAACATAAAGTGCTGTGATTTAACCCAAGAGGAAGTAAACTTTGAAGATATTTCTTGTTCCCTAAAGCTGTATATATGTAAAATAAAATCATGGGTGTTCTACCAGAGGAATACTCTTGAAACATTGGATGCTAGAACAAACAACACATTTGAGTCAGAACTGAGCACAAGGAATATAAGCAGATGACATTCAACAGTAAATATTAGAGTGGATTTAGAGTAATTATTAATCAGATTGTTAGTGAAAATCAAAGTTAGGGCTAAAAAAATGTGAATTGGATTATAGGATGTTCTGTCAAGAAACGTGTATTATCTAATTCAGTTAATTCTGGAATCTTGGTGATCTGAGACTCCCTTTAAAAGCTGCATTGCAGGGTGCATTTCTACCAATCCTGGAGAAGCTACCTGATCTTGTCAGGAATTATCCTTGGGTGGGGTGTAGGAGAAGCAGGAGTCTTGCTTCTCTTCTGGAGATACTGTCTCCCTCTGATTTCAATCTTCCTTTTCATTATGTCAGGAAAGAACACTGCATTACACCATCAATAAGAGAGGAGGATGTGCATGGACATTTTATTCCCCTCTCAGCTGACAGAATGGGAAAAAGTGGTGCCTACATGCGAAGTAAAATGGAGTTTTGATAGCTCCAGTAAATTTGATTAAGGTTACATGATAAATTGGACTGTTGAGGCTCACAAGTTGATTTGGGTTTTTACTTAAAGTGTATTTTTTCTCATTTATATTTAAAGGTTGTATAATGTAAAGGAAAGTGCCTCAAAGTAGAAATTCAGAGACTTAAGCTCTACAACTTGATCTTCTACTACTTGCAATTTAGACTCATTCTACATACATTTCTGCCATAGACTGAATGTTTGAGTCCCTTCTCTCCCTAAATTCATATGTTGAAACAATTATTCCCAATATTAGGGTATTAGGAGGTGGGGCCTTTGAGAAGTGATTAGGTCATAGGGAACCCTCATGAATGGGATTAGCAGGTTTTTAAATATATATATATATATCTATATATACACATATATATATTAAGATTTTATTTATATATGTGACAGACAGAGATCGCAAGTAGGCAGAGAAGCAGGCTCCTTGCTGAGCAGAGAGCCCAATGCAGGGCTGGATCCCAGGACCCTGGGATCATGACCTGAGCCGAAGGCAGAGGCTTTAACCCACTGAGCCACCCTGGTGCCCCAGAGATAAGCAGTTTTATAAGAGACACCAGAAAAGTCTCTTACCTCTTGTTCCACATAAAGATTCAGTAAGAAGATACTGCCATCTATGAACCAGGAAGTGGGGTTTCATTAGCTACTGACTCTGCCAGTGTCTTGATCCTGGACTTCCCAGCCTCCATAACTGTGAGAAATGAATGTTTGCTATTTAAGCTACCTAGTCTATAGTATTTTTTATTACTGCAGTCTAAACAGATACTCAGTTTCCTTATTTATAAATAAAGACAATAAATAACATCTCTAGAAGCTATGTTCCAAAACTTAAAGACAATAATAATTTCTTAGGAGTTACAATCTCTGGAGTAAAACCGATGGGGAAAGGGAAGTGAGGCAGGTTAGCAGGAAAAGTAAATGCAGTGTGATGCATTCCTGAGCTATCCACAACTTCATGAGAAGACATGGGCATTTGTGAGATCAAGCGGGTCATCTTCAAACATGTCTTGTATTACCTGGATCACTGTGGAGAAGGAAAAGGGAAATACACTTATCTGGTAGGCCTCCTTACGTCTTGTCTCTGATTAGTCAAAAATTGCCTTAAAGCCATTGATTCCACTATGCACTCAAGCGGAGTTACTGACTTTCCTCATGTACCTGCTTGCGAAACTAGATCATATGAGTCACAGTGCAATCTTTTATGTGAGACTTTCAGTGAAGGGAGAAGCTACATCCACCATTCCAGATGGCCAGCACCTGCATCCTTGTATAAATGTGTCTCTTGTAGCAGTGAGCACTATGAATACTGTCAGAGCCCAACCCTCTGCTGAAGAAAGCTACAAGAGCAGGGGATATTAAGCAAAAGGGCTTGTCATAGTGGCAGCCAGCACTCTCTGTTGAGCAAGAGGCCAAGGTCCCAAGAGATAAGTTAAGTCCAAGTAAATTGGGCTTGTATTTAGAACTGTAACATAAACTTTAAGAAAAAAATGGCCTAAACTCTCTAAAAATTGTCAATATTTATTCTTTTGAGTAACGTATAGGAGATTACACTCTTTCTATGGTACCAGCTGGCATTATGAAATCTGTAGTTCTTGGGGAACAAAGTGTTCCTTACCTCTTTTATATTACTCTGGAAGTTTAAGAAGTCTACATGGTTCTGGTAGAACTTATACATTAGCAAATTTGTTTAAAATTGTCCTAATTTTCTCAGTCACGAAAAAGAAAGTAATGAGGATTCTGGCAGCATCATGTGACATCCATTGACAATGTTTCAAACCATTTAATTTGCCATTTGTGGACTGCACAAGATGCATTTGCTTCATTTATTAAAGATCAGGTCTCATCCTGAATTGAGAGTCCTTTAACATTTCCAAGATAGGCTGGAAAAATTGTTCAGAATACATATAGGGCATTAAGTAAGATAGACTCTCATGATACATACTATCTTTTCATCTGGGTTAGAGAATTGAATTTCCCAAAACTGACCTGAGACTTATCAATTATCTAACTGATTTACTCACCTGACAAAAATACATAAATCTGCAACTTTTGGGGTAATAGAAAAAGTGGATTTTTCTTTGAATAATTTTTAACTGATATTAGGGATGCTACTGAGAAAATAGGACTAAGGAGGCATTCTCAGGGAAGAAGGGGCAGAGAAAAGAGGATCACACCCTGATCATATTTGTTAGTAAAGCGAGAATTCATATTTCTCTCCCTCTCTCCTTGCCTCCGCTTCCTTCTCTTTATCAACTATAGTTCATATCCTGTGAATGCAGAACATCTACGTTGAAGGATAAGGGACTGTGGAAATCAGGGAGGCTAGAAAACTCAGCTTCAAATCAAAGATATCTCTGAGTGATGCCATCTAGTCATAATGGAATGAGACTAATACATATTTCTGGGGGTAAAATGATAGAAAGTAAATTGTACATTTTTCTTTGAATAGTTTTTCATTTCCTTTTTATTCCATTAGTTAACAATGCTAGTTAAAAACCCTTTGAAAAGAGCATCTTCCCCAGGGTAAAAGTAACAAAAGGACGTTTGTGGCATTATGAGCCTGGGAGCTGAAAACACTCCAGGAATAGGACTCAAAACTGGAAATAAATTAGAGTGAACTCCTCGAAATTTTTCAACTGCAATCAAATGACTGAGAATTTTTCCCTTTGTAAGTACAGGTCAAAGCTTACCAGATAAAGAGTATATTTCCTGAGAACCGGGAATGCTGCTGTGCATACCCTAATGTTTGTGAATCAGTATTTACACAGTTTATTTGAGAAACTAGTGTCTTTCTTTTATAAGTAAACTGTTTACTTGGGACAATACCTTAAATTTGTTTGAAGAGTTATTTGTGAGTCAAATATGTTTGAATATATGTGTATTGTTAAAACTGATCATATAGTAGGTAGTGTAATGGAGACATTTAACATACTAATGATAATTTTCCTTAGTATACTGTAATTATTTAAAGCTAATTTGAAATTGTTAAACAATTTGAGGACTTTTTTTGTTTGTTTTCTCTTGGTTTATTTATTTGTTTAAATAGTAGAGGATGATGATTTTGCACATTAGAGCACCAAAGAAAAGAACTATGGGCATTATATTAACACCAGTTTTATAAATTGAGTTTTATGTTATAGTACCAGTTTTGCACTTTAACTACGCATTTCGCCATTTTATTTACTTTAGTAGGAAATTCTCTCACAATACCAGCAAGAGGTATGTTATGGACTTAGTTTGTCTCTTCAAAAGAGATATGTTGGAATCTTAACTCCCCATACCGCAGTGTGACCTTACTTAAAGATAGACTCTGTACAGAATTAATTAAGTTAAAATGAGGCTATCAGCATGGGCCTTAATCCATTATGACTCGTTTCCTTATAAAAAGGGCTGTTTTGGATACAGATGCACATAGAGGGAAAATGATGTTGTATACAGGGAGGATACCATCTACAAGTCAGAAATTGCCTGAGGCTTCCAGAAAGTAAATGAGAAGCATGGAACAGTTTTACTCTCACAGTCCTCAGAAGGAACCAACCCTGCTGACATTTTGATTCTGAACTCAGCCTTGCAGAACTGTGTGGTAATAAATTTCTATTATTTAAGTCATCTAGTTTGTGGTATTTCTAGTATCTCCAGGAAACTAATACAAGATATTTGTCCAAAGTCATTCTCAAGGTGATATATTCATGGTTCTGAGTACTTCATAGTTCATCTTGTGAAATGACCTACCCAATGTCATTGTTACTGAGCTTAGGGAAATATGATTACTTTGAGAGTTTATTATCACATATGAATGCTCTGCCTTGGGGTAAATATAAACAAAAATATTTACTAACTCTGTGTACAGTTTTCTCAGTAGAAAAAGAAGTCCAATGTATAAGAAATTAGCAAAAGTGATGGGAAGAGAGAAAGGGGAGTACATAAGTGTAAAATTTTCTACAGAAGAATTCTAAGATGACCCACAGTTTTCTGTTCCCTTGTGTACAAATCCTATGTAATCCTCACACCTTGAATATGAAGAAGATTTGTAAACAAAATGTAGTTTACTCCCATGATTACATTGTATTATACAGCAGAAGGAATTTTGCAAATATAATTAAGTTCCTTAATCATTTGAGTGAAAATCCTTAGGGCCAATACCACTTGTAAGCAAGTACCTTTGATCTGGAATTCATAGCAATAACAGGCTCTTTCTTGCACTCTCCTAAAAGTATGTTCTTTGATAGCTATACGTTTATATTCAATGATGATGAGTGATACCTGAAGGGGGTCTAGAAAATGATATGTTGTGAACAAGTAGACGCTGTACATGTGTACTGTTTTCAAATTTTACATACTTATTGGAACTTGAGTCATTATTTTACATGCTCTTGTATTGCTGGCAGGCATCACAAGCTCAAAAAAGTTTCTAAGATTTTGTAAGCAAATTATTTTTCATCTTCCTTGGCCTAATCTAGCATCCCTATGAAGACATGGCTAGTAAAGAGTCAGTGGTAGTGGTTCCACAGTCTGTATTAGATTTTCAGATAATCCTTGACTCTTCTGAATAATAACTGATGCCTGTCTAGTTTCCTAAAATTAGCTTCCACAGAAATGCCCTTCTTCCCATTTCTGATTCATAATGTCAGCTACTTTTATAACAGCTGCATTTGGAATATATTCGTCTTGTCATAAAAAGCAAATCTACCATCCATTGCTGAATGTAAGACAGCAAGGAGGTTTGATGGTATTCATAGACCATATCATGCTTCTTTTGAGATGTCTTTGCCATCAGAAAATAATGTGAATAGTTTGAAAAGGTTCACTGGCAAAACTCTAGCCTGTTACTGCAATGTAGTTTATCTCTGCATTCATATTGATTTTCACAAAGAGAGCTGAAGTTTGAAATTTACTTAATACTTAGATTTTATACTTCCTTAAGAATTATAAATATGTTATTCTTAGAAACACTTCAAATATTAAATGACACATTTTGAAAATGTAAAACTATTATGAATTTCAAGTATGGTTTTTGAAAATAATTCAAAAGAATTATATCTTAAATTTGATTTTTCAGTGTATTGCCTTTTTATAGTGAAAAGAATGGCTACAAAATGATATGAAATAAAATTTCAATCTTTGACTTACCTAAAAGGCAGCTTTCAGTCCATCAAAATAACAGATGGGGGGGAAAAAGATCTAGAGATGATGTTTTAAATGTATTTTCAGAAGTACTATAATTATATAAAATCTAATATTTTCTTTATCTTGCTTCTTTTATTTAGCAGATTAATGAATGAAAGAAGCTAATATATTAAGCTTTTAAGTGAAAATAAGATACTGGCCAACTTAAGGGTATGAATATAAAACTTTTTCAGAAAAACATGTAGCTTTTGTGCCCAGTGGGTTATTTTTCCCCAATGAGCACTCTAAGGAATACAAAATTTATATATTATAGAATTGTTTTTGCCCATGATACAGGACTGTGTTACAAAAATCTAACAGTTTGGTTTTATAATAACTGTTTGGTTTTATAATAAAGCTCTAACCTCTCCCATTCTGGGTTTTAATAGCCTACTGTGCAACCATGTGGATACTAGAGAGTACTGTGCTGAGGGAAATAAGTCAATCAGAGAAAGACGAATACCATATGATTTCATTCATGTGTGGAATTTAGGAAAACACAGATGAACAAAGGGAAAGGGAAGGAAAAAGAAAAGAAGATTAAAAAAAGAAAGGAGGCATATTATAAGAGACTCTTAACTCCAGGAAACAAACTGAGGGTTGCTGGAGGAAAGTGGAGATGGGGGGATGTGGTAATTGGGTGATGGGCATTAAGGAGTGTACTTGATGTATTGAGCACTGGGTGTTAATTGCGACTGATGATTCACTAAATTATACCCCTGAACTAAGAATACACTATACGTTAATTAAATTAAATTAAAAAACACAATATGTCATAAATCAACATGATGATTTAAAGGAGATTGGGAAGAAGTAAAAATTCTTATTATAAATCAAAATAAATTTATTTACCTTTTGGAATTTTTAGAAACATAACTTTGTTATATCAAACAAAAGACAATTTTATAGGAATTCTGAAGAAAGGGGTAATATTATAAATATTTTAAAGTTCCTAAACAATTTGATGTATTAAAACATTGGTAACCACAAACAGCTGGTAGATTTTCATGGTCATCATCAAGAAAAACAAATTCAAAATTGGACTGTGGTGGGAATAAAGAAGCTGTTTACTATGGGCAAACTCTAAATCATTATTTAGAGCTTAGTCCGACTGGCACTTTATCATATTTGTTCTTTGTTGCCATAAGCTTCAGAAATCAGGTGACTTAACATATTTTTTTAAGGGATTACTACTAACATTATAAGCTTTTCAGGTTTTAGTTTATTTTTCTTCTATATTTTCTGACTCCTAAAGCAGTTAATAAGGATGATCTAAAATGAATGAAAACAGTAAAGCTTAACCCTTCTAAGCTTTGGTTGTCAAGGCGATGTTTATTATTACTAGAAAATGTTGTGGTGTTATTACAGTCCATTTTAATTTAGACCATAATTATAAAGGAGGGGACTTTTCTTTTAAATATCTCTTTCATTAATCCATTTGACTCTATCTTAGCCATTACCAATATAATATGAGATACTCTCCATTTATCTAATGAAATAGCTGCCTAAATGGTTTCCCTCCATCTATACAAATTATCTACACACTCTATGGACCATTAATCCTTACAGAAAATTATTTCTGAGCAGTGCCCCAATATATGCCTTTTGGTTATTTAAAAAGTACAAAAATCGATATTTAAAAGAATGAGACTACCTAAATAGTAGCTCTATTATCTTTGGTTCTTTTTTTTTTTTTCTTTCCTTCTAATATATCAGCTTGCATACCTTACTTGGTAGACCACTGCTACAGACTAGATTCTGCTGTTAGCACAGTACTTTATTTTAAAAGTAATCATTATGTTTACTTCACTAAAATCTTTCTGTACAATCCTATTTCTCTTAGAATAAAAGGCTTACATGCTTACTCTGGCTAAATAAGCCCTGAATTTTTTGATTGGGTTCAAACTCCTTAACATTGTCTTCTATCACTCTACATCTCTCAGTGCATTCTACCAGGGGCTTCTATCCATTTCTTGGCCTTTCATGCTCCCATCTACCATAAGGTCCTCATTCAGGCAGCACAGGGAATCACATCCATTTGCAGACTGAAGAACGGATTGAGAAGAGGCTTCAGTGAAGACCAGGAGACTATTTAGGGGATGTTATCATAACGCCGGAGAGAGATGGCATTGGTCTGACCTGCAGCAGTTGAGGGGAATGAAGGTAAATTTGGGAAATATTTATATTTATATTTGGAGGTGTCAGAATCTGGTAGTTGACTGAATATGGCTCATATAGTGAGTGCTGATTTAAAAGTAATTTTCTAGTTCTAGGCTAGAAAATTGAGATAGGGAAGTTGGGAGGGAAAACAGATTGGAGAGGAAAGATCATAGTTAATTTTGGACATGCTGATTTTAAGATTTTTATGGCAACAATCAACTGTGTGTGAAATACAGAGGAGATACTAGCTTAGATATTTGGAATTTTTAAATAATCAGCAAGTGGTAATTGGAACTATACAAACAGATGTGATTGTTTCATTTGAATATTTCAAATGGCAAAGGAAGAAAGGGACATCAACACTTGACAGATAAGAAAATGATGAGCTCACAAATGAAGTTATGGGAAGGTCCAAGAGACGAGAAAAAAAAGTGAAAATCGTGAAAATCCTGAAAAGCACTGTGCATGAAAGCCAAAGGAAGTGCCTTTTATGAAGTCTGGGTGGTAAGGTGAGAACTAAATGTTACCATGAGGTCAGATGACTTTAAAATTGAGAACATACGTATTAGATAATCTAAAAGATCTTTGTTGTGACTAGGGAAAGATCATAGGCAACAGAATTACAGCAAAGCCTCTTGTATCCTGGGTGTGTGTTTATGTATGCATTTTGTATATGTAATTTTTATAAAAATATAACTAAATATATATATCTATAATTAGGTGAAGATTTATTTCTTTAAATCAATGAAAAATAAAAGAAAATAGAAATAGATGTAGAAAAATAAAATAAAAGTGGGGTAAACTTGTGAATAAAAATTTGCAAAATGTTTTTTTTTTAATGACATGGGCTAAAAATTTGGTTCTGTGCTCCCAGAAGACAAAAATAAACAGACAAAAAAATAATATACATTATAAGGTATAAGATACAATAAGATCATTAGTTAAAAACATAAAAGTGGCTCAGAGGAAACATATATAAATAAATAGCATATACATAAACAATTAATATTTATTATTTTAAATATTGATATACTTATACTTTACATATTATAATATTTAATAAAACTGATTATTTATTTTAATTAACTTATTTATTTTTAGTCCAGAGACTTCTTGTGTTATAGCATAATGACCCATGAAAAAAATTTCCCTTTTCCTAACAACGTTCCTCTCCCTTAAACATAAGCTGAAAAAGCAATTTTATAACAACAGGTCAAATATTTCAGTACAGGTTTGCACCATTTTTAGCCTGACTTTCCCTGAAGGTAAAATTTGAAATAAATAGATAAATGAATGCACCTCCTACATTTGAAACAATTGTTCTTGACACTTTCTGTCTCTCCTGAGATTTTCACAAAAGGTAGGTAGCTGAGATTTCAGATTATGTGCTTTGGCAAGAATCTGGAGTACAAATTGCAAGTTTTCTGACTGGGAGTTGATTTATACAAATTATTGGCAAATAGAGAGGAGAGGCCAGCATATTCCTATACAAATTCAGGAGTCTAACCAGTTGTAAATAACTGACTAGTCTGATTCATTATAGAATTGGATGCAAAGAACATTTGTAGACAAAGTAGTCTTCAGAAATAATTACGGATCACTGACATCCCCAATGTCTACGTCATAGAATTCACCCACAGTATTTACTATCTAGAATTTTTCATAGCAGATATTTTCTACTGCTTACCCAAGCATTCCCAAGTCATGCAATTTCCTGCTAAAGTTTTCCAAGTCTTGCAATTTCCTGCTAAAGGTGAGAAGACAAACTTCCTAGAAAGTGTTCATCTAAGTAAGTCTATGATTTGAACTGATTTACAGAATTGCAGTAGCATATTTAAGTCAGTAACTTTTAAGGTAATGTTTGTCAAAATGTTGATATTATTATTGAGGCACTATTTGGGAATCCTTGGTTAGACAGTTGCCCAACTATGTCATTTTTCTGTGTAACAAAATGAAATTATATTGTAAGTTTGGCAAAAATGTGATTATTCATAGTGACTGGCTGGTATGCATCCAGTTTATCCAAAATAAATTTTGAGTAATCAAGGTAAAAATTAAACACAGGTGGGTTTCCAAAACACCTACCCTTTCACACCACTTAACATTATGATTTAATTTGTCAGGACTATACCTGTAGACATTGACACTCAAGAGATATTAAAGCATAGGTCTTATAAAAGCCCCATTAACCAGCATCATAAAAATGGTTCATAGACTATAGACATAACCAGTTCTATTGCATGAAGTTGTAAAGAGTAAAATTCAATAAAATTTTCAAAATCTTATATTTTTCCTGACATATGTCTTTAACAGGTGAAAGAGAAAGTAACAGGGCTTAATAATGAAATACCCCTACTGAAAACCTGCTGACTCTCCATGAAAAACATAGGCTTCAGCATTTTAACTTATATTTATCGAACACCCCTATGTTTGAAGCATCTGGAACAGATTCATGACAATGAATCAATCAAAATCTCATATAATTTTATTACTATTTTCAACAAGCAAGTCATTTGGATAAGACACTGCACTCATTGATTCATTGATTCATTAATTCATTAATTTATTTATTCCATAAGTAGCTGAGTTTCTTACTTTGTGCCAGTGACTGGGCTGGGTGAAGTTATAGTATATCTTTATGTACTTTTATAATATACCCTATGTACTTTTAACTGCTACATCTGCAGTTAAAAAAAAAAAAACCCTTCTTTAGCTCTACGGGAGTTGACAGTCTAATAAATTATTTAACTAAAGGATTTTTAGGTAATTTTTTTGGTTACAGGCATTGTGCTTAATGTTTTACATAAATTATTTTGTAATTCTCTTAGTAAGTTCTTGAATGGATTTTATTTTTTGTGCATATTTTCTTGTTCAACATATTGAGGTGAAGAGAGTATGAGTACAGTTCACCCAAATTCACATAGTTAGCAAATGTCAGCACTGGAGTTTAAACCTGAGTAGTAAGACTCTAGAGTGTTCATGTTTTGTCAATGCTGTGTACATGATTTGAGGGCAAACTAAATGGAGCCTGCAAACTCTGAAATATACTCCTGAAACATTTTTGAAGAAAAATGATGTAACAATATATATCTAGAATTTAAGAGAGATGATTTAAGTTTGTACCTCTGAATCTGAGAATTTTTTGCACTGCAACTTTAAGGAACTTGTTTAATCTTTTTGAGTTTTAACCCCATCTCCTATTAAAATTCGATAGTAAAATGTCCAAAAGCTGAGCTTTTGTAGCTGTGCAGAGAAATAATATATGTGACACTGGGTTCTGAATAAATGCTAATTCAATTCTAATTCAATATCTTTAGACAAACTGGTTCTAATTATTTTAATTATTTATTCTAATTCTAATTATTATTCTCATTATTTTCTCCTTGTAAAAAATCTATACTGGAATGGGATCTGCAGAAGATTAGCATCTAAATTAAAGCAAACCAAAACAAACAAAAACACTAAAGGAGGAAACTGAAAGCTATCTAAGACAAACTTCTAACTTCTTATTTTGCTTAAGGATGGACCTGTAAATGATGACTAAATAATCCAGGCCATTCTCTTAACAGAGGTCTACAAAAATTTTAATTAAATTACTCTCCAGTCCAACTTGAAGTAATTTCAATATCTGGAGTTTTCTCCTGGGATATATTTCTATGCTTTTTTGATATTTGGAGTGGATTTCTCATTAGGATGATGTAATACCAGTCTTCTATGAAGTTCAGAGATCTATAACATAGCTCAAAGCATTTTTCACCCTGCAGGACCAAATTAAAGATGAAAGGGGTTGAAGGGAGAAATGCTCATTGAAATATAAATATTTCATCTTTATTAATTCTTAAAGCAGGTAAGATGAATTTTAAAAAAGGTGAATTATATTATATAAATTCTTGGTATTTCTGCTGTGAATATTTTCCTACATCTGGTGATTTCCAATGTTAAGAAAAAAAAAATACTATGCCAAAATTGTGTCATTTATGTTCTGACTCCTAACTGAGATAAATCAGTTTGGTATATCTTTTCAATTAGTTTAATGCAGTTACGATAATCTCAGATTGGAAAGCTTTTGTAAGGAAGTATCTTTGAACAATTATATTTGCAGAAACATACTGAAAATGTTTACAGAAAACAATAAAACACCAATATACATTCCCAGTGTTATATTCCCTTATCTTCCTACAATTGCTCACTTTCTCATTTTATTATTAAAATTCTATAAAAGACATAAAAATAAACACAACAAAAATGAAAAATCTCATAACACTAAACTATAAAACTGATAATCAACATAATTTGAGAAGTTGGAATGATGCTCTAATCAACATACCTGGTTTAAAAAGAGAGGGAAAAAAAAAAACTAATTTATGTTTTCTATCAGAAGATGCCCAGAAATCTCTTGAAAACTCTCACCATCCTGAAACAATACTATAAATTCCATTTTTCATTTGCAGATTCAGAAACCTGTGTTCTACACCTCTAGAAAATGGAGTAGCTATTCATTTATGAGCCAAGTGGAAGATTCGTACCCCTTCTTCCTCCTGCTGCCATCTGTTCATAGATACTCAATTCTCAGAAAACAAGTTGGCAGGGCACAGGGATCAAGTCAAGGCTGAATTTAAAGTTTTCCTTTTGGGTTGTGGCTTCTACAAATAGTAGCATTTGTTACAAGATAGAGGAAAAGTCTGTAACATTTTATGTGCAGAACTGTAGCTTTCCAGGTATTGTAAATAAGTTTGGAGCAGTCTTTTCAAATTTTTGATGATCCCATTATTAAAAAGTGACTACATTTTGATATAGGCATATTTATTTATGAATCATATAGGTATGATTTTATTGTAATATATTATTTACATTATGAAATGTGAAAACTGTGAGTTCAAGATATAAATAAAACTTTAAAAATCTGTTTTATTTTTCTAATGGTATATAACACATCAATAATGTTAGTGAGAGAAATTTGATTAAATTTATTTTGAAATTTAAAAATACTGATTAGATGTTTTGTGATCCACTGTCCCCAATACCTGGTTCTGAGCTAAGTTAATTTCTCTATGTGGTTTACTATCTGTCAACTGAAAATGATAGTCCATGAAGGACATAGATCAAAATGAAAATAATATTTCAGCCATGCTACATGATAATCTAGGTTACTTATTTTTCTCTCTTTTTAACTATTGTGCAAAGATTTATGTAAAAATCTGTTTGGAAAATTTCTATTATAATGTCAAGAAATTTTTCTCACAAAGCATATGAAACATATTGCATTCTAATTTTTTAAGAGGCTTAAAAATGAGGGTAAAACTTCACTAGAAGGACCTTCACTGGATAATTATGAATAGATGACAATCTTTTATGTGTTAAATGTCTCTATATAACTTTTTGTAGTTGATACAGTTGCTTAGTTTTTGGTAACACAATCATTTAAAATGGAAAGATTGTCAAGCATTTGCAAACTCTGCATAGAATGAGTTTCCTTTTAAAAAGTAACTTTCTTATTTCTGATAAAAATGTCACTAAAATGTAGATTAGGTGAGTGTTTTTATTTGCAAATATATCTTCTAGGAATTAAAGGAACATTGGAGGGAAAAAAAATGAGAGCATGTCACAAGGACACAGAAGCCAACCTGAAGGATGTGAACGAGCCTAATGGTTCAAAGCTGGAACAAGTTGAGTAACAGAATAAATAATGATAGCATTAGGTTATAGCTCATAGAATAAATAAATATCAATGAGTTCATATGGATATAAATATATAGTTGAAAAAAATAAATAAATGAGAGAGAAGAAACAAACGGCAGCTCCTCATCTTACATAAGAATTCCAAGTAATAGTAAAAGAGGAATGTGTAAAATCCAAAATTATCATTGTGAGTACAACACAGTGATAATTGTTGCATGCAAGACCCACTGATGGATGCCAAAATCAGTAGGCTAAAATGGGAGGAGAAAAGGATATCTGCAGTTTCAAGGTAAGTAATATTTTTCAAAGGGAAAATTGTTAACAATATAAGCAGAATAACTTGGTAGATACCACCTTAGCTAGTTGGTCAAAGTAAACAACACAGTAATAAGACAGACTGACATTGTGCTCCTGATATGCTATACTAAAAAAGACATAACATCACTTGTCTTGTATTCTTGACAAAAGTTCATAATATCATTCCAACCACAAGGAAACATCAGGCTAATCTAAACTGGCAAATATTCATCAAAAGTGCTGGGGTCAAGAAAAGTAAGGAAAGACTGAAAAACTGTCACAAATTGGAGGAAACTAAAGCAACAAGGAAATTAAGTACAATATGAGATCCTGGATTGGATGCTGGAACAGAAAAAGTAATTTAGGGGAAAAACGGTAAAATTCAAATAAAGTTTGTAGTTTATTTAAGACTACTGTTCTAATGTTTAATTCATTGTTTGACCATTTTGCTATGGTTATATATCCTAACTGTATACACGAATATGGCTAAAAGGAATAAGAATATCAGGTAACTAGTAACTATATAAAGCAGTAACTAAATACAAACCATGTGTAGATGTCTTTCAAAAGTGACCATGACCAAAGAGCCCTCAAATTATACCAAGGTTGATCCCAGTCTCCATTACCCCATTTTACTTGCCAGTGAATTCTCTGCCATGTAAGCAACTTTTTTGGTTAAAAGGCTTAACAACCACTCTTAGTTATTAAAGATTTAAATGCATCTATTCTGGAACCCAAAGGCTAATCCCAAATTTCTTTATCCATCTTTTTTTTAATCTTAAAGAGTTCTGGTCCTCAAGAAGCAATAACCATCTTAGAGACCTCAGATAAGACCAATTACACTCCCAAACATTCTTATTCTTATATATATGCTTCAAGTGCTATGCAAAACCTTTCAGTTAGCAGTGGGAAGAAGCCCCAAGAATATCTTGATTTTGCAAAATGATAGAATCTTCACATCACAGAAGCTTGAGGCTATAGTTTAAATCTCTTATTTGAGACTGAAAGTCCCTGGAATAGTTATGTGACACACCTGAGACGATATAGGTGATCAATAGCAGATTTCCTCTAATGACTGAGTCACTTGATTTTCTTGGCACCACTAACCCTTCAGCTCTAAACAGCAAATAAATTCCCTTTTGATTCCACTGCTATATTTACTATTCTCTTCCTTCTTTTTTTCTCCTCAGTATCTCACATGGTTTTCCTCAGGACAGCAATTCTTACAGTGTGGTACTCACTTCAGGCGGCCTGAAAGGTCAAAACTACTTTCTTAATAATACTAAGATGCCTTTTTCATTCATTCTTTTATGAATGTCCAGGGAGATAACCAGAGGCTGCACCGTGTAAGATACTGACACACAGAAAATGCAGAAGCAGATATGAAAATTTAGAGAATCCAGAAACCTGACAATAAAGATTTCCAAAAAATGTAAAAAAAAAAAGTCACCATTTTCATGGTTATTCTTTATGTGCAGATATTTCACACTAAAATAGTTTGTTTTCATTAGAATATAATGATTTATAGTGCTATTTTAGAATTAATTTTTACATAAATATTTTTAAAGTGCCTCAGTTTTAATTTCTACTGTGGTAAATATTGATACATAGAACTTATATACACAAAAGTTTCTTGCAGTCCTCAATAAATTTAAGAGTAAGTGCCAGATAAAAAGCTTCAGAATCATGTCTCTTATGTAGTTATTTCCCATCACCCCAGAAAACAAAACAAAACAAAAAAACCCCAAAAAACCCAAAAACCAAAAACACATGGAAATATGTCCTAATATAGAAGAAACATGGCAACTAATTAAAAAGCACTTATTAATATGAATTTTAATATTGTCTCACCCACTACATTAAGGTGTGTGAATTTTGTGTTATATCTTATACTATATCCTTGGCAGTAGCCTCTAGTTTGTTACTTTGGGCAAGTGGCTTAACATCTAGATCTTAAACATCCTATTCTGCAAACTAGGGAAAACCCTGCCAATTACAAAGAATTTTAATAAATATTAAATAAAATAATGAATGCAAATTTTCTTATACATGCCTGAGATTTAATAAATGCTCAACCTGAAAATTTGGATGACTATGGTGGTCAGAGAGGAAATTGTAGTAGTAGGTAGTAGTAGGGCTTTTAATGGAGATGTAGTAGTTGTAGTGCCAGTTCCTGTGTTGATGTAACATACATGAAGTGCAGAGATCTGAAATGTTCAGCTCAAAAACTTGTTACTATGTATTTAACCTCCTAGTCATCACCCACTTAAGGTACATTTTTGTTGGGGCACCTGGGTGGCTCAGTCGGTTGAACATTTTACTCTCAGTTTCCTCTCAGGTCATGATCTCATTCATGGGATTGAGCCCTGCATAGTGCTCTGTGCTCAGTGCTTGAAGACCCTCTCCCTCTGTCCCTCTCCCCGCATACATGCTTTTTCTCTCTCAAATAGGTAAACAAATCTTTTAAAAAATCTTTAAAAAACTCTTTAAATTTTTTTTATTGTTGTGTTGGCTTTGTATATGTTTTAAAAAACTGCAACATTTTGCAATAGTATCAGAGTCCAGAAATATTGGTGTTGTAAAATGAATTATAGTGCTCAGTTTGGTAAATTAATGCAAACAAAATGATAAAAATACATAATATGTGGCAATATTAAACAAGTATTTAATTAGGTATCATTTGTACAACTAAGCATCCTTCAGTTTCATTGGATCTTGATTTAAAAGTTAGCTTCATATTAAAAGTTAGATCAACCTTGGAAAAATTTTAATTCTTACTCTAATATTTTATATACCCTTCCTTTAATGTTTTTCTCTTCTACACTTAAAACTAATCTAATGCATTATGTAATTGGCTTATCTGTCTTGCTCATTGTGTGTCTTCCCCACTAGTCCTAACTGCAGCAATCAGACCAGAAAAAGATAAAAATGGCACCCAAGTTAGTAAGGAAGAAGTAAAACTGTCACTATTTGCAGACAATATGATTCTATATATAGAAAACCCTAAAGACTCTACCAAAGAAACTATTAGAACAATAAATGAATTCAGTAAAGGGGCTCCTGGGTGGCTCAGTCAGTTGAGCATCTGCCTTCGGCTCAGGTTATGATCCCAGCATCCTGTGATTGCCCCATGCTCAGCAGGGAGTCTGTTTCTTCCTCTTCCTCTGCCCCTCCCCACCACTCCTGTTGCTCTCTCTTTCTTAAATAAATAAAATATTTCAAAAATTAATGATGTACTGTATGGTGACTAACATAACGCAATAAAAAAGTGAATTCAATAAATTTGTAGGATACAAAATTAGCATAGAGAACAAAATGCTTAGAAATAAATTTAACCAAGGAGGTGAAAGACTTGTACTCTGAAAACTATGAGACCTGATGAAAGAAATTGAAGATGACACAAACAAATGGAAAGATAAACCATGCTAATCGATTGCAGCAATTAATATTGTTAAATATATATATATATATATATATATCACATATATAAATATATGTATTTTTTATGGTTGAAACATATATATAAAAGAATGAGAACTTGCCATTTACAACAACATGGATGGACCTAGAGAGTATTACACTAAGTGAAATAAGTCAGAGAAAGACAAATACCATATGATTTCACTCATATGTGGAATCTAACAAACAAAACAAATGAACAAACAAAACACTGAAAATGGATTCATAAATACAGAGAGTGAACTGGTGGTGGTTGAGTGGGGAGGGGCAGGAGGGATGGGCAAAATAGATGAAAGGGATTAGGAGGTAAAAACTTTCAGTTATAAAGTAAATAAGTCACAGAGATAAAAAGTATAATATAGGGAATATAGTCAACAACAACAATAAAAAAATAATGTATTATGTAATTGACTTACCTGTCTTGCTTATTGTGTATCTTCCCCATTAGAATGCCAGTTAAGTGAAGAGAGTAGTTTATTAATGCTTTTATGCTTAGTTCTTAGAAGATATTATGACATAGTAATTGCCCATTTGAAATCTGTTAATTAAGTGTTGAAAGCATGGTAGGTTTTAAAAATATGGATAATTTAAATGGAAAATTATGACCACATTATAATTATCAGTATTAAAATATGAATGCTGATGAAAATAAAGGTAATAATAGAAGAGTTGTTTGCCAGTTTTCTTTCTTGTTTTATTTTAGTTTGTTCTGGCTTTTCTAATGTTATTTATTCAGTAAATTAAAATCAGAGGAAAGCAGTAAAGAAAATATGAGCGTGAAGGAACACAATATTATTTATCCTAGTTGCTGTATGACCTTAGAATGACCGGTCACAAAAAGCCAATTTGATAATAATCCATAATGATTTGTCAGAGTCCAACAATATGGTAATATCTTAATCTCTCCTTGCTTCAAGTGTCAATATTTCACTGACCTTTAGGAAATATATATTTTTCATCTGTAAGTAAATACTAATAATAAGAACTTCTCAATTTATGCCCAGTAGAGATGGAATTGTTGAATTCTCTTATAAGCTATGTGAAAACACAAAATGTGCTAAGTCAAGAATTTCCATAAATGAATACAGACAACAAACAAATTAGTAAAATAGAAATGCTCTAAGATGATGAGTGATGACTCAGATGAGGCTTTGATATACAACAGGAATCTATTCAACAGTAGGGAATAAAGAAAATCATGGTGAGCAAAAATGCACGAGATTTATCTCAAGGAATAGGTCCTATTGTACAACTCTACCCACTCATTTTCAGGTAAGAATGCAGACCACAGTCATGTTATCCTACAGTCTCCTCCCCCACCCCCAGGAGTCAGTCTATATTTTAATGTAAAATCTTTTAAATTTCTAAATTTTAACTTTGAACATTTAATTTAAATGTAAAGTCATGTGTGGTTAACTCTTTGTGGAGGGCAGAAAACATCCTAAGGCTGAAATGTGGTCACAGCCACTAAGTTTCAACTTCTGCTTCCATTCATCAGTCTTGATTCACAAACCCACGTATATACTAAATGTCCATTCTCGCGTCCTCAAAACACAGACCGCACCATTCTCTACAGCTGTATTGTTACTGTACAATATATTCACAGACTTAAATTACTTCAAAAAAGATTTTTAATTCTTTGCTTTTAATTGTTCTTCATTTAGAAAAAGGTCCTAAAATGTTAATTTTCACTGCCTCCATTGTCTCTGTCAAACAGTGAGTGATATATTTGCTTTTGAAAGAATCCCTTTATTTTTTTTTTAATGAAGGAAACTACTATCCTAATTTGTTTTTTCTGATGTCCAAGTTTTGTCACATCTTTAAAATCAGTGTACATTTAGGACTTTTTATCAATTTAATCAAACGTTCTTTGTCTGTCTTTATGGGTATCAAGAAAAAAATGAATTACGGATCTTATGCATATACTTAATTTTACTTGAAAACACCCATTGCCATCAGTCAGTCTATCTGATTCTTTCTCTTTTAATAACAGAGCCAATTTCCCAGCATCTTAATCATTTTCACTGCTTCTTCCTGGATAGTCTCCAAATTATCTGCATCTTTGAATTTGTAGAGCTTGTGAAAAAGCATAATCTATAGAGATAATTAAGGCAGGAATTAAGTACTGCTAAGTTCTCTTTTGACAGTGATTGTGAAAGTCTGTATTTCATAAAATTGATGTAAAATGCAGTAATTTTTCACTACCCCACAGCTGCCCTCTACCTTTAGCGTTACTATCTCTCTAAAATAATTGGATAATTTAGAACAGCAGGAGGTCAGGATGCAGTAGTGCTCATGAGATGAACATGGTAAGGAAAGAATGGAGGCGTGAGTGGAGCGAACTCTATTTCTAGCAATAAGCGAACTTTCATGAGATAGAGGGAATCCACTCCGGTCACATGCCGATGCTTTTTATTCTTCCTTCAACATCTTTTAGGTGGGATTACTCAAACATTTATTAGGCGCCCTCAATGATGAAACCTTTTTGCCTTTCAAAGAGCTCCACCTGGTTTTAGTTAATTGGAAGTATCAGAAAACTGTTCCTTAATTTGTGCTCTAATCTTTCTTTTTACCAGTAGCAAGGAGTCCAGGGCTTAACTATAGCACCCAACGTTCTTTACCAACAAGTGTGGTTGCACTGTATGAAAATACCACACTTTCTTAGACATCTTTTCTATCCCATGATAAACGTGCTCAAAATTAAATAGTTCACATAATCTCAGGCAGAGTTCTTACATGCTTGAGTTCATGGAATTATTAAGAAATCCCAGGATTTCTGGCTTAATCTCACAACAATGTAGTGTCAGTGTGCCCACAAGAAATCAGAAAACTTCTTGGGAAGTCACAGGATAGCATCTGAAGACAATTCACTGACATACTGTGTGCATTTATTAATAAGAGTATTTTTCACCTATCATCCTTATCATAAATAGTTGGATGGTTAAGGAAAACAAAATTAATAAAAGTGGTGTTAATTTTTTAGGGTGTGAATTGTTTATAATTCATACAACATATTCATACAACAAACAATATAATTGTTTGACTTCCTGTCAAAATCATTTGATAAATCAGGAGGAATTTAAAAAGCATATAGTTCAAAGCATTTTATTTAATGCTTAAATTTGTTTCTATATTATATGCTATAGGAACAAAGGCATAGGAATCAAAGTGTTTTAATGTTGTAGATGTTTTTCAGACTACATATTAACATACTTTATTAGCTTTTTAAAAAATGTGTTTATCAATTAACATATTTCTGAATGAATCAGTAGAAATAATCCAGCCCAAATGTAACTCACTTTTCTACTTTATACATATTCGAACTGGGTTTGTGGTATGGAATTTCAGGAGAAGAGAAGGAAGTTTCTATTATTTCTAGGATAGACAAAATATATATTTTTTTTAAAAAAACAACTTAAGGGACGCCTGGGTGGCTCATTGAATTAAAGCCTCTGCCTTCAGCTAGGGTCATGATCCCAGGGTGCTGGGATCAAGCCCCACATCAGGCTCTCTGCTCAGCAGGGAGCCTGCTTCTTCCTCTCTCTCTCTCTGCCTGCCTCTCTGCCTACTTGTGATCTCTATCTGTCAAATAAATAAATAAAATCTTAAAAATAAAAGCAACTCAAATAGTACAAAAAGTGGTATTTTGTCTCTGGAGCTAATATTGTGTCATGCTTGGGGACTAGGCTTCAGGGCATTGTAGAAATATGGAAGGGATATTTCCATTTTATCATATGTAACACTTGAGCTACCATAAAAATTATTTATTTATTTATCCAAAAAAATTGGACTACATTTCCCTGTGACTGTTGTAGAGCAGTATCTTTTCTTAGAGGTATCTTTGTGGTTGCACTGAGGTATCTTTTCTTAGAGGTATCTTTTTGGATGACTTTATCATTTTGTCAATATGTATTTTTCTATTTAAGTAAATGGACATTTTTCCTATGTTATTTGTACAATGAAAAGCAAATAAAAACTTTAATTCAATCACTAAAATAACAAAATATGTTTAACATATTTTAGCATATAATAAAACATAATTTAACATAAAATAAAATAACAAAATATGTTCCTAATATTGGGGAAAAAAAGAAAAATGAACTTACCTAGAGTGTAGATTTGCCTCTCCTAGTTTATGAAGGACACAAAAGTTATCCCTGTATTGCTTCAACTTGATAGGTTTACAGTTACATGAATAAACTACTGGAAGTACCAGGAAGCCAGGGAACAAGTCTAGAAGCTAATCTGGTTGTTCCTTTCATAGCCCAGAGCTCTACGGCAGTCAGTGATACAATCACAGACATTAGACCAACAAGCAAAGAGGCAGAGAAAAATAAGCTGCCACAAATGCCTCACAACTTTATTATTGCAATTGATCACATTTATGAAGACATCATAAAGTTTCAAAGAGTTATAATACAAAAAAACAGTTATAACAATGCAAAGTGGTCTATCATCACCTCTTGATGACAACTTTATTACTGCTGGGGACCAATATTGTACAGGGGAATCTAGTAGCCATAAGTTATTTTGAAGTGAAGCAGCACAGCAGGCTAGAGTATTACTGTACAAAATTTATTTTTTATGAGACACAATAATTATATCAAACAGTTACCCAACTGTCTGGGAACTACAGGATCTATTAAGATACCACAACAGAGACATCTCCTTTATGTTCATTGGGAATGGCAATAAGCATTACTACCTGGGTAGAGGACAGGCTCTTGCAACTCATCCTTGAATTGCCTGTAAGTTATTGTCGCAGGTGACTGGCAAAGATGAAGTTTAATAACATATGTTCTCATGAAGCTCAAAAGAGCACGAAACGTAGGGCCCCTAGCCACAGAAGGGATTTGGGACCATTCACTATTATCTAATGATGAGTCAGCAAGAAAAGAATTTACTATGACCTGTGGACTATTACCTTTTTATTCTTGATCACTTATAGTTTTATTATTATTATTATTAAAGAGGATAACAAGCAAAAGAAATAACAATACAGTTAATTTACTGAGGAATTTTCTTACAAATAAATCTGATATATTAGTCTTCAGATTAATGGGATGACTGAAATGCCAAGTTGTGTTTCAAATATTTTCTCTCCCCTTCAGATCTATTTCTAGGACTCATTTAAGGAATTACTAAATTTCTGAAATTGTACTAAATTTAATTTGAATCATTTTAGTATTCTACAGTCTTCTCTTAACCTTGGAGCCATTTATATTTCTTATTATTCATTCAAAAATATTAAGTGTTTACTATGTGCCAAACATTGCTCTGGACAAAATGAGAACCAAATTAGTATTTCCAAGAAAATGTGGCCAGAGGTTGATTTCATTTATACACTTATAAAATATTTTGTTAGAATTACCCACTTGAATCTTCTGATTATAGATAGCCAAGACTTAAAGAAAGCAAGGTAGAGGACTTTGCATACCTGTCATGGAAGCTGTTCATGTAACCCTGAGCATGTTAATAATAGAACTGCTTGCCAAAGGTAAATAGCCTACCTTCAGTGGTCTCTGAGGCTATTTCTGAGGGACCTCTTTCCTCCATTTTATTGGGAATCTGTCTCATTCTTTATTGTTATCCCACAAACAACTTTCCATGTTTGTAACTTGACTGATACCCCCACATATTGGTCCTACTACATTTGGTTCCTACCACGTTTTACTCCTACTACGTTTGGTAGACTGTCGTTCTGATTCTCAGTCTGGCTTGACTCTAGCTTTCTGCAGTGTATCTGATATGATCATCTTGCTGCCTGGGGGTTTTATAGTGTTGTAAGTGAAGGCTCAGGTGTGAGGACCTGAAATCTCCCCTATAATTGACGTAGTATCATGTATTAAAAAGTTAGTGGTTGTTAACTTCAGTTGTAAATTCAAAAGTAAAATATAAATATACTCTTAAGTTATGGTGTTCAAACAAAAGAGAAATGCATAGATTAATAAGTCAAAGTCCCCGTTCATACTGATTCAAAGTCCACATCCTTTCCCATTGTTTTCTCATATAGTTTTTGTTCCTTATACTATAAGGGCATTTGATCTTAATCTTCATTTTTATTTACTGAATCTTCTCATCTTTCTGGAGATTTTTATTTGCTTGTAAGTTATACAAAATGTTGTGACGGATAGCTTCCATTTTTTTCTCCTTGTTCACTTTATAAACCCTTTCGACTCTTTCTTATTCTTCAAGAAGTTGATCTCTATGGTCCAATCAAAATGTTCATTTACTCTCTGTTTTCTGTGTGAATTAGGACAAAGGAATCCATTACCAAGAGTTCAGAGGTTGGGAGGAGAGGAAGGATGGAAGAGTTCCTTCTTTGACTCCCTCCCTTCCAGGTGTCCAGGAGGTGACTGTGTACCTTACCAATGACCTCCACCCCTGTAGGGCACCCTCTCCTATGGCTACTTTCTCAAGAGTTCTGGTAAAATGCTTCCTCCTCTTGCCCTGAACGGCCAATAATTAGTAAAGTTTTTTAATGGTGTTAGCCTCCAAGGCACTTTATTATCCTGGGTTGCTTACCTTTTATCTGCTCACATTTTTGTAATTTTTTTTTTTTAACCAATCTGTCCTCAATTATGTCATAGCTGGAGCGCTAACTAATGATTTGTTTATATTTTCTCGGTAGGACCTGATATTGATTGATTGGATCTTTGTTCACATATTTCTTATGCACAGATTCTTTATCTGTAAATCAAAGAAAATAAAAGTACTAAGCTAGGGTTCGAAGTTAAATGTAAAGTACTTATCATACTGCCCGGAGCATGGTAAAATATCAATAATGTAACTATTTTTAGATGGCAGTTTCCTCTTGCTGTCTACTTCTTCTTAAGATTTCATTTACTTACTTGTCAGAGAGAGAACACAAGCAGGGTGAGCAGCAGGCAGAGCAGTCAGAGGGAGAAGCAGGTGCTCCACTGGGAAGGGAGCCTGATGTGGGACTCGATCCTAGGACTCTGGGATCATGACCTGAGCTGAAGGCAGATGCTTAATAGACTAAGGCGCCCAGGCATCCTCATTGCTGCCTACTTCTTGACATGGTCCTCAACATCAGGGATTTTGTTGTTTTTTTTTTATTAAGCCTTTGGGGATCTATTCCCCTTAAACTCTAAATGTAAAGCTAACCTGCCATTTCACAGTACGGTATTCATCTCTCAATATCTGATTAAAATTCTGAATGTTATTGGCATAAGAATTGCATCTTACCTGGAATTCTAATGTTTGTGTGTGTATACACTCCATTATTTTAGTCTTTTATTATCAAAAATAAAAGGAGTGCATTGCAACATTAATTTTTACATTTAACGTTTTATTAATACTGTAGCTAAGATACTTTTTTCCTTGCTTTTAAACATTTCTCATTAAGGAAGCTATTGAATTTGCATATATATTTTGCAATTTTCCACCTTATCACAATTATTTAACATTACATATAATTTTTAGTGATTCCCTTAGTGTTTCTGTTTCTCTTTCATAGAAACCAAATATTTTTTTTCCATTCTTTATAGTATGACAGACTCTTTCCTAACATTTTCTTCTGTATTCTTCAGTATATTGTTTTGTGATAAATACACTAGGAACCCAAAATAATAAATTCAGTTTTTAGTATTTATTTTCCTGTAAGCATAACTCTAGCCATAAAGCAGAGATGGACAATTTCTATGGTCCAGTTTCTGATCAGATTAATGACTTGAGGTTAAAATGATGTGCTCTGTCTCTACATCTAGTCAAGTCCTGGTTGACCTTAGCAAACATTCATCTGGTACATCTTTGCTGAGTGCTATCTTGTTTGCCTTTCCCTACCTGACTTTCCTAGATTCTAAACAAACAAGGCACATTGAAATAGATGTTTCTTAGGTTGTATTATGAACAGGGATATTTTCCTGCTTTTCCAATTCTATTTGTAACCCCAAATTTGTAACCCCTTACAAATTTCTTTCCTCATGGAGTTTAACCACGAATCTTATGAATGGAGTCGCTCAGTTGCAGAGAATTTAAGCATTGTGTCCAAAATTACACATCTAGCTAGTGATAAAGCTGGGAATAAAATCCAGTATAATGCACAGGAAAAAATATTGGCTTTAGAAATATGAAACTTATGTTTACATTCTTGCTCTACCATTTTTTGATCCATAGCTCAAATGATCTAGTAGTCTTCTTTGTAGCTCAGCTTTTGGAATTGAAAAATTTAAAAAAAAGCAAAATATGCTTACCGTAAAAGATTTTGGTGTGAATCAACTGAAACAACATATGGCACCTGCACAAATGTCAATCTACTGATCCCCAGAACATGCTTCTCTGCCTCTTCATACTGTTTTTTAGTTTTCTGTATATATAAACTTTAAGTACTACCAGTCATAAGAGAATAATAGCTTAATATTAAGACTAATTCAATCATTATTATTTGATATGTCACCTATTTTAATATGTGTCTTATGGAGTAATCAATCAGACAAACTGATTGTTTGACACATTTATACATTTTTATTTTGAGAAAAAGTTTTCAGTAAAACAATTCTCAGATTATTAGAAACATCTCACTTCCTTCACTTTCTCATTGAAAAAAGTTTTTTATTACATTTTATATGAATTACTTAATCTTATTGTAGTCTGAAATATATAATCTCAAAAACCGTATCTGAAAAAATATACATATTCATTATTGATTTTACCAAACTAGAAGTGATTATTTACAAAAAGATTTAAATGGCTTATAGTTGGAAAGAATATAGATTAGGTATATAAATTTTGTTCAACTTTCATTTGAATTTGACAATATAAAATTAAGTGAGCATTTTCAACTGCACCTTTCTTTAAAATGCCTCAGGGAAATATGTTGATAAATATTAATTAAAATGTAAGATAAAAGTTACTAGGTGTAATTATATTCTTTAGAGTATCCCGAGTCTTATTATGGGCAAAAATTAGAAGGAAATTTAACTTTGCAATGTTTTTTGAGGGACTGCCATTTTTAATCAATGTGACATATCTGGGAGTGACACCCTGGAGTGACACCCTGAAGCCTACAGTTCTTTATTTACATTTATTCATTCGATACACTGATTGCCTCAGAAAAACAGGCACACAAATGGGCTCTTCTTTTCATTCTTCATCTTTTTTATAGAGATGAAAGTGACAACTTATTAGGTAAAAATAAGGTCTGAATAATAAAGCAAATTTATAGCTCTATTCAAGGTGTGAAGCAGGAATATAAAGTGGGGTCTCTTGTTCAAATAATTCCCTTCTTTTGCCCACTTTTAACACTGTGGGAGGACATTTTTATTTTATTTATTTAGTTTCTGAGGTCAGAAATCATTCTCAGATTTTGAGTAAACAATATATTATTTAAATTTGCAAGCATTTTCCCTGACACAAAAGCCTGGGGTATGTATAGTCAGGATGTGAGATATTGGTTGATTCCATTATTTCGGAGTCAGTTGCACTGAATCTCTGGAAACCAGCCATCAGTTCAAGGCCTGCTTGTTCAAGTTAGAGGAAAACATAAGATCCCCAAATTTTTTAAAAACTTGTATCACTCAGGCTTCTTGATATTTTAAAATAGAAGTGATTTACATGAAAATAAATATTTACAAAACCCTGATCAGGAGGATCTAGACTGGGCTTCTAGGGAAATAATCTCAGAGCAATTAACAACAACTGGTTTATTAAAGGATCTACATCACAGAAAGTGGGCTAAGAACTTTAAGAACACGTTGTTTGTTACAGTCATTGATACTGTTCTCACCACCAAAGTGACTAAAAATTGCTCTTCTACTCCCAGGTGACTGGAATGTGGCTGCAGAAACACCTAGTGCCTCTACAGAGCTTTGCTTTTCAACAACGGTAGCCAGAGCAACCATGAGATGGCCTCTCTTGCACTTCGGACTTCATGCGAAGTGCCTCTATTGTGTAGAAACAACCTCGCATTCAGAGCTGTAGCTCTGAGTCTGGGAAATATTTTGGCTTTTAAGACTCTGAAATACAGGGCAGTACTGTGAAAAGAGATAGTACTAATTCTTCTTATTCAACATGTCTTTATGTTCAACATCGTGTCTTAGTTTCAGAGGTTCCTCAAGAGCTTCAAAGTACACCAGTGAATTCAAGTACAACATCAACATCACTGCCCAAAAGTCAGCATTATTTATAAATGGTCTATTCACAATTTTGTTGTGACTGCCACCTTATGGTTTCCTGTGGCAGAGCTCTCTGGTCCAGACACTGGATATTTATGGTTTTCCCATCCAGAGAAGTTAATCTTTGTATCACTTCCTTAAAATGATTCCCAATCATCTTCTGTTCACAAATAGTCTTCTATTTTTCCAGGTAAACATGCCCTCCTAGAGATCTTTTAATAGACCTAATTCAAGCTTTTATTTTATTTTCAAGTATCTATCGCATAAAGAAGGCACAACTACCATGGAAGGTACAGCTGTACCTTGTAAACTCATAGATTCTGGTCTTAAGAAAAATTAATGCAAATTTCATTTGTAGATTCTTTTATTTTTCCCCTTATTTTATAGGCTATGATCAGATCTGTGGGTGTAGAACAATTCCAGAAAACACATATTTTTGAAGATTTACTTTTTTCTGAACAAAATGGGGGCAATTATGCTGAATTCTTCCAGGATATTGAGGTAAAAGGTTTCTCTGTTTAGTATTGATACTTGCAATAACCAGTGGTAAATCTACCACAACATGCCCTGGAACATATAAGCTCTTCTCTGGGCTCCTTTTCACACAAGTCATGGACTTTCAGCTATTTCACAAAATTATCTGCTATTGTTTTGTTGATTGCATTCCTCATCATTTTTCAGGATAGAGAACTACCAAGAAAAATGATCCAGCACAGAATAATTATAATTAAGGAAATGTGAAGAATGTTAAGAAAATGTGAAGAATGTTAAGAAAATGTGAAGAACACTCAGGAGTGTGGATTTTCCCAAGAACACTGACAGATGAAAGACAACAGCAAAAAAAAAAAAAAAAAAAAAAAAAAAAGAAAGACAACAGCAAAAATATTGATATTATAATACATATAGGTGATTAAATGCTATGATAATAAATATTGGCACATCTTCCCACTATTAGTTGTCCCCCCACATCCCCAATATTAGTTTTAAAGGCAAGGATATTATTCTGGGAGTCAGGATCAACTGAGAAGTTGATTTCAGTTCTAACCCCATCGCCACATCTCATTTCACGGCACCTCCCTTTTTCCAGTCGTGCACACCAGAAAAACCAGTTATTCTCAGGTTCTTTCTTTCTTTACAACTCACATTGAATCCACTGAGAAACCCTTCCAGCTGTACCTTCAAAACAGATCTAGAATTTGATCACTTTTGAACATTTTAAGCATGGTCAGAGTCACCAAGATTTCTTGCTGGTAGTAGTGCAAGAGCTTGCTAATTGGTCATCCAGCTTCCATCTTCCCCTTTCCTATTTAGAACAGCAGTCAGAGTGATCCTTTTAAAACTTAAGTCAGGTCATTTCACTCCTTTGTTCAATGTTTACTATATTAGTTTGCTGGGCTGCTGTAACAAAGTACCACAAACCAGGTGGCTTAAACAACGTATATTATGTTCTCACAGTTCTGGCTAGAAGTCCAAAATTAAAGTGTTAGCAGGGTGGACTACTTTTACAGGGTTTAAGAGAAAAACAGTTCCAGGCATCTCTCCTAGTTTCTGATAATTTGTTGGCAGTACTTGACGTTGTTTGCTTGAGAAGCATCATCCCAGTCTCTGCCTTCATCTTCACCTGGTTTTCTTCTTGTGTGTGTTTCTTGCTCCAAATGTAGCTTTTTATAAATAAGAACAGCAGTCACATTGGATTAGTGCCCACCCTCATCTTAACCAATCACACTTGTAATGATCTTATTTCCAGATAAGGAGGTCACATTCTTCAGGTCTGGGAGTTAGGACTTCCAACAGATGACCTTTGAGGGGACACAATTCAAATCATAACACCTACCAACTCTTTTCTCACACAGTAAGAGCCTACAGGCTTACAGTGGCTTTAGTGTGGTCTATTAGGGCCAGAATCCCCACTGTCCCTCTAAACTTACTTTCCAACTTCATCATTTTTCTCTAGCTACCATCTCCTCTGAGGATTGGCTGTTACCTGTACTTTAGTCTTCACTCGGATTACATATGTTGAATGTCCTGGCTCCCTTTGTATTTTTGCTTAACTGTCAGTCTGGCAACGAACCTACCCTGACCACCTAAACTAAAGATGAAACTTACCCTCCCTTTCCATAAATTCCTAATACCCTTTACCCTATTTATACAAGTATTACCAAATTCTAATATACTCTATTTATTATAATTTACTTTTAAAAAGTTTATTGCTTTTCCTTCCCACAAAAATGTAAAATTTTTATCATTAATCCACTTTAAATATTGACTGCAATGCCTGGCATAAAAAAAAATGGCTCAAAATAAATGAATTTAATGTTGTATCAATGGTCCTTTCTAAAGTTAGCAGTATCACATGAGAACCTGATATAGATTGACATACTATAGGACTACTCATTGTTTCATTGTTTCAACTGTATGTGGACAGAGAGGTCTCTTGGTATTAAATCTGGGTTTGGCGTACAGATATCATTTGGGATTTTTTCCTATTTATATGGGTAGAAAGAGTTTTAATGGCTGTATATGGGAATGCATCTTATTAACTGAGGACATCTTTAAATGTAGAAATAGAAATGTACATGTTAAGCAATAAAAAGTAGAATTTTATAGGAAATTCATACAAAGAGGATTGGATCACTCTTTTATGGAAATGGGATTCAATTCACATGAGCTCCCAATCATTAACAATTGATATGGAGTCACTTGATAAGTCTGAACAGATGGAAAAAATGAACAAGAATTGTGGAATGAGTAACATGGATGGTAGAGTTATGCACAGAAAAATCATAACTCCCGTTGATGCAGTATCTGGAAATGTCCTATTTCTTTTTCTTCCCATGTTCTGTGTCATTGAACTGTTTCATGAGATATTCAAGTATTTTTAGTAAATTGGCCTCTCCTTTCTTTTTTTATTTAAGTTAATGAAATGAATTTTAAGTTAAAATTTAATTTTATGTTAAAGATTTCAAAGAAACAGAAAATAATATAACAAAAGCCCATGTTGCTCCTTACACTCCACTATTCCATCTTGGATTCCCCTTTATTCTTATAGGCATACATACATATATATATATATATATATATATATATATATATATATATAAAATCTATAAATATAACTTACATATAGAATCTAGAATTTAAAGTTGATTGTTTTTCCAAAGTATTCTCATGATTTGTTTTACAATATTCTGGTCTCTATTTTTTGGAAGTCTGTGATCAGTCTAATACTTGTTTTTAGATAAAATTTCTTGACTTTCTTATCATTGCTGAGATTTTTCAGTCTCATTAGGATTCTAGATATTCATTATATAATATCTCAGAATAGATATTAGAATTTGAGAGTTTGTTTGTAATCAGTTCTACTGATAAGAACAGACACTACACTTGATCTTAGCTGAAAGGCCAAGAAGTCATTCTAGAAAACTCCCAGCAATTACATCTTTCAAGTTTGCTTATGTCATTTTTTTTCACATTTTCTCATTTTCTGTATTTCCTTTCCATTTCTTTTTTTTTTCGGTGCCTACATTTTTGTTTTCCAAAAGCATTATCTGTTTATTTTTCAAAATTTCCCATTGTTTCTTCCTCAGCATGTAGTTCCCCCCCCACAAAGGGTATCAGTTACCTTTGGACGTTCTTTAATAGGTTTTCACATTTATATGTTATGCTCTTTCTGACTACTGCTTTACCATTTGAGGATCTTAGAACTTTGATCCTGCAGTCTTTTGTGCATGACTCTTGATCATAGCAGATTATTTCCCCATATCTTTCATGATTTTGTGTTGTGAGCACATGTTTTGGGGGGTGGTTAAGAGACAAGCACCTGCTCAGAACTGAGTTCCCGAAATGGATCTCCTAAGAGATTAATGGTTGCTTCCTAAAAAGCACTCTGGTAATATTACCTACTTTTAACTAATCATTGTGTTAATTTACCATGTTTAGGATTCTAGATCTCCATGGGTACCATGAAATCATTCCTAAAACTGATAGTTGCACAAGCTGTGGGATTATATATTTTAGGAGAAATTTTATTTTCCAATGAGACCACATGAAGACAGATAAGCTTCTTTATCTTCACCCTGTGATGGAGGATGAATTTTTTTCTATTTCTCCATTTCTCTCTGGGAACAATCAACTTTGTTCAGGCATCGTAATTCCTCATGCTTGTCTGCCTACCCCATACTTGTCACTGTCTACCCTTTCTTATCACTAAGACAAAACCCTCAAGTTACTAAGACATATACTTCCCTTCATACCAATTTGCAAAGCAGCCACAGAATAAGTTTTTATACTTGCACATGTGACTTTCAGTCATTTCTTTAAGTATAGTTATTTTCATTTTCATTTTCTTATTAATGTATTATTAAAATAATGTATTACTTGTTCCAGGGGTACAGGTCTGTGAATTGTCAGGCTTACACACTTCACAGCACTCACCATAGCACACACCCTCCCCTCCATACATTATTTTCATTCTGCTTATATTTTCTCTTTCATTCTTAAGATCTTAGCTATGCTTTCAACATTTGTATTATGTATTTTTCCAGCATCTTTTCATATGGCCTTCGTTCTCCATCATGCTAGTTTTCATCTTGAGAGTACATGGGAAATAACATCAATATCTGGACCTAGCATGGAGTATCTTTAAATTTGCCTCTTCAAATTTTACCTAAGTAAACAATATTTTAGAAAGATAAAACTGTGTAATGAGCGCACTATTCTTTCAATACAGGAAAATAAATTAGTTGAATGCCTTTATTTATTTATTTATTTATTTCACAGACCTGATTCAGTTTAGCGTTACCAACATCTAAAACTGCCTCTTCTCCTTTGGAAAGCTGAAACTACAAAGCTGGAGTGGGCATAATTTATGGCAAAACCAACAAACATGCTTCTGTGCAGGTGAGACTCTAGTTACAGCTTGGCTAACAACAGATGGCATTATTTTAACACAGAGAAATGCTGAGTGAGACACTGATTCTCTCTCAAGAGTAGTGACAGCCTGAGATTCTTGGCTTAAATGAGACCCTGATGATTAGAATTCATAAACCTGGACAGGAGAGAAACTCATCTACTGCCAAGTGTATAAAACACCTTTAATTACAGTCACATTGCTAAAGGTTAAATAAGCCCCATGTTACTAAAAATAAAGGGAAAAATAAATATTTTATATCTAAAAATCTATTTGGTTTTCACCATCTTTTGTCTCAATAGTATGAACATCCTGGGGTAAAAAAATACAGAAATGAATAATAAAGAACGCGTTGAAGTTGAAAAAAAATGAAAGCAGATTTTAAGCACATTTATTTCTTTCGGTTAGTGCTATTGGCTCTACCTCTAAAATGTGCCCCAAATCTGGCTCTGTCTTAATTCTCATTTCCTCTACTGATTTGATCCAAGACATGGCCATTTCTTACCAGTACCATTGCAATAACCTCCCACTGGTCTCCTGGCAAGCCCCATTATATTCTCAACATATAATCTTTTTTCATTTTAATTTTCAAACATACACAAAATAGAAGAATATTAAAAAATCACCATGTATCCATCACAGCCCTCAATAATAATCAACGTTTTGACAATCTTGTTTCATCTACTCCATCTTTCCTTCCTCATTTCCCAGTCCTCCAGCAATTCTTTGAAACTTGAAGTCAGATCAAAGTATTTGTTTTCTAACAACTTTCCAAAGGCTTCCAAACTCAGAGAAAGGGGGAGAAGCCCTGGCCTTTTCAGCAGCTCACATTCCTTACATAACCTTCTATTACCGGCACCATTTCACAACTTTCTTCCTCTTTCAGCTCTGGCCAGGGGGCCCCCTTGCTGTGGCTGGAAAACTGCAGCCTGCTCACACCTTAGAGATCTGCATTTGTTTGTTCACTCTGCTTAAAACTCTTTCTCATTTGGTGAGTGCTGTGAAGTGTGTAAACCTGGTGATTCACAGACCTGTACCCCTGGGGATAAAAATATATGCTTATATAAAATATAAAAAATAAAAAATTAAATTAAATTTAAAAAAAAAAAAACAAAAACTCTTTCTCTTCTCCCACTTCCCTCCCCCTATACAAAGTTTTTGCAAAAGTGTAACTTTTAGGTGAGAAGTTTTCTACGCATTCCATTTAAAATTTTAATCTGCCCTAAACCACCCACCAGCATACCTTATCTTATTCCCTCCCCCTGCCACCGTTGCCTGCTTTATTTTTCATCACAGCACTACTTTGTTTACTAATGCAGCTTTTATGTAGATACATATCTAGCTTGGTATATTAGTGGAACTTCATATATACTTTTTGAATATTAACATTGACTATCTGTTGCAGTCTTGAGTGAAGCTAAAATGCTAAGCATGTTTTAATCACTGGCATAACCTGCTATTTTTATATATTTTTAAAAACTGTTTAAACATGCAGCTGTGTTGTAGCCTAGGAGGTAAGTCAAGCCTTCCCTGTGCCTGTCAGCCATGCCACTGACAGCACTAGAAGCCTTGAGAGAAACCAACTTTTTAGGAGTATGGTATTTTGTTCCAATTAATATTGCCAAAATCTATGATGGGAGGAAAATCTGATATAATGGTAAATATTTAAGAATTGGGTCTGTGATGGAGAATAACAGATAAGATTAAAACAAGTTAATTACATAATTTTCGTGTTTTGTTTTTAAAGATTATTTATTTATTTGAGAGCGGGGGGAGAGAGAAAGAGAACACATAAGCAGCGGCAGGAGAAGAGAGAGAGGGAGAGAATCCTCAATCAATCTCAATTTTGAGAGAATCCTCTAAACTCCCTCTGAGCATGAAGCCTGACACTGGCTTGATCCCAAGACCTTGAGATTATGACCTGAGCCTAAATCAAGAATCAGATACTTAGCTAACTGAGCCATCCAGGTGCCCAAAAACAAGTTAATTTCAAAAGCATATACATATACTACCACCCTAGCCAGTTTAAGCCACCAATGTGAAGTCCCAGAATATGGATTTGGGAAGAGATGTAGAGCAGTATACCATTTTTGAATGTTTCCAGTATATGTATATGACAGATTCAAGAAACCTCAAAAATCTAGAAGAGGTATCAGTAAGACATGGGCTGTGGGCCAAATTTGGATTGTCATTTATTTTTGTAAAGAAAGTTTTCTTGGACACTGCCACATCCATTCAGTCATGTATTGCCTATGTGAAAACTTTCATGCTGCAAAGATAGAATTGAACAGTTGTGATAGAGACTACATAATGCACAAAACCCAAAATATTTGCTAGCTGGCCCTTTACTGAAAACATTTGCTCCCACTGGCCTAGACTAAATGTTAAATGTGTACAAATGACAAAAAGAACGCCATAATGACTCAAGAATGGTAGATGATAATTAGATGAGAAAAGAGATGAATTCGGAAGGATAAATGGGAAGGGTAAATGGACACCTTGTAGGCAATGAGTTTCAGTTTCTCTTAGTATAATCAACAGTGACTGAAAGGTTTTTAGCTTGACTATCACCTAATCTGATTTGCATTTTCCTGGCTGTGTGGGAAGGGTACAGTGCAGGGCAAGAGTGACGTTGAGACTCCTCAAGAAGGCTGTTGACCATGTAAGAGTGACTTGGAGTAAAGCTGTTTAAGTAGAATAGGCAAGAAATGATCAGATTCAAGATACATTTGTGTATATTGCAAAAGGTAATTAAAAGTTTGTTTTTTCTTTTTTTTTTTTTTCAGCTTTTGCCCTATATTAACCTACATTGTAGAAATCAGGCCTTGCCATTGTTTTCCATTCATATAACCCAAACCTCATCTGGCCCTGCTTAAGTACTTGGCAAATTCTTCCCCACAATACCCCTTCTCAGGCTTATTACTGGCAAAACCCAACAATATGAATTATTTGTGTGGAATACAAATATGTAACTGAGGTTACATTTCAGAGGAAAATCCCCAGCCGGCCTTTTGGGCTACTGGATAATAGAGGAGAAGAAAATGCTCTCTTTAGTTTTCATATTACTGTAATTGTAATGCAAATTTTTTGGAGACAACTCTAATTCCTTGAAGGAAAAATCAGAGAGAGAATATGTAACATACACATTTTTCTCTTTCCCCTATAAAGAGTTAGCTTGTTATGTGGCCCATTTCTTAACCCTAACTCCCACTGTCCAACCACAACAACGGAATTCCTTTATACGGACAGTGAACACTTTATTCAGAGAGTTACAAGTGGAGTGAATTTTAGTGGTCCAGGAGGCTCCAGGACCTCCTCTCCTCTGTATCTTCTCTTGTGGGCTATTGCTGATCAATGATCTACACCATCCACTATGACACTGTATTGATCAAGATCCTAGGTAAGCATGGTTAATTAAGTGTTGGAGAGACCTAGGTTTGATTTCTAGATCTGGTGCTTTCTAGTTGCATAAACTTGTTGCACTGCCATTTCCTTACATCTCACTTCAAGGGTTTGTCATATTCATTAAATAAAATATAAGGGTCATAGAACAAGATAAACAATAGATGTGTTCATATTTGTTTTTTAACTAAAAGATATGGCAGAATCAGAGATTTCATAAATGCTATATCGAAAGTACAGTCAGGCTAACTATTTTCATAAAAATAAGGAATATAAATTATTTTAAGATAAAAGGGAAAACGCCAAAATGATTTATTTGGAGAGTGGGAAGAAGTTCAGTTTTCCCTTTAATAATGTCTCCTGGCTATCATCCCCATTGCAGCTCTACTCTACAATTTTCCATTCCATCTGTTTTCAACAAAATCCCACCAAGGGAAATTGCCCATAGCTTTACTCAGCAGTGAAGATACTGGGTTCTTCTAGACCTGCCTGATCTAAGAAGATAACTACTAAGCCACATGTGGCAACTGAGCACTTGAAATATGGTTACAGCAACTGAAAGTCTTAATATTTTTTAAACAGTTTTATTCAAGTTTGATTGGTATACAAAGAATTACATAAAAATATTTATTGTGTACAATAACTGATGAGTTTGGATGTATGCAAGTGGAAAGTTTGTTTTAATTTTGTTTAGTTTCAATTATTTTAAAAATAACTTTAAAAACTGATACTCAGTTCAGTAATTGGAAAACTTTAAGCAGAGAACGACTTGGGTATGTCGATCTACTCAACAGTAAATTTATGAAATCTAAATGTAGGTCCTTTTTAGAAAGCAATCTTCACTCTTTTTCATTCTTTTTCTTCTTGCTCCACCAATTAGATAATGTCAAATAATCTGTCTTCAAGGTCACTAATTTTTTCTTCTGATCTAAAATAGTCAAACTCATGGAAAAGGAGAGTGGAATGGTGATTGCCAGGTGCTAGGAAGAAACGGGAAGTTGCTGTTCAATGGGTGGAACGTTTCAGTTATGCCAGATGAACAAGTTCAGAGAACTATACAACATTGCATAAGTAACAACAACACTATATTTAAAAGTTTATAAAGATGGCACATCTTATGCTAAGTGCTCTTAATTAAAAAACGAAACAACTGGATGTAGATCAAGTATTTCAGTAAAAATGTAATGTTTAAATTGAGTGTTCTCTAAATGTAAAACACACACCAGATTTGGAAGACTCAGTACAACAATTAATGTAGCAGAGCTTGATGGTAGTTTTTATGTGTTGATTATTTATGGAAATAATCATAGTTTGAATACTTTAATATAAACCAAATATATTAGTTAAAGTAATTGCAACTGTTATTTTTACTTTTTTCCAACGTAGCTATTAGAAAATTTAACATTACATTATGGCTTACATTATATTGCACTCTCTCTATATATATATTTTCTCCATTTTCCATTTGACAATACTGCTCAACTCTTCCTAAGAGGATAAACAAGGGATTTTATCACCCATGTGCGTTAATGGAATGGATTTTTATGCCTTTTGGAATTGAAATAAGAAAGCTAATCTAGTTCAAGCTGGGATTTAATATTGTCTACATATGTTTTGTCAAATCAAACAATCTTCAAATTTGAGGAAAAGTGGAAATTTTTCCATTAATCCTTTAATTTAATAAAGAAATCTACAGCAACACCAAAATATTCACTTTATCTTCATTGGAACAACTTCACCAAGAGGAAAATGACAATCTGTAAAGGCAGCTCATTCTATTTTATATCAATGCTACTTTTTGGAAATGTCTCATTTATAATAAAATATTAAATTTTTAGTGATTTTTCCTGCAACCTGGGAAAAATTAAGAATTGACTTAATTCATTTCTCATGTAACACACTTTATTTTTTTTTATTTTTTATTTTTTAAAGATTTATTTATTTATTTGACAGACAGAGATCACAAGTAGGCAGAGAGGCAGACAGAGAGAGAGGAGGAAGCAGGCTTCCTGCAGAGCAGAGAGCCCGATGTGGGGCTCGATCCCAGGACCCTGGGATCATGACCTGAGCCAAAAGCAGAGGCTTTAACCCACTGAGCCACTCAGGCGCCCCGTAACACACTTTAATATAGTTATCATTCTTCCCTTCTCTAAATCCTGTGACGATATTACAATATTCATTACAAGGAGCAGCCCATTCCATCCTCAAGCATTGTGCCTTCTCCTTAGACAAAGTTGTGCAGGCATTCTGATCCTTTTCCCTTCTAAACCTCATTTTGCAAAGGTCTCATTATCTGGAAAATCTCATATCTAGGATTTCTATATCATTCCCCCCGCCCCCATTAGTAAATAAGAACCTTCCTAACCATGAACTATGGCTCTTTTCCAAAATGGTTCATTTTTGTAATCACTGCCGTATTTTGCCTCTTAGCTGTACTGGTGATTTTTTTCTGTCTAGTCTTCTGGTCTTTAGCATGATCCCTATGATCTTTTTTCTCTATTTTCCATTGATATTCCTCAAAGTGTTTTTAACCATGCTTCCATTAGTTTGGTATAACATTTTTCTTATCTTTTTTCCTCCTTAATATATATTCCCTTTCTTTATTTCTTCTTTCTTTCTGACTTTCTTAATATTAATTTTTGGTGTTCTTTAAAATCTTTCAATATTCCATAATCATTATGGAAAACATTAAAATATAACCAAAAAAAGAAAATAATGAAAAAGTATCAATAAATTTGTAATATAGATACAATCATTTTTTTAAAAGATTTTATTTATTTATTTGGCAGATGGAGATCACAAGTAGACAGAGAAGCAGGCAGAGAGAGGGGAAGCAGGCTCCCTGCTGGGCAGAGAGAAGAGGAGCAGGCTCCCTGCTGGGCAGAAAGCCTGATGGAATGAGGGGCTCAATGCCAGGACCCTGGGATCATGACCTGAGCCAAAGGCAGAGGCTTTAACCCACTGAGCCACCCAGGCGCCCCTCGATACAATCATTTTAATAACTTAGATTAAATTTAGTAAATTTTTTCTCTGTAGATACACTTTCATGTACATTTTAGTAAATTTAAATGAGACTTTGCTATCCCTATAACTTGGTAACAAGTTTTATTTACTAATCAGACAAAGCAAATGACTGTAAAAACTGATAAATGTACACCTACAGTATTAGTTACTGATTATAGAACACAATTATTTAATCTATCATTCAAAATTTAGATGGTATCTTTTCTTGTTCATATGTAAGGTTGTGAGAAACACTAATTTTAACATATTTTGTGCACTTTAAAACACCTGACCTTAGGATGACTTCTCAAACATAAAATTGATGAGAGATTTGGGAATTCTTCAGCCTTTTAATATTTACTGTCAAAATGACCTCCAGAGAGATTATACCAATTTCTAATCTAACATGTTAGGTGTTGAGGCATGAAGAGAACATCATATCATTCTTGGGGTATCTGAATGGCTCAGTTGGTTAAATGTCCTACTCTTGGTTTTGGCCAAGTGTAGGACATGGTCATGATCTTGTCATGATCTCAGGGTTGTGACCTAAGTCCCACATTAGGTCCATGATGGAGTCTGCTTGAGATTTTCTCCCTCTCCCTCTTCCTTCACCTCTGCCCCTCCCCTGCTTGCATGCATGATCTCTCTCAAATAAACAAATGCAATCTTGAAAAAAAGAACATCATATCATTCTTTTACAGCTTTACAAATCTGATAGACAAATAATAATGCTAGTTTGATATTGTTGGTTATTAATACCATCGAACATTTTTTGTTCAAATCTTTTTTGGCCACATAAAAGTCTGTGTTAGAATTGTTTTATGACAGCACATTTTTATTAGGTTGTTTTCTAGATAGATTTTATTTATTAAATATTTGATTGTAAATATTTTTATCAGTGGTAATTTGAATCCATATGCCATTTGTTATTTTAACATTTTGTTATTGCTAGATTTTCACAATTTTACTTGGTCAAGTCTTTCTTTCCTTTTGATAAGTTCAAATGTTTATAAAACTTTAATGAGATAATTGGTACACAATCAGGATAGAGAATGAAATTTAATATCTCAGCTAAGAAAAAAATATGGTGTGAAGATCTATACAATGGCCATATTTTATTTATACAATGGCCAAGTAATCAGCCTTTTCTTGATACCTTCACTTTAAACTAGGATATGGAAGGATGTTAAGTGAACATTATAGAAATCGTTTTTTAATACTGTTATCTTCTTGCATGCATTTATTAAAATCAGAGCTATAGCCTAAATTAATGTTTATTTAAAAAATATTTTTGTTTATTTCTGTTCCTGTCAAATTAATAATAAACTTTTGGGTAAACTATTATATAATGCTAAAAACTTGTTATTCAGATGAAATCTGCATTAGCCAGGCATGATCATCTATAGGCATTAATGCTTAGAGATTGTTTGAGGTAATCAATATATTTTGCTATAATTACAGAAGCCAAAAATCTTTAGTTATCCATAAATTGTGTTCTTGAAGGACACATACAATAGATAAAATATCAATGAAATATAGAACTTTTAATATCTTCTGTGGATCATAACCTATGTTTGCAATGTAAAAGAAATGACTGTCACTGTAAAAACTTAAGCTTGACCACCTACAACTAAATGGCCCCTGTTTAATGTTTTATAATCTAAAATCCAATTGTAAAAGTTGAAATATATAAAAAAGACAAAGGTCAATATTCTTGCAAATTTTATCTTAAAACTTGCAGTTAGTCTTGTACATAAGGCAATTATCTTTTACCATTTATTAGATTCTCATAAACATAATAACCTCTTGTTACTTACCCTTTCTGTTATTTAATACTCCTATTTTTATTATTTCATTAAGGTCTTATTTCTTGTCTTTATCATTGGAAAAACCATTGAATGGAAGTGAGAAATAGTGAAATACTCAGATGTAGTGTGAGAACTAAAAGAGTGATTTACAGAATCTACAGTAGAAGAGTTATATTAATAATATTGAATGTCATAGAATCATAATAAAAAGTAAGCACTAGAAAGGCCCCCACTGGATCTAAGACTTCGATTCTTGTCTGAATCCAGAATTGGTCATAGCTTTCACAATGCGATTAGAATAATCTTTTAACCATACAAATTAGATTACATTACACTTCCTTCCTCCAATTGTCTTTCATCTCCTCTAGGACAGTATCCAAATCCTAAGCTTTACAATAAGGGCATCCCTTAATGGTTCATCTCTTCAATCTTATTCATCAGCACTTCCAAGTTATATTTTTTTCCCTTTCTAGTACCAACAGAACTATGTACAACTCTCTAACTATAATATGCATCAATTAATCTCAATATTTTATTTCCCCCACTTTTTTTTCTGTAGAAAGCATATTTATTTTTTTAATTTAAATTCAATTAGCTCACATATAGTACATCATTAGTTTTTTTTTAAGATTTTATTTATTTATTTGACAGAGAGACAGTGAGAGAGAACATGAGTGAGGTCAGAGAGAGAAGCAGACTCCCCGTGGAGCTGGGAGCCTGATGCAGGACTCAATCCCAGTACTCCGGGACCATTACCTGAGCCGAAGGCAGTCGTCCAACCAACCGAGCCACCCAGGCGTCCCTACATCATTAGTTTTAAATGTAGTGTTGCATATAACACCTGTGCTCATCATATCACGTGTCCTCCTTAAGGCCTATCACCCACTTACCCAAACCTCTCAAACACTTTCCTTTCCACAGCCCTCTGTTTCTCAGAGTCCAGAGTCTCTCATGGTTTGTCTCCATCACTGATTTCTTTCCATGCAGTTTCCCTTTCTTCCTCTATGGTCCTCTGTGCTATTCCTTATATTCCACATATGAGTGAATCCTTATGATAATTGTCTTTCTCTGATTGACTTATTTCACTTAGCATAATACCCTCCAGTTCCAACCACATCGATGTAAATGGTAGGCATTCATCCTTTCTGATGGCTTAGTAATGTTCCATTGATAAATGAACCACATCTTCATTATCTATTCATCTATTGAAGGACATCTCAGCTCCTTCCACAGTTAGGCTATTGTAAACATTGCTATGAACACTGGGGTGCATGTGCCCCTTCTTTTCATTACATCTGTATCTTTGGGGTAAATACCCAGTAGTGCAATTGCTGGGTCATAAGGTAGCTCTATTTATAACTTCTTGGGGAACCTCCATACTGTTTTACAGAGTGGCTGTACCAGCTTGCATTTCCACCAACAGTGTAAGAAGGTTCCCCTTTCTCCACATCCTCGCCAACGTTTGTTGTTCCATGTCTTGTTAATTTTAGCTATTCTAACTGGTGTAAGGTTATATCTCATTGTGGTTTTGTTTTGTATTTCACTGATGACAAGTAATGTGGAGCATTTTTTTCCATTTGTCTGTTGGCCATTTGTATATTTTCTTTGGAGAAATGTCTGTTCATGTCTTCTGCTCATTTCTTGACTGGATTCTTTGTTTTTGGGGTGTTGAGTTTGGTTAGACCTTTATAGATCTCGGACACCAGCCCTGTTATGTCATTTGCAAATATCTCCTCCGATTCCATAGGTTGCCTTTTAATTTTTTCACTGTTTCCTTTGCTGTGCAGAGCTTTTTCATCTTGAAGAAGTCCCAACAGTTCATTTTTGCTTTCAATTCCTTTGTCTTTAGAAATGTCTTGAAGAATTTCCTGTGGCTGAGGTTGAAGAAGTTATTGCCTGTGTTCTCCTTTAGGCTTTTGATGGATTCTTTTCTCACATTTAGGTCTTTCATACATTTTGAGTTTATCTTTGTGTATGGTGTAAGAGAATGGTCCAGTTTCATTCTTCTGCACATGGCTGTCCAACTTTCCAGCACTATTTATTGAACAATCTCTATTTTCTTCCAAAGGAAAGCTTCCAGACTCATTCTATGAGACCAACATTACCTTGATCCCCAAACCAGACAAAGACTCCCACTTCTAATCTGCCCTAAAAATTCATCTGTGCATCCATGCTTTAGAGGGTTTTTATCTGTGAAACATTTCCTGATATCCTCGGGCCCTAGAAAAGTTAATCACAGTTTTCTCTCCCTTCCTGTTATCACTTTTACCTTCACCCCTCTAATCCCACTGTACTTATCATTCTTTGGTTAGATTTGTCTCTCATAATAGACTGCAAACTGTTTTAGAGCAGGAATCATGACATATTAATCTTTGTATCTACAACACTTAACATAGTGCTTGGCATATAGGAAGCATCTAATAAATATTTGTTGATAAATAAGAAATAAATGAATGAATAAATAAATGAGAAAGTAACTGCTCTTAAAGACCTTGGGAAAATAAAATGACTTTTGAAGTAATCCAAGCTATATGAATAGCACACACAATTTGGTCTTCAATGTTCCTTTGCCACAAAATTTGATTTAATGTCAAGTGAGGAAAGTAGCTATGGTGGCTTATTTCATTGACTAAGCATTTTGGGGGCCAAAAGAAAGCAGATGTGACCATTTAGGAGGGTATTTATCTTACAAAGGGCATTAGGACTGTAGAGAAAAGGCTATGAAATCACTCTTTTCAAAGAACTCAGAAGTGAATTGACAAGGGGTTTAGTAAGTGGCAATTTTGTAGCTGGCTGTGTTCCTCCAGTTTGTCATTGTCACTGGAGAAGTTGCCAAACCACAGCTCTATCCCAGGATGAAATTAAATAAAATCTGGTTAACTGAAAATATTCAATATTCACAAATTTGTAGAGACACTTATATCTATACCCCAAGTTAAAATGCCAGGTTGATTGCATTCCAATCATAAATTAACAAGTGTTATTATTAGTTGTTCCAGTAAAATAGAATTTACATTACCATAGATGTTAGACACTCTCTAAAGATAAGAAAATATTCCTTTCCTTTCTTTTTACTCAAACATGATCATCAACAAAATATTTAGAGGAGAGTAGTACATGTAAAATTTGAAAATAATATTGTTATTAAAACAAAAAAAATTAATTGTGTGAAGAATTACCATTAATATAGAAATAAAGGGACATGGATTAAGAGTAAAGGGCTTATGTATCTGTTCTGTCTCCTATCATTTCAAACTGGTATCCTAAATAGTATTCTTAACTAGATTCAATGTAGAACTAAATTGTATTAAATGACAAATCCTTGGTTTTTTAATTGTCCTCTTTTTCTCTTGGCTAAAAGCTTCTGTGGTAGAGATAAAACCCCAGCAAACTGCATTTTTTTCCTTCTCATCAGTAAGTTCAGGTAAACGGATGTTGCATTTTCTTGGGACTCCTTTTTGCTTCTTTGCCAGGAAAGGTAAGGAATAACAATTTTGCCTATCTACATGAAAAATTGCAATGTGGGAAGATAATTTATGGAAATATTAATGTTTATGTATTTTTTCTTACAGGTCTCTTCCTTTCCTATCAAGAAGATAGATGGACCCTTTTGGAATCCTTGCCTGTAGGACTGGGTGGGTCTGACAAGGCTCAGGCATTATGCTTACAGAGGGAAGGAAATAGACAGAAATAGAAATTTAATAGTTGGATATTTCAGAGACCAGGTGGGAATTAAGATGTTCAAATTCTGTGAGCAAAGAAGCCTATATGCCAGGCCCAGGATGCTGGTGAGGAGGCACAACCTTGAAAATTCAAGGAAATCCCTCCAAGGTTGGATCATAATTTTGTCCTCAAGCTTATCATGAAAGTGACACAACTCTTTAAGCAAGGAGGATCTCTTTGATAATGCCATCTTAGAAAAGGAAGATATTAGTAGCTATTGTGGTGGTAGGGACATATATGTAACTTCAGGAAGGATGAAGTAACTCCTTAAAAGTTACTGAGTGTAGACAACCTACCATTCTAATAGAATGAAGGGTATTCTCACATCGGTGCTGATGAAGATGGAAAGGTGCTAAGGAAATTTTAATTCAGGGCATTCTCCTTCTCCTATACCACACCTTTTTTTTTTTTTTTTTTTTTTTTTCCTGTTTTCCAAAACTTTGTATCTGTTCTGTGATTTTATTCTCTCCCGGATTCCTGGATACAAAGTATTTCTTTCCAACCTAGTACCCTGTGTCAGATGATATGGCTTTGTAAATAATATAGAAATATGTCAGGATGATGCCTGAGGAATGGCACCCAGGCATCCTGTAGCAGAACTGTCCTTAGGAGGCATATTGACTTCTCACCTAACCCAGGATTTTGGAATATCACTGGGCAGAATTTCCATGCTCTCCAAGGACTAATCTATATCTATATCTATAACTATGTCTATATCTATATCCATCTATACCTATATCTGTATCTATATCTATCTATGTATAAATGTACTTAGATTAAAAAAACACAAATATGCTCATATAATTGTGCCTGTGAGTTGCCATACATACATTGAGAAACCATAATACATGTAAATTAATAAATGACAATCATGCTGATATTTATATTATTAGTGTTATGATTTGTTCATTTAAACTATTTTTAGCAATTCCTGACATAATGGAGTTGTATAAGAAAAGATTTCAGGGCAGAATTTTAGGACAAAAGTGTAGCATCTCAATCAAGAACTATATAGATTTTGATAAGACCAAATTATTTATCTAGGTCATTTTTATCTGGCTGTGTCCATCTGGATGACCAAAACCTCAGAATGAAAGCAGTCAGACAGGAATTTTTTTGTTTGTACATTAATATTCTAAATGTCTCAAGCAGCTTTCTATTTTATAGAGTGACAAAATTATATACTGAGCATAATAAGGTTTCTATTTGGTAAACTTAATTCTATCCCACATGTATTTGTACATAACTTACTATGCTCTAGGTGCTAAACTCAGTGCTGGGGTTTCAGTGGTTAAAGTCACAGATCTTTCTGACATGAAGCTGCAAGTTTAACAAGAACTATAAATGTAACTATCATCATAAATTTAATCATAATTACAAATATATGGCAATTATAGCTGTGACTGTAATTATGACTATAAATATACCTATAATTATAGCATTTACTATTTAAAATTATTTATAACCACTAATAAAGGATCTGCAGAAAATTTGGTGTCTGTTATCACACCAGGAATTAGAGATAACCCTTAATAATTGGATAAGGGGATGTTCTAGTTAGGGAGTATTCTGTTTGGAAAAGGTATATTTGTCTTACATACCCTTACATACCCTTCCTCACCTTGTCCCAGGTGTCTGTACTGCCTCTTGCTTTGGAGCACTCATTGCTAAACACTGGTGACTTTTAAACTCTGCTTGTTTAACTCCACTAACAATTCCAGGAGCTACTGTGTGATGATCTCAGATAAGAATATTTTATTTTTAGGGTCTCTGTAGTAAAAGCAATGTTTTTTCATTGGAATCCATGTTAACTACTTCCTGTGTCTGAGAAGGATATGATGAACCCCTTTGCATGAGAAGAACTACCTCTTGTTTAAAGTCAGGACTGAAAACTAGGTGTTTCCTTTAGTAACAGTAAAATATCTCCCATGTGGCACTGATAGTATCAACTTGGATGGTAGTTTTAATAAAATTTAGTCTCTATTCTAAATATTACTGAAGGTCACACATATGACTTGCCTTTGTTTTAGGCCTCATAAACACAATTTGATGTGCTCATGACCTCTGATAAAGAGAGCAGACTTCAGGAAAATTGAAACATTAGTTTATATGGGTTGAAAGTCAAAGCTTGATTATCACAGTCTGCATTTTAAAAGATTGGTTTGCTTCCAAGATAAAAACACCAAATAAAAGGAGAGACAGTTATATGTGACAACTGAAAGTCCAGGCTTGAGTAATTGAAATTCGAATTAGAGAAAAAAAACATAATTGTAATAATGACTTACAGTTTACAAGATGCTTTTACATAACACCCTCTTTAATGCAAAGAGCAAGAGAGTATACAAAAAGTGGCAAAAGAAAGCATATATAGATTGGAAGGGAGAGACTGCATTGGATAGAGGTGGTCAACGAAGGACAAACAATGTTCAAGTAAATTTAAGGGGAAGAACATATCAAGTAAAAAAGAACTGTGCGATCCTATGGCAGGAAATCCAAACTCTGTATAGTTGAATGCATAGTACAGTTTACATAGGGTTTTATAGAGGGTATAAATAATCAAATTCTGCTGTTAAAAGAGATAACCAGTAAAAAATAAGCCAGAAATATTTACTTCAGATTATTTATAACCCATGAATGCCTGACTAAAGAATTTGGTTGTTACTCTCTTGGTTCATGGTTTTTAAACTTTTATTTTGTTATTCTTGCACTTTTTTTTTTTTTTGTAGTTTTAAAGCTTCTTTTTGAAAGAATGCTTATGTAGAACTACATACCATGAGAGAAGAAGAGAGGCAGGAAGAACTTGGGAGAGAGAGAAAGAGAGAGAGGCTGGTTAAAGCAGCATAGAGGATAGAGTCCTGCCTTTTTAGCCACTACTGAAATGGCCCTAAGTCACACTGATGTAACTTTAGGACTCCACAGAACATAGTTTGAAAATCACTACTCTAGGTAATTAAAAGTTATTGATAATTTTTGTGTGGGTGTGAAAAAAAATACTGTAATTAATGAAATGAAAACGGATTTTTCTAAGACCACTAAAGAAAGGAGAAATTCCCAGTAGACTTCAAAGCTTCCTTTCCCACAGGCTAATTGCACCTACTGTGGGCCAACCACCAGGGAGCACATCTTTCTCAACAACTGCTCTTTACAACCATAGAAATGGCACACACTAACTCTCTTCCAACTTGACAGCTACTTTTACTGAGGATGAGAGTATAATGCAAGAGAAATCAATACAAAGAATATTTTTAAATCTACATTGCTTTGTCTTACTTCAGGTTGTGACTTATTACAAGGACCTCTTCCTTCCTGGCTTCCAGTCTTCCTTCATACAATGGATTCAATTTTACCACCCCCACAAAATGGTGCCCATCTGGATATCTGTCTCCCTCAAAGCACCAAGAATTCCAAGAGACAGTGATAGTTCCAGAGAATCAGGAAGTATCCTGCCCTACTGTGTGCTGTTTACCTTCTCAGTTTCCATTTCCTTCTCTGATAACTGAGTATTTAGAATTAATTTCACAAATGCAGGAAGCTTCATCATTTAAAATCAGCTGTTAATAGCTTCAACTTACAGGTCCTCTCAGACAAACCATTATCTCAGTATGATTCATTTCCAAAATTCATTCACCACACAAAATACACATAAAATATAAAACGTGGGGTTTCAAGGGTGTCTGGATGCTTTGATCAGTTGAATGGCCAGCTCTTGGTTTTGGTTCAGATCATGATTTGGGTTGTAGGACTGAATCTCACGTCAGGCTCTGTGCTCATCAGGGAGTCTGCTGGAGGACTGTCTCTCTTCCTTCTTCCCCCACCCCCCTGCCTCTCTTTCCCAAATAAATAAATCTTTTTAAAAAGTACCTTTTTATTAAGTAGAGGTAACCAAAGACAAGGAAATATTACTCCAGGAAAGCATCAAGAGTCCAGAGAAATAAGAGCGTTAACTAATGTTATTGTAGCAGAATGGGAGGAAAAGTATGGACAGAGTTCTATATCCAAAGAAGAATGGGCAGATTTAGTGGCTGAGGAGACATGAGTTAGTGACGGTGATAAAAGCAAACAAATGCTCAGAGACTGTCAACCCTGAAGGCTAGAAGAAAGGGATGTCAACTTTACAAATGAGAAATTCAGGACAGTGAAAAAGTTTATATGAAAGTGATTTTAGGTTTAAATATGTTGATGACTTTGAGGCATTGGTGAGAAGTCCAGACAGAAATGTCTTTCAAAAAATGAAAAAAATAGGATTAGATTTCTTAAAATAAAGCTGAGTTGAAGATTAGTTCCCTGAGGACTTCATTTCAGAAAAGGCATTGAATGACCTCTATCTGGATCCTCTAAATAAGACCTCTATGACTCATAGTTTCAATCCATTTATATTGTCTAATACATAATTTTTCATACCTACTTTCCTTACTAAAACATTCAAATCATAGCTCTGAACATAGAAAGAATGAGTTTTAATTTAGTGCTTGGAGAGAACAAGGTGCATTGACCATTGAAGTCTATCTAAAAGGAGCTATAAGAACTGAGCAATTGCATGCTTTGGAGATACTAGAGAAAATTGATTTTTTACTTGCTAACATGAAGTGCGCATTTTTGCTGAAAACACCCACAGCCTTAGTAGCAGAATGGTAGCAAATGCTTTATTCAGATTCCCAGCATTTTAACATCCATCAAACACAGACAGCAAATTTTCAGGACTTTCCCAGGTCCTTGGCAATTCACTTCCCCATTTTAACTGAATGTTTCTACTTCTCTCTCATTTGTGGGTTCAGGACCTTTGACTCTTTAATAATAGATCTTGGAAGTGATAGGGGTCTCTGACCTAGAAGGTTTTTATATTGACATCCAGCTCCATTCATAACCTGACACTTGTGATTTAAAAAAATTTTTTTAAAAGATTTTATTTATTTATTTGACAGAGATCACAAGTAGGCAGAGAGGCAGGCAGAGAGAGAGGGGAGAGCAGGCTCCCTGCTGAGCAGAGAGCCTGATTGTGCAGGCTCCATCCCAGGACCCTGGGATCATGACCTGAGCTGAAGGCAGAGGCTTTAACCCCCTGAGCCACCCAGGCACCCCGATACTTGTGATTTTTAGGTGGATTCTGACCTGTACTTTCATGAAAATCTGAACACAGTAACCAGTCATTTATCTCTTGCTTCCTTATTGAATTACTGATTTCTGTAATAGACTTTGAGATATTAGATTTTTATAATAGTAACACCTTGTGTTACATTTTTCACAAATTTGGAAAAATGAAATTAGAGAATTTTTTGTTTGTTTTTGTTTTAGGTTTTTTGTTTTGTTTTGTTTTTGTTTTTGGCACCTGTATGTACATTCTAAACTCTTTATAGAGACCTAAATAGGTTTTAGGTTCACTCTTGGAAATACCTTGGGTCTACTCTGAAGAAGTACTTCTTAAATTTCTGTGGTGAGGGATCAGTTTTTACTTACTTTCCAATATATCACAGGTGGATACTTTTACAAAATACCTTGTACAACAAAGCAAGACTACTAATCACATATTTGAATGACATGACAAGGTCAGGTTGCTATATATATGTTTAAAAATTGTTCTCAATTTCTAATTCTTCATTGTAACCAGTAACAAACTTTAAATTTAAGAAAAAAAACATTATTTAGTTATTTGTTTGTTTTTATGGACTATACCAGTCCGTGGGCCAACATTTGAGTCACACTGCATTTAGAATATATGCAAATATATTAAAGTCCTGTTAATCTTAGGAGTGATTTAAAGGATAAAAATAACAAATTACATCCAAGACTACTCAAATCTATAAAGATTAACCATATTATTAAATGTCATTGTTTAGCTATTCCTCTCTGCAATCTTTTTTTTTTTTAAATAAAATTTTTTATTTTTTATAAACATATATTTTTATCCCCAGGGGTACAGGTCTGTGAATCACCAGGTTTACACACTTCACAGCACTCACCAAAGCACATACCCTCCCCAATGTCCATAATCCCACCCCCTTCTCCCAAACCCCCTCCCCCCAGCAACCCTCAGTTTGTTTTGTGAGATTAAGAGTCACTTATGGTTTGTCTCCCTCCCAATCCCATCTTAATCCCAAATATCTTTGAAAAAAAATTTAAAAAGTAACAGTACTATTGGCTGAATACTTACTATACATCAGGGACCAAGTTAAGCATTTAGAGATATTATTGCATTTAATTTTCACATCAACCTTATGAGATAAGTAATTTATAGATGAAAACTTGAGATATAGTGAGTTTAATTATCTTTTCAAAGTCACACAACTTTACCACTACAGGGTAAAACCAGCCAAAGTATTTGCATCCCCCAGAATAAAAATTAATTAGATTACAACCTTGTCTATTCTCCTCATTATACTATGGCTTTCTACATAGTGATTATGGGCAATAAGATGTAATTGACTCTACAACCCAACCAGATGCACAGAACTGCTGAAGATGCAAGGGTCACTTGTGCATATATTAGTCACGAACGATCATGGAGCAAGGAAAAATAAGATCAATCTCACTTAGATTTATATAATTTCAACAGAAACAGATTATGAAATATTTTATAGTAGTCCTGAATTTTGACCATGTATCCTTATCTCCCCAAAATGTGTTGAATATGATTTATCCTTTAAAAGTTGATAAAAAGTGATACCTTTAATTTTGTGTACTTCCCCTTACAGGAAATATTCAATATAGTGTGAGTGAGACTCTATTTTTTTGTCCTGCTTCACACATCCCTAATTATAAGATAAAACTCAGCAGTAGTTTGGACCCCTATAGCACATAACAAAGTTTTGTAGAGAAGTTGAATCACTATGTTATATACTTGAAACTAGTGTAATATTGTGTGTCAACTATACTTAAATAAAAACAATAATAATAAAAAAGAAATAACAAAGTTTTAGCAGTGTAATGGAAATGATGAAAACATTTCACTTGTTAAATTCTGTCAGGGAACACTGGGGAGATATTCATAACTAATTAAAAAATGTGCATATTTGTTAAGGTCAGTATTATTCTGTCTGTATTCTCATAGACTCACGAAATCACATTTTAGACTTGGTGACACTAGTTGCCTAGTCTCCTGAAGACACTTCACAAAAACAAAGCATTTAAAAGTAGGTAGTATATTCAGGTAACTCTACAAATTACTTTGGTATTTGTTTAGGGTTTCACAGGGCAATTTTAAACAAGTTTCATCCAGCCAACCACGTGTATTTCGAATATTTCACAGGTAGATGGCCTCCTGTATTTATAATAGTTGCTGGCAGAATTGCAGCTCACAATGGTGGGTGGTAGGCGCTGGGCTGACATATGTAATCAATCTGTGAGGCTGGTTCAAGGATAAAGCATATGATGAGGACATGCAGTCAGCTGTTGGCAGTCATGGAAAAAAAGATGTTGCCTTTTGTATTTTATCACTTCCTTTTGGTGTATGGGTGAATTGGAAGGTGATGATGAATACTCAGAGGCCTCTAACTGTCATCTAAATCCAGCTGCCAGGACATAGTGTAAGGATGGAGGCAGATGTGTTAATGCGTGCAATTGCATGTACATTTATTGTTATGCTCATTAATAGGGACTCCTCCCTTTCCTCTGTCTTAGTGCCAAATTTCTCCTCATTCTTCGCCTCTGTGCCAAGTTCAATATACTTGGCATCCTTTCTGGTGTGGGACATCATTACATTTAGATTGTCAACTACCTCTCACAAAAATGTAAATGATCTTCTTTTAAAAGTCTTCAAAGTAATATGGTTTGTCTCCCTCCCATTCCCATCTTAATCTTACAAAACAAACTGAGGGTTGCTGGGGGGAGGGGGGTTGGGAGAAGGGTGGAGGTTATGGACATTGGGGAGGGTATGTGCTTTGGTGAGTGCTGTGAAGTGTGTAAACCTGGCGATTCACAGACCTGTACCCCTGGGGATAAAAATACATGTTTATAAAAAAAAAATAAAAATTAAAAGTCTTCAAAGTAATATGTGTACATACACACATGCACATATAATACAATCTGATACACAACTTGGAAACTCATATAACACAATCTGATACACAACTTGTGATCCTATTGTGATCATTTAAAAGTACCTCCATAGATACTTTGATACTCCTCTCTTCAAAAAGTGAAGCATAATACCCCTCCCCCTAAATGCAGGTCATATTTAGTGACTCACTCTTAACAAATAGAATGTAGCAGAAAAGAGAATATGTGATGTCCAAGACAAAGACAAAAAAAAAAATCATGTTTTTCTCTTAAGTCTCATTTTTGGATTACCTATGAGCTGCCATATCAGACAGACACTCAAGCAGCTCTATTGAGAGACACTTAAGCAACAGTCCTATGGTAAGATACTGAGCAAGGAACCAAGGCCTCGAGCTAACAGCCCTGTGAGTTATCCTCTTGGAGGTAAATTCTCTAGCACTTGTCCACCCTTCAGATGCTAGCAGCCATGCCAACTCTGAGAGAACTTGAATTGGAATTATCTAGTTAGGCTCCTCATATATATCTATATATATCTATATATATATATATATATATATATATTTTAAATTATTGATGGATATTGATATTACATTAGTTTCAGGTGTACTACGCAGTGATTTAACAACTCTATACTTTATGCAATGCTCACCAGAGTGCAGCTACCATCTTCACCTTACAACACTATTACAATACCATTAGCCATATTCCCTATACTGTGCCTTTCATCCCTTCGACTTGTTCATTCCTTAACCAGAAGCCTGAAACTCCCACTTCCCTTGACCCATCCCTCTTGGAATTTTGACCCTCAGAAAATGTTTGAGAAAAGAAACATTTGTTTTAAGCTGAGGTCATGAATTCTGAGGTAATTTGTCTTACAACAATAGGTAATAGGTATACCCATGCTTCCTCATGTAATTTGGTTGGCAATCTATGTCTATGTAATCCAGGGGGAGCTATGCCTTTACAATGCTTGTGACAAAACAACAAGGAGGGATACCGAGTAATTGCAAGTGCCTCCTGACAGTAAAACTTGTCCAGGCACATATCACAAGTTCTGCCTACAGTGGCAATTTATCTTTGCAAATAATTCTACATTTTGTGAAATTCAATGCCTAAGTGTAAATACTATGTGTCATTTGTTAGTTTAGCCACTGTGTCTTGAATACCTAATATATGCCAGTATATACTCTAGATACAGTTAATCTAAAGATACAACTAAGATATAATTGAATCCCTTGTCAAGCAAAATTATTTAGATAAGAGATATGTAAATCTAGCCACAATATTTCTATTTGAAAATGCAAAATACACTTACTAGAAAATATACAGTAGCTCCTTATACAGAAATCAAAAACTGAATCACTCTTTCTGTTTGCCTGTCTGATTCTGTCTGTCTTTCTCTCTGTGTGCCTGTGCATGTGTACAGAATCATTTGTGTTCAGGAATCATTTACTCAATTTGTCATTTCCTGTTTCCTGTGTATAAAATACTGGAATGGCTTCAGTGTAGAAGCAAGAATGATAAAGCAAAATGAGCAAGACACTAGAGGTCATATACCTCAGCTATTCACTAATTCTGCCCTTGAAGATTTGTATGTCTTTGGGAGAGTCACAATATTTTGGAAAACCTTTACACACTTATGCTGTGGTGTCCCTCTCTCTTATTCCCTCAAATTGTTCTTGCTGAGTAGGGGAGGACACCATTACTCATAATTCCCACTAGTGTTCTGATTCAAGGGCTTTTTGTTTGTTTAACAATAAGGTGCAGTTTTTCATAAATCTATGTTTTTTTTTAAAGATTTTATTTATTTATTTGACAGATAGAGACCACAAGCAGGCAGAGAGGCAGGCAGAGAGAGAGGAGGAAGCAGGCTCCCTGCCAAGCAGAGAGCCCGATGTGGGGCTTGATCCCAAGACCCTGGGATCATGACCTGAGCTGAAAGCAGAGGCTTTAACCCACTGAGCCACCCAGGTGCCCCATAAATCTATGTTTTAAAGTACTTTTCTTACTTGTATCTTGTGGCCATATTGTCTCCATCTTTTCTATTTTTATTGACCTGTGCAGTTACTTGCACTTCCTTCTCTACTAGTAGTAAGAGTCATTTAGGGTGGAAAAGTTAACTGATATGTCTGTCTTCTATGCACATATGTAGAAGACATATGCCATCTTCTATGACCTCACAAATGCTATAGGAAAAATACCAATGTTAGTCATAAATTGGATTTCTGATTTTTAGTTTTCCATCTTTAGAATGGGGTCATGTCCCCAGGAGTCAATCAACCACTACAAAATTAAATATCCATTGTAAATTGTCCTTATTCCTAATAATTGTGCTGTGATATTATGGTATGATCTATCTATGGATCTGTGAAATTATGTCTTTATCTATGAAATGTGAGTAGTGCTACTAGAGTCCATCATTTTAATAAATGTGTTCCTAAAAATTTATTTTAAATTTGCATATCATGTTTACTACTTACCCATATTTATACATATTTTTGTATAACTGCCATAACACCTTGCATTATTTTCTCATATGATTTTACACCATATTTCTTCAAAGTCCATGCAGTTTTAACTATACTTTTAGTAGGTAAGTAACATTTCTGTGCTTCCCATGAAGTAAACGACATCTCTCAATCTAGCAATGCATTCTCAAGAATAAAAAATCAAGGGTTAAAATGAAATGAGGCATAGCAGGTTGCAAAGAAGGAAATATAAAGTTTATAAGCATAAAAACAAAAAATGACTGTCATATGCTTTCTCTATAAGAAAAAATAAGAGTCTCAAAAGAAAACTTCAATGCAGATAATTATATGCATGGAAGTTAAGAGAGGGAATAACAGAGGCCAGGTTAAAGTTACTGTTCTATTCTATTGGGCAAGAAGAGACTGAGGGAGGGACGCCTGGGTGGCTCAGTTGGTTAAGCAGCTGCCTTTGGCTCAGGTCATGATCCCAGCGTCCTGGGATCGAGTCCCACATCGGGCTCCTTGCTCCGCAGGGAGCCTGCTTCTCCCTCTGACTCTTCCTTCCACTTTGTCTGCCTGTGCTCGCTCTCACTCACTCTCTCTCTGACAAATAAATAAAATTAAAAAAAAAAAAAAAGAAGAAGAGACTGAGGGAGTAGTTAGTGTACAATGGGTAGAAATGAACAAGTTTGTAAACTACTCCAAAATGCCTCACATTCTCGCCTCTGACAAGAAGTGACAAATACTCATTGCTGAGTTACTTTTTAACTGTGGAGAAATCATTCATTTGTTTGACATTGCTCTCCCACAAAGGGGAACTTCTGTTGTTTCACCTTTGCAATTTAAAAATTAATAGTGAAATTAAATTCTATTACTTATTGTGGCTGTGTGTCAACTTAAACTGCCATTAATCACAAAGGCAGAGAATACAAAGGAGTGATTTCAATGCTGCATCTTTTAGGGACTGAAAAGAAATAGGAAATCAAATGCACAACTGGAAATAATAGAACTAGACAATGGCAGGAACAGAAGAACAACGTATTTTGAGACCTTTTATGTTAAAACTTTTAATAAATTACCCTGTAATTCAGAGCATACGTATTGAATTCCTAATATGTTATTTTGGATAACAAAGACAAAACTTGATTATGTAATGTTGTGTTACTTCTATAACTAGCACTATTGTTGGCAAATTTTTTTTTAAACTTAATAAGGAAAATGTTCCAATTGTACCTATTACCAAGAAGTTAGGTTTTTATCTAGAGTTTTTATTTTATGTTGTATCTGACTTGGTCACATTGAAGTGGAGAAATGCTTGGCTTAGAAGAGCCCTGGATTCTTAAAGACCTGGGGTCTCCAACTTGCTCTCTATGTGTTATGTGTACTCCCTGTGGCACTTTAAAAATATATCCACAGATTCTTTTGTACTTCTTCTATCAAGAAAGATTTATATCCCCTCCCTTGAAAATAGGCAAGGCTTTGTGATGGTTTTGAGCAACAGAGAAAGGCAAAGCAGTTTCTTTGTTGTTTGCTTGCCTACTCACTCTTGAAAGGTTTAGCTGCCTTGTATGCAACTTGACTGCACTGTCATGTTGACACATGGAGAAGCTGAAATCTTTGCCATAAGAGACAACACTGAAGAATCACAGGTAGAGAGACTCTAAGACTTCATGATGAGAAAGAGGCACCTGGACATCCCTGCTAGGCTGGTATACTATAGTTCTAGACCTAGCCATGCTTTAGCTTTAATTGGATGAGAGATCCAAGTTGTAATTGTTCAGCTGAGCTCTCTGAATTTCTGAATCACAGAATTCAACAGAGAGAATAAAGTGTCTATTATTCTCTTATGCCACTAAGTTTTGGGGTGACTTGTTATGTAGTATTCTTTGGACCTCAGTAAAACAAAGATGCTTCCTGTACCACAGGGAGGATGAGAAGCATAGATATATTTGTATCATCAGACAGAGGGGAGGCACTCAGTAAATCAGAGCAATTATACTACCAAAATTTTATACTATATAAGAGCTTGATAAGTAGAGGAACGCTTTCTGTCAAAATTCCATCTTTCTAGAGCAACAGGCATGAAATTCTCTGTAATTGAGTTGTTCAAATTGAATTTGATTTGCTTTAATCATATTCAGTCTGTCTCAACCATATATAAATGCCCGGATTGGGAAAGAAGTCCATTGTCAGTCATCCTGGGCTTTCTTCCCATCTTGAATATTCCCAGAACCATAAAGAGAGCACCTGTTCTAGAAGGAGTTCCATTCTTGATCAGGAAAGGCCCTGAATATCATTGCCTTGCTTCTAGATACTATCCCTCTTCCTGTGCCTCCCCACCTCTAACAGAGCTACCCAAGACAGAATTTTGCAAGGTCCAATTAAATGGTCTTTCCCATTTTCTAAGGGTCCTCCTTCCCCAGTGATTGCACTTAAGTAGGAATCTTTGTGGAAACTCCAATTTTGGTTCCGTTCTCCACAGTGTCAGCTAATTTACTTTTCATACTCGAAGCACCTAATATTCACACTATACTTTGCTCCCACAGTATCCTCTGAGGAAGATCAGATGGGAGGACTATGGTTAACTATGGTTAGGCCTTGGAATACAGAACAATGAAAGGGCCCTCCCTCCCTTTTTAGTCTTTATTTTTTTTTATTTACTTTCTTAATTTAATTTTATTTTTCAGTGTTCCAAAATTCATTGTTTATGCACCACACCCAGTGCTCCATGTAATACATGCCCTCCATAATATCCACCACCAGGCTCACTTTCCTACCCCCTCAAAACCCCCAGTTTGTTTTTCAGAGTCCACAGTCTATCATGGTTTTTCTCCCTCTCCGATTTCCCCCAACTCACTTCTCCTCTCCATCTCCCAACGTCTTCCGTGCTACTCCTTATGCTCCACAAGGAAGTGAAACCATTTGATAATTGACTCTCTCTGCTGACTTATTTCACTCAACATAATCTCTTCCAGTCCCATCCATGTTGATACAAAAGTTGGGTATTCATCCCTTCTTTCTTTTTTTTTTTTTTTAAGATTTTATTTGTTTATTTGACAGACAGAGATCACAAGTAGACAGAGAGGCAGGCAGAGAGAGAAGGGGGAAACACGCTCCCCGCTGAGCAGAGAGCCCGACATGGGGCCCAATCCTAGGACCCCGAGATCATGACCTGAGCCGAAGGCAGAGGCTTAACCCACTGAGCCACCTAGGTGCCCGAGAGAGAGAATCTTAAGCATGCTCCTGAAGTGGAGCAGGGAGCCTGAAGCAGGATTCAATCTCAGGGGTTCCTGACCCTGAGAACATAACCTGAGTTGAAACCAAGAGTCAGATGTTTAAATTACTGAGCCACCCAGGTGCCCATACTAGTTTTTATATCTTAAAACATAATTATAAAGCCTGGACTATTCTACAGAATTTTTTTTTTTTGTATATTTTTTTGAAAAAAGCAAAAATAAAATGATTGGAATTCTTTGATTTTGATCAAATTACCTAACATTTAATAATAGCTACTATTCTTTATTCAATATGCAAACGTGTGCTTATATGCCTAAGTACACTTTATGTATATATGTATGTATATAAGATGTATAGATATGTATGGATACAAATTTCGTATGCTGTATATTACGGACACTACTAATTACAATGAATGACCTCAAAAAATTGTAACTTTTCCAGTGGATTTAGGACCATAGGAAATACTGTCATGTTTTATTAATTGGTTGTTCAGTTCCTGGGTCATATTAATTTGGATTTCAACCTTGTGTTATTACAACAATTTTACTACTAAACAGTTATTAACAATGGCTTAAAAAATCTTCCAAAGATTTGATTTATGAATTCATCATTAAGGAATAATTCTATGTCATTAACAACACAAGGCAAAGTTTATCATTTCCCAAAAACAATATAAAAATGTAAGATCTAGTTATGATTTGTTGATTGCTAGACAATTTATTCCATTTTCTTTGTTAGCCTCAAGGGAAAGACATGGAAACAATTGCTATTTACTGTTCTTATTCAGATTGATATATGTTTACTTAGTGTGGTTCCATGAATAAAGAAGAGATCATAAAATGAACTATTCTGCTCTTAGAGTCCCTTTGGAAATCAAGCATTCACAGAAAATATCATTCCTATACTTAAGAAAAAGATGTCTTGTTTTCCTCAAGTTCCACGTTATGCACAAAACACTTGCTTAGAGTTATAGAATTTATGGGAATCTTCATTGCCTTAAAATTCTGCCCTGACAATAACTGCTTGGAATAACTTTGTCTGCTGTTCCCCTCAATGCTACACATAGCCATTCTCAGTTATATGCACTTCTTCGTATTTACCATGATTATGAAGCATTGGTTTCTAGTTAGGATAAAAGAAGAAAAGGGTAATGAGATGTGGTCACCCAAACTTATTTTGCTAACACATTATGTTTAAGCATAATATTGGGTTGAGCCTTTCTTCTCACACTGATAAGTTCTTTAGTCCCATAGAATCCTATGAGTTCTCGCATCCTTTAATTTTCTGATTTTTAAAATAATGTCTGTGATTTCTTTTTGTTTGTTTCCCTGGAAAATACCCATATTTTTCACTCATATAAATAAAAAACCTAGGAGTAATGGCAGCTCTTCTGTGGAATCATGAAATCATGGAGATGGTATAGTATAGGTGTTAACATAAATCCATATAATTTATCTGGTTTATTCATAATTTTTCCCTGATTCTCATGATCAGCTACAGTAGGTTATATTTTTAAAAATTCTACTTAACATTGTGCTATGATACCAGGTCTTCATTTTCTTTATTTCTTTCACTTTTTTGTTTTAAAAATAATTTCTGCTTTTATCTATTAATTTTTTCTTCCTTATCTTAACCCAGTTTGTTTGTAATTTTCTACCCTTTCTAAAAATATTTATTGGGTATTCATTGAGTAACAATGGAAATATTTAAAACTATGAATTCCATTTTGTATAAACTTCTTAAATTGTCTATGAACCAGATAAACACACACTCACAGGCTATATCACAGATGAATACATATTAATGCAGATACATTTTCTCAATATATGTTCGGTGATAAGTAGCTTATAGAATTAAATTTCAGTTGTACTATTTGTATAGCTGGGTCATAGTTACATGCTTTTTAAACTTTTAGTTTTTAATTTTCTGTATCTAGTCTGAATTATTCTTGTACTAAGAAATATAATGGAATTCCCTATGGGACTTTAGTTCTATGAGGAAATAAGCTACATTTCTTTTTCAACATCATGTCCTCTATGGGTAACTCCATGCCACCCACACAACTGCTCTTCAAATATGTGAAGCATCAAATCGAATTCACATACTTTTAAATACTCAATACCTAAGGCTATTGATGTTACTGAGAGATAAGACTCTGTCAGGATCTCTGGATGTTCTTGATAATGCAAATTTGACAAATTCTTACACATTTTCCTTACAGACTCATTATTACCATCCTACATGGAGTCGAGAAATCCTGGCCATGTGACCAAAGATGACTCCACACTTCAAGTCCAGGAATACACTGACTACATTTCCTAACACATCTCTAAAATCCTCTGGCAACCAAACTCCCCTTGATTGGTCAATTGTGAGAAAATTACTCTGAGATAATATGGGAGTTGAGACTGTTACAGGGGTTGACAGAAATTTTGAAAATTCTGAAAGTCTCTGAGAACTGTGAACAAGCATGGAGCCAAGGAGATGCTGCCTTTCAGACAGGGAAATTGCCACTATTTTGATATATATAAAATGGGGCTAGTATCTTTACCCTCTATCATTATTGGAACCTGCTGCTTCTGAAGTTACTATATTGTATTTTCGACCACAGTTTTATTGCCCTACCTCACACTTGCCAGAACTGTCAGAACTTTCAAAAGCTGAGCTACCACTGATTTCTCAATACATTGGCGAGGTTTTCCAAAGTGTGATTTTGCAGTATGTCTGCAGCCCCTGCCTCTCAACTATTGGTATTTAATATAAAACCCCATCTCTGTCATTGATCAAGTCACTTTCTGTCATTCATTGCATGGACTTCCTGAATTGCTGTTCTTCATCTCTAACAACTGATCCCCTTTTTTGCCCTTAATTGTCTCACCTCAGTTTCACATATCATCATAATACAATAGACACTTTTTAGTCCGTGCCTACTTGTTAGAATAACAGATTCTTCATACCTTACTATCCCAAACTCCAATATGTGGGTATCAATCCTTCAAGGCCATGATTTTGTTCTTATTCCTGTTTAATGATGTAATTGGATTTTCTCTCCTCATGGTAGTCTTGTAATTTTCATGACTATAAGCCACCTTTTTTTTAACCTCTTGGGACATTAACTGATTTATTTTATAATACAGAGCCAAACCCTTTTTGATATCATATTAATATGTCATTTTAGATCATCCCTATGGATGATTAGTATCTTTTACTCCATTTTTCACATTACTTGAAAATTCTAGTGCCATGTTCTGATCACTCTTATTTATCTTTTGCTTTTTCCTGATAAGCATAACAAGAGACTGGATATACAAATGAACAATAACCAGACAATACATGAAAATAGAAGTCTGAATTACAACTTAACAGCAATCAGCAATCAGGTAGCCAACCTATTATCTGTTTCAGCCCAGTTCAGAAAGCCAAATAGACTTTGTAGAAATTAGTTCCAAGAGACTAGGACTTAATTAATAACTGATAATCTGTGTAATTTTCTCACCATCTTATAGGACCAATTGAAGAAAGGCAAACAATTCACTTGTAACCTACTGCATAAGACACTCCACCTCTATTTAGTCCACTATAGCATTCCCATGCCAACAGCCTCCAATCAGGGAATACCTAAAGACTTTCCTTTTCAACTATAAAGCTGTCCCACTCTTCTGACTGCCTTTGAGTCTCTGCCAAATACAAGTGTGGTGGAGCCTGTTTTTGTGGTATTGCAAGCTTTGAATGATCTGCCTTTTATTATCCTTATTTGGGTGGTTTCATTTATTTCTGAAGTTAAAACTATATTGAAACATATTCTGATATAAGAAACAAAGCTTGAAGGCAGTTCTTTTCTGATAGGGCAGGGATGATGCAGTTTGGAGATGCCTTGAAAACCCAAAAAGATCCCTTTGACTGTGATTTTCACTGTGGGTTGGAGACATGAGTGAGTTATATGAGGACTGACTGGCATAAAGGCTTCATCACCCACCACCTTCCAATGTATCACAATGTAGCATAATTATGTAGGACAATTTCTTTGAGCCATAAATGCCTCATCTGAAGGAAGGAAGATAAAGAAAACTATCTTATAGGTCAGTTGAGTAAAATAAGTAGATAAATATAAGAGATAAATATAAGTTCCTTAATGTTGGTTTCATTCTAATTTCCACTAAAAGATGTCTAACATCCACCAACACAGAAAGGTTGTGGTGGACTGTCATTCCCTCAGGCTGTTTTTCTGATTGAGGATGAGGTATATATGTTTATCTTTGTATACATTTATTCTTCAGTATATTAATTAATTTATTCATTTAACTCATTTTCTAAGTTGAATGTCTTTATATTCCACATTCATCCTTAGACACTGGGGCTGGAGAAGAGGACAAGCATGGTTCCTGCCATGTGATAATGGCAAATTTAGAGATAAAAGAAATACACAAAGTGATATGAACATAAAAAGGAAATTCAAAAAACTGTAAGGCTTTCCAGAACAGGCATCTAGTTCAAAATGGCATACTGAGAACATATGCCCAAGTATGATGAAAGAAACTATATTATTCCTGGAAAGTAAGAAAGCATACTATCTTACAAAGAAGGTTAAAAATTGAATAGTCACTGAACAATAAAAAATAGGATAAAGTTAGCAGAAGTATCAAAGCAAAGAAAACAGAAGCCCAGGAGAGCAGATAGTAGTAGCTACTGGGTACCAAGTACAAGGACATTTATATGTATTAGGCCGCTAAATCCAAAGTAAGATAGATAATTTTTTTTCATTCCAGTCTTATAGATGATGAAACTGAATTCCAGAGAGATGATATAACTTGCCTAAAGTCAGGCAGCTAAAAGTGGAGGAGATTGGCTATGACCCTGGGGCATTTGGCTCATAGCCTGTACCCCTAATCATTGCATTTTACTGGCTCCCAAGGTAAAATTAAAGCAGAGGGCATAAAGAGCAGGGATACTTCTCCAGCTTCTGTTTTGCCAATTGTGTAGGTGCTCATGCTAGTCAATAAGTTAAAATTCTGGGAGAGATGTATGACTATTTTTTCTTTTTCTTTTCTTCTTTTTTTTTAGATTAGGAAGAGGCTCAACTGTTCTAACCCATATTCTTTAGTTTTAAGTACACAACATTGAAATAATAATAATAATGTTTGTAAACCTTTTAGTACTGTAAATTTATAGTTTTTATTATAATAAATGTCAGTATCACCCAGAAATTAACTATAACAATTATTACTACAGTGTTACTTATAATGTTATAGGTATGCAAAAACTTAGAGGAGGCCATTTAAGGATGGGCCAATAATCACTGCATCCACAGTAGCTGATGAGGAGATGCTGCTCTCAAAGGATTAATCATATGATACTTTTAGTGAATAGTCACAATGTTTCTATTAACTAGGTACATTACATTCTACTCCATTGTACCACCTTTGTGTCCTACACAGTGCTGGGAATCCATAACTGATTTAAAAATGTGAAATGAATAAATGAATTATAATGTATACTTACTTAAACTAAAAATAAGTAGAGACTAGAAAGCAGTCTGGTTTCTATTTTGATCTCTCTCTTTTTAGTTTCTTGAAATAAAATATGAAAAACGTACCATTTTTTTGTTTTGTTTTTGTCACCTTTACCTCACTAAATGAGCCAGGCTTTTAAATTATTAGTGAATCTTTTGTGCTACTTATTTAAGCTTCTTTCAATTTATTGAAACTTAATAGTAATAACTTTTAAAGCTATTAAGTCTTTGGAGGAGTTCAAAGATTCAAGGCTTTGATATCTATGTATATATATCAGGTACACATGCACATACACAGATACACAGTCAAACTTGCTTTGTGACATTTTCAAGTGTCATTTTCATATATTAAATATTATTATGCAAGTATAAGAAATCTGTGTTTTTCTATATATATTTCTATATATACACTTTAGAGAGTCTGAGTTTGTTAACAAATATTTTATTTATTTGAGAGAGAGAGTTTGTAAGCATGAGGAATAGGAGAGGGAGAGGGAGAAGCAGCCTAGGCCTGGGATCATGGGGCTAAACCTGGGATCATGACCTGAGCTTGGAGGCAGCCACTTAACTGACTGCGCCACTCAGGCATCTTCTGAATGAAATTTGTGATTAAAAAAGCTTAAAATGAGACAAATATAATAAAAATAGCTTGATATCAGCAGAAAATATAATAGACACTTCTTTTCTATGATTCTGAGACTCCATTTTTTTTTAAGGATTTTTATTTATTTATTTGACAGAGAGAGAAATCACAAGCAGGCAGAGAGAGAGAGGGGGAAGCAGGCTCTCCGCTGAGTAGAGCGCCTGATGTGGGGCTCAATCCCAGGATCCTGACCATGACCTGAGCTGAAGGCAGAGGCCTAACCCACTGAGTCACCCAGGTGACCCAAGGCTCCATTTTTTTAATCAAAAAAATTTTCCTTTGCAAAAAATTTGGGATATATAGCTTTTAAAAAGAAAACATACAGACTATTAGAAGTGCATTAATTTTGTTTCCTTAAACATTGTGAAGACAGTGTGATCCAATCTATACTGAAGGAAAAATGGGTGATATTCAGATTTTCAAATCCTTGAACATTGCATATGTGGTTTGAAATTTTTGAAATATTATCTGAGTAGTGATTAAATCACTGCTCTCTCTTTCTTCCTGGGGTTTTTATCTTAAATAGATATTTTAACATATTAAGATATTTCAAAAATCCTTTTTCTTTCCACAGCTTCCATAGGGATTATCTCTTTTCTATGACTCATATAAAAAGCAAATCAAATACACATTACTTTAATATCATTTATCTTTGATTTAGGGAGTAATTAAAATATTAAACTCACTATTTTATGAGCATAAACTAAAGTATTTATGCAAGTAACTAACAAATAGGATTCTTCAACATAGGATTTATCACAAAGACTGTCAGTCCAAAGTCTCTTTCCCTCATTTAGTGATGGCCTATTTCCTACTGAGTTGCCCATAAAATGGAGAATGATATTGGTTAGGGGTCTATATTTTTTAAAATAGTCCATACACAACAATAAATGTGCTTCTACTAGTATAGATACCCATACAGGTATCTGGAATAAGAAGGAAACAAGATTAATAGTGGAAAAACTGATCACTTCCCACTTTTGGAAAATAAAATATATTAAAAAACAAAAAGCTGTGCACCTCACTGCTGAGTGCCATTTTTTTTAAGAAAATATATTTTATTTTAAGATTTATTTATTTATTTGATAGAGAGAGATCACAAGTAGACAGAGAGGCAGGCAGAGAGAGGGGGAATCAGGCTCCCTGCCCAGTAGAGAGCCAGATGCGGGGCTCGATCCCAGGACCCTGAGATCATGACCTGAGCTGAAGGCAGAGACTTTACCCACTGAGCCACCCAGGTGACCCAAGAAAATATATTTTAGACTTGGTTCTCCTTGTGATCTTAGCTCATAAAGCTCTCGCTATCATGACATGTGTCTTGAGTGGTGTCCTGGTTTACTCAAATTTGGCCCACGTTGAATTCTTCCCCACTCACTACCTAGCTTTCAAACATACACAGCTGATAAAGGACTCTTTCTACTTATTCCTCAATGTACCAGTTGATTTGGTCATAACGATCACTGTTAATAATTTAAAGATGATCACCTCATTCCTCCTCTTTTCCATCAAACACTTTAGGATAAAGTCTATCAACAGAATCCTGTCTTCCAATTTTTCCCTGCAATAAGTAGGTAGCATCTCTCCTTGGCGGAGTCTGTGTGTGGAGCCTTCTCTTTTAACTCTGCCATGTAATAATGAGGTAGTGTCCCTCTCACCCCTCATCTCACAGAGGCCATGGAGACTGCATGGTGAATCCCCAACAACCAACTCTACCCTGCACAAACAAAGCAGAGATCCCTTCCCTGCCGCCTCCTCACTATTTCAGAGCCTGTGTGGGTGAGGTGCTGTTCTTGGGGTAGTATGCAAATAAGGTGGACTAGATTAGCACTACAAAAGTTTTGTGCAACTAGAGTGACAACTGAACCCTCTCCTACAAAAAGTAGCTAGAAAATGCAGTTTTATCCTAAATAGGTTGATGACCTTCTAAAGTAGAGTATTTAAACAGGAACAAAATTTCAAAATACAATTGTCAAAGCATCTAAGATAAATTGCTTGTCAAACCTCAAACCAGCAAAATCTCAAGCTGAATGACAAAAGATAACAGACACCAATACCAAGATAGCACACATGCTGAAATATGGAACAAGAAGAGTGAGGAGGAACAACAAAATGGGTAAATATATAGGTAAATACAAGACTTGTCTTCTCCTCTTGAATTTTAAAAATTATGCTTGAAAATTAAGATCAATAACCATAAAGGTACCTGGGTGGCTGAGGTGGTTAAGCATTGACTCTTGATTTTGGCCCAGGTCATGATCTCAGGGTTCTGAGATTGAACCCTCCTCTGCACTGTTTGGGCTCTGCACTGAATGAGGAGTCTACTTGGGATTCTCTTTCTCCCTCTCCCTCTGCCCTTCTCCCCAGTCTCTCTCTAAAAAATGAAACAAAACAAAACAAAAAGAACAATAAAGTTGTCTGAGGTGGTTCTCAATGTAGGTGGACAAGTATATTTTAATACAATATAGTAAAGGGAGGTAGTTAAGTGACCTAAATTCTAAGATCATTATATCTTACTTAAAGTGCAAAATATTCAAGCTTCTAGGTTCTTTCCATTAGTTGTCTTCAGTCATCATGTTTGTTTCCTATAGTTTTTTTTTTTTTTAAGATTTTATTTATTTGAGAAACAGTGTGTGAGAGATAGCCTGGAGTGGGGGGGCAGCTGGGGTGGTAGGGGGAGAGAGAAGCAGGCTACCTGATGAGTAGGGAGCCCAACAGGGGTCTCAATCCTGGGACCCTGGGATCATAACCTGCATTGAACAAAGGTGGGCACTTAACTGACTGATCCACTCAGCTGCCCTATAGCTTTGTTTTTTTTGTTTTGTTTTGTTTTGTTTTTTAAATAGAGTTTCTTTACTGGTTGGCCAATATCTCTTGTCTTATTTAATTATAAAGTTTATTTTTATGGGAGGATTTCTTATATAGCCATCATTAACCTCAATATTGCTTCTCTTTTCTTTATATGTATACTATTTCTATAGAAAAGCAAACAGACATATTATTTTGGTGATTCAGATATCTGAATTACTTTAATAAGACTTAAGCATAAATCCATTCCTTAAATTTCAGAGTTTTTCTAATGCTCATTATTTATTTCCTTTTATTTATTTTTTATTTTTTATTTTTTTTGTATTTTAATTTTTTATTTTTTTTATAAACATATATTTTTATCCCCAGGGGTACAGGTCTGTGAATCACCAGGTTTACACACTTCACAGCACTCACCAAAGCACATACCCTCCCCAATGTCCATAATCCCACCCCCTTCTCCCAAACCCCCTCCCCCCAGCAACCCTCAGTTTGTTTTGTGGGATTAAGAGTCACTTATGGTTTGTCTCCCTCCCAATCCCATCTTGTTTCATTTATTCTTCTCGTACCCACTTAAGCCCCCATGTTGCATCACCACTTCCTCATATCAGGGAGATCATATGATAGTTGTCTTTCTCTGCTTGACTTATTTCGCTAAGCATGATACGCTCTAGTTCCATCCATGTTGTCGCAAATGGCAAGATTTCATTTCTTTTGATGGCTGCATAGTATTCCATTGTGTATATATACCACATCTTCTTGATCCATTCATCTGTGGATGGACATCTAGGTTCTTTCCATAGTTTGGCTATTGTGGACATTGCTGCTATAAACATTCGGGTGCACGTGCCCCTTTGGATCACTACGTTTGTATCTTTAGGGTAAATACCTAATAGTGCAATTGCTGGGTCATAGGGCAGTTCTATTTTCAACATTTTGAGGAACCTCCATGCTATTTTCCAGAGTGGCTGCACCAGCTTGCATTCCCACCAACAGTGTAGGAGGGTTCCCCTTTCTCTGCATCCTCGCCAGCATCTGTCATTTCCTGACTTGTTGATTTTAGCCATTCTGACTGGTGTGAGGTGATATCTCATTGTGGTTTTGATTTGTATTTCCCTGATGCCGAGTGATATGGAGCACTTTTTCATGTGTCTGTTGGCCATCTGGATGTCTTCTTTGTAGAAATGTCTGTTCATGTCCTCTTGCCCATTTCTTGATTGGATTATTTGTTCTTTGGGTGTTGAGTTTGCTAAGTTCTTTATTTATTTCCTTTTAAAGACTTTATGTATTTATTTGACAGAGAGAGAAAGAGAGAGCATACAAGCAGTGGGAGTGGGAGAGGGAGAAGCAGGTTCCCACTGAGCAGGGAGCCTGAGGTGGGGCCTTGATATAAGGGCTCTGGGATCATGACCTGAGCCGAAGGCAGAGACTTAATCAACTGAGCTACCCAGGATCCCCTCTAATACTCTTTAAACTAGAAGTCATCTTTCTTCTATAGTAGTTGTATAATGGATTAAACCCAATCCTTCTAAAATTAATTGAGAATCACTGCTTTAGAGATTTAAATTAAAAAAAAAATGTGTTCTCTTTCAAGAAAATTAAGTGTTGCCAACTAATGTCTATGTGCATCTTTCTTTAAAACTGTTTTCTTGATATTTGCATGTTTTTCTTACACAGGAGGTATCTGTGAAGAAATAGCAAACTTTCTATGTGAGCTAAGGAAGGTTCTTGTTTGGAAAAAATCAGGATTGTTCTATTAGGAGAACCCTTTCATAGTACAATTCAGCAAATTATAGAATTCAATAACAACTTGATAGCCATAATACTAGGAAAAGATACCCAAAGACTTGGGGTAGAATTAGAATGTCTGGATGAACATAAAAACCACCTGTAAATTAGAGATATTACTGTGGGCAAATGAATCAAATATGTTACTGCTAAAGATAAAATAACTAAGTTCCTATCCTACAGAAACAAAATTGATTTTATTTGAATTAGAAAAAAAATAGTAGTTTTGAGCAAACAAACCATTAACACATAAATAATAGAAGTGTGTAACTGTTTTAAGACTTTGGTAGCCATGGCCAAAGAACTCCTGAATTTCATTTAAATTGGTAAGTATGAGGTAAAGCAATTGTCAATTACCAACTGTCTGATTCAATTTCTGGAAAATAGAAACCTTTGTATATTATATAAGCACAATCATTGAACAGTTTCCTAATAAATCCACAGTGGACAAACAAAAACAGGAACACATGACCGAATCAATAAATACGTGAACAAAAGTCCTAAAGCCTTCAATTCAATGAAGCAGAGCAGTGAACCCCTTACAAAACAGAGTCTTACACTTGTTCTTTTACTATTTTCTGTAGGAAAACAGGCAAATAATAATAATAATAATAATAATAATAATAATAATAATAATGGGATATACTTAATTTTTACTAACATAAACAAAAAAACAAACCCAAACAAAACAAAAGGAACAAAACCAACATCAGAAAGCCACCCAATGATATGAATTAGTTTAGAAATATACAGTTAATAATAACCTTTAGTTATTTTTTTTACTTCCACAATATACTGGGTTTCGCTGGTCAAATAAGTTATTAATTAAACCCAATTGGTTTATGCTCCATGAAGATATCCCACTAATTTAAAAGTAACACATATAAGTTGTAAATAATACATTTAAATTAGGTATATGTCTTTTTAGTCATTTTTCCCCACATGGTGTATACAATTGGGTTATATATTTTGATCATTTCCTTAATATTTAAATGTTTGCATTTAACTTATATGTATTTTTTTGCAAATACGGTTTTTAGTGATAGCAGAATAAAGGATTGCATAAAACATGAAAATTTTCTTGTTGGTCATTCATGATATTTAAAACTGACTCTTTGAAAAATATTTCTATGAATATCGTTTATGTAAGTGTTTTAGAATTTTCATGAAGTATACACACACCCAGGTCACCACCATCCAAATGAGGAAGCAGAATGCTCCCAGGACCACGAGTAAGCACTGTGCTCCCTTTCTTGTTGCTCCACCTTTCTCTGCCAACAGTAAGCACGACTCCTATTTCTGCCGCCACAAAATAACTTCGCTATTTCTGTATTTATTTAAATGGAATTACTTTGTGTCTAGATCCTTTGGTTCAATATTGTGTCTGAGATTCAGTCATGCTGTTGTTGCCTAGAGCAGTAATTTTGTTTCTGCTGCTTGGGAAGTGTTCCATATACAATATAGCCACACACTTACTGTCTGAGGAGGTCATGGAGAGGACGTGACCGCCGGGTGGCCCTGGGAACGGGACTCATGAGGGGTGGGTCCTCACCTCCTGTCCTGTCTTGTCGTTGGAAAGCATCTTCAGGCTACCGTTCCCACACTGGAGCTGTCTCAAGGACATCGCCTCCAGAGAGTGACCTGTTGCTCAGACCGACCACCTCGCCCACCCGTTGACCGGAAGCTGGACGCTGGCTATTGGAGGTTCCTCATTCCCCGCCCTGTGCATGGAATGTTGGTTCCGCCCACCATTCCTACGGCGGCAGGAGCCGCTCTTAGGGACACAACCTGGCTGGCGAGAGCAATGCACTGTTGAGACTCCCTGGGCTGGGTGGCTGACTGCATCCTTAAACCCTCTACGAAAACTTTTACGAATCTGGCGGATGAGTGCAGAACCCCTCCTCTACCTGCAGCCACTCAAGACAAGCCTCACTGGTGAGTTCTCTTGCTTATGGAGCTTGCCACCTCCGGATCTGGAGTGGTCTGCTTCTTTCTTCAGCCTCTCTTTGCCCGCTGGGTACTCAGCCTGTTCGGAGTTTCACCCGAGAAGCTCCTATGGATGGATGTGAAACATCACATCCACTCATAATGCAGTTTTACATTTTCCTAATGCATATTTTGGTTGTTTAGAAATAGAATTGCTTGACCAGAAGGCGAGAAACATACTAGGCTTTAACAGAAATCGCCAAAGGATTTTTGCAAAGTCGTTAAATCAATCTATATTGCCACCAACGGTGAATATTTCCTTTAGGTCATTTCCTTGCCAGTATTTTATGTTATCTGTTTCTTTCTTTGTTTTTTATTTAAATCGTAGCTATTATATTGCATGTATAGTGCTATATCATGGTGGTTTTTTTTTTTTGTTTGTTTGTTTGTTTAAAGATTTTATTTATTTATTTGACAGAGAGAAATCACAAGTAGACTGAGAGGCAGGCAGAGAGAGAGAGAAGGAAGCAGGCTCCCTGCTGAGCAGAGAGCCTGATGCGGGACTCGATCCCAGGACCCCGAGATCATGACCTGAGCCGAAGGCAGCGGCTTAACCCACTGAGCCACGCAGGCACCCAATCATGGTGGTTTTAATTTAAATTTCCTCGTGATTTGATGCTGCTGAGTAATTTTTAATATATGTATAGGGGATTTGAATATGTGATTTTGTAAAATGATCTGTTTCAGTCTTTTGCATATTTTTCTACTGGATTGCCTTTTATTTTTTATTAACTTATTTGACTTTTAAATATAACATGCTTATGAACCATTGTCAGATGTATATACATATATATATACACACACATATATATAGTACATATCTTCCTTTGATGTCCTACCCTTTCCTTCTTTCAATGTTATCATTTTAATGAGATCAAATCACCACTTTTTTGAAACTGTTTTATTCTGAAAGAACTTTAGAGCAAAAGAGAGCTAGCAGAAATGACCTAAACCAAATGATACAGATTAACATCAAAAATAAGATAGGGGCACCTGGGTGGGTCAGCAGCTTAAAGCCTCTGCCTTCAGCTCAGGTCATGATCTCAGGGTCCTGGGATCGAGCCCCACATCGGGCTCTCTGCTCAGCAGGGAGCCTGTTTCCCTCCTCTCTCTCTGCCTGCCTCTCTGTCTACTTGTGATCTCTCTCTCTCTGTCAAATAAATAAATAAATTTAAAAAAAAGATATAATAAAAATAGGTACCCCCTAATAAAACTCAAAGAATCATAAACACCCTTCTTTGGTATTCTGAAGAAATATGTATAATACAAGTTTATTAGGAGAAGATATCAAGTGAGCACAAATTGAGGAGCATTAATGTAAAGTAATTTATCAGTAGTCTTTAAAAGAGTCAAAATCATGAAAGAAAAAGAAAAAGTGAAAAACTGTTTAGGTTCTCTTCATGATATAGTTAGTATTTTTCCATTTGTATTTAATTACTATTTCGGAAGAGATACTTTAAGATGATACAAATGTGCTGGGCTTTCGCACCTCATTTTAGCATTTGTTACTAGACCTTGCCTGAAAAAACTGTATTGTGGTCTTCTAAGGGGATTTTCTATCTCCCTAATTTCTTCTAAAATTATTTAATTGTGATTAGTTCTTTCTGAGACCCAGTTAAAAAAAAATTATATGCCTTTCTTAAGGTCATGAATATGTTATCCTTTTTATCTTCAATAAGCTTGATTGATCTTTCATATTTAAAAATCATTCAAATATTAAACTTCTATGTATGGTGTGAGGTATGAGTCAGAATCATGTTTTTCCCATATGGAATTCCAGTGACCCAAAACTATTTTTTAGGAAGCCCATCATTTCCCCCGTGCATGTGCAGTGACAAATTTGTCATAAATTCAGTGTGAATGTATGTGCAGGTTTATTTCCTGAGATTTTGACTTGAGCCAAAGGCATATGTTTAACTGACTGAGACCCCAAGGTACACCCCTCTGTTCTTTTCCATTTTATTAGTGAGGTTTTTCACATCTTTCATTGTATTTATTATTTACTATGTAATGATTTTTTATGCTATTGAAAATGGTATCACTTTTATGATTTCACATTCTAATTATTTGTTGCTGGGATATAGCAACAGGTTCTTTTTTTTAGCTATACTGACCTTAAGTCCAACAATCTTCCTAATTCAATATTAATAGATTTCCTGTATTATTCTTCTACATTTTTTCAGTTTTATTTCCTCTATATAATAATTGTGCATTTCACTTTTTCTTTCAGTATTGTTTTGTTAGAAATTCCAATAGTATAAAACTAGAACTAGTGATATGAAATTTTCCTCATTCCAGTTTTGAGAGGAAAGCTGTTAATCTTTCAGTAGTAAATATGTTGTTTACTGCTAGAAAGATTCAGCTTAGATAATGTTTATTTCTTTGCTTGCTGAGTTTTTTTTCCATAAATGAGTATTAAATTATATAAACTCCACTTAGTCTTCATCCATCAAAATATATTATTTTTTTTCCTTTGTTAAGAACTTGGAAAATTACATTGGTAAATTTTTAAATTACTTATATATGGGACACCTGGTTGGCTCAATCAGTTAAACGTCTGCCTTCAGCTCAGATCCCAGGGTCTGGGATTGAGTTCCGCTTTGGGCTCCCTGCTCTGCCAGGAATCTGCCTCTCCCTCTGACTGCTGCTCTCCCTGCTTGTGCACTCTCTTTCTCTGACAAATACATAACAGAATCTTTAAAAAATAATAATAATAAATAAGTACATTTACTTATATATTCTTGGATTTAATCTAATTTTGTTTTCATGTATGTAATGCTTTATTTTTTTATTTGCTGACTTTTATTTCATATTTTGTATCTATGTTGATGAGTGAGATTGCCTATATATATATTTTTTTCTTTTAGTGTTCTTTCAAGCTCTTAATAGCATTGTTTTACTTATAGAGTGAGTTGGGAAGTATTTCCTCTTTTTTTCCATTCTCTAGAAAATATGTGTAATATTGGTATTATTTCTTCTTTAATGTTCCAGAAGATCTACCAGTTATGGATTTTTGAGTTAAAGGTTTGTTTGTTTGTATGTTTAAGATTTTATTCACTTATTTGACAGGGGGTGGGGGAGAGAATACAAGCAGGGGAAGTAAGCCGAGGGTTAGGGAGAAGCAGACTCTCCGTTGAATGGGGAGCCAATCCCAGGACTCTGGGTTCATGACCTGAGCTGAAGGCAGACGCTTAACTGACTGAGCCACCCAGGTGTGCCTCTATCATTCTTAATATCAATAAGTTGTACATTCTTTGTTTTTAATTAGATTTTACAGGGGCCACATATTAGTCTTTTCTTAAAATGCATTTTGGTTATTATATATTTTATTTCTATTGCAGTGTTTCATTGATTTTTGTTCTTTTGAAAAGTCAGGTAACATCCTTATTGTTTCACAATTAAAGATAGTGTTTTTCCTTTCCTGTAGCTTCATTAAGATTTTCTTTGTCTATGATTTTAAGTAGTTTTTCTATGATGCGCTTTGTGATTTTTAAACTTATTTACACTACTTGGGGCTTACACTTGATGACTTTCATCAACTTCAAGAAAATCTTAGCCTTTTTCTTTTCAAATATGGCTCTGTCCAGTTCTCTTTCCTTTCTCCTTCTGAGTCTCCAATTTTATATACATACCTATACAATGATATATATATGATATATGATATATATACATAATTTTATATGTAGAAGTGACATATATACAATGTTATATGTAAAACTGCTATATTTATGACATATATATTACATATATATGTATATACACACACACACATACAGCTTGTACTCTTTTGTTTTACTTCACGTTCATCTATTTTATTCCTCGTGTTTCAGTTTGAATATATCCTACAGCATTATTTTTCAGTTCTCCAGTACTTTTCTCAGCAATGTCCAGTTGGCTGATGAATGAACACACATGTTGAGTTCTTAAATTTAGTATTTTTTCTTTCTAGATTTCAATTAGCTCATCTTCCTCAAATTTAGTTCTAGTTCTTCAGTGAAATGTTCAGTCTCATCATGTATTTTCTTGAATTTATTAACCATTTAATTCTGAAGCAATCTAGTGTATTATATTTACAACTGACCAATATTATTCTAGTTGTCCATCAACACACCAATAAGTCATGCATAGCCATCACTCTGATTATGTGATTAATATATTATTGTAGGTCATTTCCTAAGGGTAGACATACTTCATACTTGATATTTTGAACAATTATGTATAGAGTTTGAAAGAGAGGTGAACATGTAAAATATAAAAATTTAATGGATTACTAGGTACATGAAAGTTGGGGTTTTCCTACCCATTTTCTAATTTATGAAATCATGATTTGTTGAAATGGAGATAGAAGTAGTGAAAAAATATTATAGTAGTAATAGCTATAAATTGCTTTTATGGGTTTTATATCTTACTCAAATGATTAAAGCATGTTAATTTCAGATTTTGTAGCTCTCCAAGTCATTTGGAACTGAATGTATTATTGAGTGGAAATAAATATGATTTAGTCATTAAAATTAGATAAGCAGCTGAGGCACCTGGGTGGCTTAGTGGGTTAAAGCCTCTGCCTTCAGCTCAGGTCATGATCCCAGAGTCCTGGGATCGAGCCCCACATCGGGCTCTCTGCTCAGCAGGGAGCCTGTTTCCTCCTATCTCTCTCTGCCTGCCTCTCCACCTACTTGTGATCCCTGTCAAATAAATAAATAAATAATCTAACAAAAAAAAAAATAGATAAGCAGCATTGACCTCAAACCCAGAGAAATAGTTATGTGCGATTTTAATGGAACCGGTCACAGAACTATTGTTCGTTTAAAAAAAAAAAAAATCAGCTTCTTTTCCCTACTGCTACAAATGGTGGTATTAAACAACTTGACTATACCTCATGTAAAAGAAGACAACATTTCTTTTTTATGATTAGAAACAAGGCAAACAGTCAAAAGAGATATGAAAGTGGCTTTAAATTTGTGCTAAAATAACTGATGTAAGACCCATCATTACACTGCAGAGTACTAATCACTATAGGATCATAACACAACTTATCTTCAAAAGCAGGTTTTAGTTTAAGTTGTGTTATTGAGGAGAGTTTCATAGATGTCTCTTCATAACTTTTCCCTGCTATTCTTTCTACTTAAATCTTAAATTCAGCTTATTTTTTATTTTTTTTTAAGATTTATTTATTTATTTATTTGACATACAGAGATCACAAGTAGGCAGAGAGGCAGGCAGAGAGAGAGGGGAAGCAGGCTCCCTGCTGAGCAGAGAGCCTGATATGGGGTTCTATCCCAGGACACCGGGATTATGACCCGAGCTGAAGGCAGAGGCCTCAACCCACTGAGCCACCCACGTGCCCCTTTATTTTGTTTTTTAAAGAATTTTTAAATTTAAATTCAATTAATTAACAGAGTGTATTATTAGTTTCAGTAGTAGAGTTCAGTGATTTATCAGTCTTTTTTTTTTTTTTAAAGATTTTATTTATTTATTTGACAGAGATCACAAGTAGGCAGAGAGAGAGGGGAAGCAGGCTCCCTGCTGAGCAGAGATCCTGATGCGGGGCTCCCTGCAGGGCTCAATCCCAGGACCCTAGGACCTTGACCTGAACTAAAGGCAAAGGCTTTAACCCAGGTGACCCAGTGATTTATCAGTCTTGGTCACGTACCCTCCTTAATGTCCATCACCTGGTTACCCCATCCCCTCAACTCCCTCCCTTCTAACAACCCTCAGTTTTTTTGTTTTGTTTTGTTTTGTTTTTCCTATGATTAAGATTTTCTGTGGTTTGTCTCCCTCTCTGATTTCATCTTGTTTTATTTTCCCCTCCCTTTCCCTATGCTCCTCTGTTTCTTAAATTCCATTAATGAGTGAAAAAATAATAACTCTGATTGGCTTATTTTGCTTAGCATTGTACCCTGTAGTTCTATCCACATTGTTGCCACATCCTCTTTATCCATTCATCTGTCGATGGACATCTGGGCTCTTTCCATAGTTTGGCTATTGTGGACATCACTGCTATAAACATAGAGTGTAGGTGCCCTTTCAAATCACTACATTTGTATCTTTGGTGTAAATTCCTAGTAATGCAATCGCTGGGTCATATGGTGGCTCTATTTTCTACTTTTTGAGGAACCTCCATGCTGTTAAATTGAGTTTAGAAGTGTGTGGTCTGTTCCTGTGAAACAATATGAAGAAGACAAAAATTGCTGTCTTCATATTAGCTAAACACACAGGCAGTTTGAAATGAAGAACAAGATCTTAGTCTTGACCTGGCTCTTTTATCTTTTTTTTTTTTTTTTTAATTTTTAAATATATTTTATTTATTTATTTGACATAGAGAGAGACAGAGAGGCCGGTGCAGGGATGGATCCCCCAGGACCCTGAGATCATGACCTGAGCCTAAGGCAGAGGCTTAACCCACTGAGTCACTCCCGCGCCCTCAACTGGCTCTTTTAATTATATTAAAAATTATAATTTTTAATATATATTATATATAATAAAATTATAATTTTAATTATATTTAATTATATATATATATACATACATACACACACACACACACACACACACATAAACATACACTAGAGCATGGTTTAACTAAGTTAAACATATCTTCTCTCCCTGTTGTTTATATATATCTGCCTTAATGTTCAGGCAGCTATCATCACCTTCTTTCCAGTATGTTCTGTTTCCCTCTGCTATGCTTGCTATTTATCTACATGATTCCTCTGCATTTCCAGTTTGTCAATTAGGATTATTTAGCTTGCAGTGACATATTATAGCATCTAGGACTCTTTGTCATCATTATGGAAATTGGTTGATTTTTCAGGAATCCATTTGATGATCCTTGTTAGTGATAAAATGCAGGTATGATGAATAGTGTTTATTATATCATTTCATAAAAAATATGAGCATACTAAGTAGATGTAATTAATTCAAATCTCATTTATTTGGTGCCTCCTAAATGCTTTTACATATTTTGACATTTATTTGACTTTTTCCTTATGTTATTTCATAGGGAAAAAAATGAAGAGAAAATATAATTTGAAAGCATTTTCTGATCTCTTTGAAGGATATCTTTAGTACATTATCAGAGAACTTTAAGGTTTTTGTTTTTGTTTTCTGAAAGGAATAAAAGAAAGACATGGGCTAGAGGAAAAATAACTTTGTCTTTTTAAAAAATTCTATTGTTAAAAAATATAAATCTTTCTCATTACTGTATACTCCAAAATACCAATTTTAAGTATCAAGTCTCTACTTGGACACACACATTTTCATGTAGTTTTCAAGATATTTGCTTTGTTTGGGCTGCATAATTATTCCTATACACCAGAAATAAATATTTAGCCTTTCTCAGTCACCCTTTTTTCCACATAGTGCTTTCAAAAATACGCTTCAAAAATAGGCCATCGGTTTTTCTAGTGGGTAAATCTTGTAAGCATTATGTGTGACTAAAACCTACCCCTAAATATTTCTAGTTACTAAAATTGGGAAGGAAAATATTAAGGCATTTAATATTTTTTAGAAACTTACTTTTTCCACCATTATCTATTTCTAAAAGGAGTTATAGTACATAATTTTAAGAAGATATGCATTAGTTAATTCTGAAAAGGAGTTATAGAATGTGGAGTGTCATTTGATGGTAGAGATCATCTAGCTCAGGAGTCAGTAAACTCTAGCCTGTGGGTGTCAGCTTCTTTTGCAAATAAAGTTTTATTGGAACACAGATACACATACTCGTTTATGTGTTGACTATGGCTGCTTTCACATTAAGGCAGCAGAGTTAAGTAGTTGAAACAAGACCATATGGCCCAGAAAAACAAACAAAAAATTACTATTTGGTATTTTATATAACAGTGTTTGCCAGCCTCTGATCTAGTTGAAACTTTTTTTTTTTTTTAAAGATTTTATTTATTTGACAGACAGAGATCACAGGTAGGCAGAGAGGCAGGCAGAGAGAGAGGAGGAAGCAGGCTCCCCACTGAGCAGAGAGCCCGATGCGGGGCTCGATCCCAGGACCTGAGATCATGACCCGAGCCGAAGGCAGAGGCTTAACCCACTGAGCCACCCAGGCGCCCCTAGTTGAAACTTTTATTTTTGTAGATGATGATTACTCCCAAAAGACTGATAAGCACATTAACACACACAACTAGTGAATTGCTGACTTTGAAATATAGTGCAAGAAAATCATATTTGTATTTCTGTATATAGAGCAATAGTGTAGCCTCTTCTACAGTAACTGGTTTTTGTGTGTTGAATAGGTATAGGTATTAATATATAACTTGAAATTTGGTCGTGTGGTGGATGCTGTGATGCTGTGACGGTCCACCCTTCAGAAATAAAAGACTGCATTTTTCCAGCTTCTGGAAACTTTACCAACAGAAAACCCTCATCTATCAGATACCTACAAAATTGTGTTGAAGAGACTTGCCATATCCAAGGTCAAGCCTGCTTCCTGGGTGGCCAGCATGCAGAGAGGAGGAAGTTTAAAGACCTGGCCCCATTTATCTAACTCAGGAAAATGTGGAAGGGATTTTTCTTTTTTGCAGCTCTTCATTGGGCAGGATTGGCTAAGGAGGGTTTCAGTGAGGTAGCATTGCAGCTAAATTTCTCCTATGGCCTAATTTTCCTTCCTTCCTTCCCTACTCTCCCCTCCCACAGGTGTTGATCCCAAGAACATTCTCTAATAAGCCTCCTGCTGGTTAATTTCTCTCTTAGAGTCTGTTTCCTGGGGAGCCTATCATGGTAAGTTGCCATTAACAGAATAAATACTAAGAACATTTCCAAATCAGTGTTTGAGATTCAACTCAGACCATTAATTCAACAACACCTATTTAGTAAGAATACACTGTCTTTCATAAGTGTAAGCTTTTCCTGTTTCTTTGTAGAATGGTTTCATTAGCTGATTTGGTGGAGCTTGTTTTCTAATGTAAGTTAATGATGCAATTATTGGAGTTCGTTCCTTCAGAATTTGAATTCTAGGATGTTGCAAATTGTTGAACATGTCTCTCTGCACCTTATACTGACAAACAAGGAAGTTGTCCTGGCCCCTTTTAACTACCGTGTTGCTAACAACACAGTGATTAATGAAAACTGAGAGTAGATAATGGTAATGATGGGAGAAAGTTCAGTGACATCCCACTAACCATTAGCATGAGATTTCTCCTTTATATCTTCTATGTCTTTTCTATTTTAAGTCTTAATCATGCAGTGAGAAAAAAATAGATGATTAGCCTAAATTCTATCTAGATCATGATTTTACTTAGATATTAATGATTATTGCATTTAATTTAACTGAGAAATGCAGGGTTTGAACTACTGAAATGTGCAATAGAAGTGGAAAAGCTGCTTGGGAGAAAAAAACACAGATTATAATTTTTATTTCTGCTATCTTCTGGCATTTTTAGTGGTTTATACCCACTGAATGGTTTTACAAAGTAAAACTAAACAAATAAAAGTGAATGAGGATATATAAAGAAGTGCTTAAGTAGCCCTGTCAAAGATAGAGTGACAAAGTAATATAAATATCAGGCATGTTCTGTAAATATGTGGCACTCAATCCAAAGCCATTTAAAACCTTGAAAGGACTAGAAACATAATATAACATAATATAATTGAATGGGACTATATCAGTTTAACTGTTTTCCTAGAATTTATTGTGTTGTATTTTTTTATTGTATTTTTTTCAGATATGGATTTTTAACTTCTAAATTCACACTTAAGCATTAGCTTTTAAATGTGTCATCAAAATGTGTGCCATTGGCATACACACAAAAAGGTTTAATAGTGTTTAGATTTCTGTCCTGGCTCAGACGATTTACACTGAAAGCTTCTTGGTAAATCACGGCCCTCTCATACCATCATAAATGAGTGGAAATTCTCTACAATTTACTGGCTAGGGTTAAATTATGTCACTTAAATATATAAACAACAATCTTAAAAAATGAACACTGTTACAAAATGCACAGGGAGACTAGTGTCATCAAATGTCCAGGTTTGTGGTACCATTTGTTAATCTTGGTTTTTTTTTTTTTTTTTTTTAGATTTTATTTATTTATTTGACAGACAGAGATCACAAGTAGGCAGAGAGACAGGCAGAGAGAGGGAGGAGGAAACAGCCTCCCCACTTGAGCAGAGAGCCTGATGCGGGGCTCGATCCCAGGACCCTAAGATTATGACCTGAGCCAAAGGCAGAGATTTTAACCCATTGAGCCACCCAGGTGCCCCCCATTTGTTAATATTTTTAAAAGTTTTAATGAAATGTGTCACTCAGAATCAGAAAGATATACTCACAGAGAAAATGCTGAGATTTTGTTGAGACAAAAATAGTCTTGTTCGAAGAGAGCTATTTTAGCTGTCCAGGTTGTGATACTCCTACTTAAGTCTATTTTTTTAATGGATAAATTTTCAGGATATATCTTAGAGTTGTCTGAATAACTGTTACCAGATGAGTAGAATAACATTACTAGATTGTCAATGCAGAAACAATGGGTCAAATGATTTCAGGCATGAACAACTGAGAAAATGCACAGTCTCCCATTTAATATGCTTGCACATTTTATTTTAAAACATAATCTATCAGGGGAACCTGGGTGGCTCATTTGGTTGGGCAGCTTGATTTGGTTGACTCTTGATTTTGGCTCAGGTCGTGATCTCAGGGTCTTAGAATCAAGCTCTCGAGCTCTGCCCTCAACATGAAGTCTTCTTGAGATTCTCTCTCTCCCTCCCCATCCTGTCACTCATGTACTTGCTCTCACTCTCTCTCTCTAAAACAAATAAATAAAATTTGTTTTAAAATATATTTATTAGGGGCACCTGGGTGGCTCAGTGGGTTAAGCTTCTGCCTTCGGCTTAGGTCATGATCTCAGGGTCCTGGGATCGAGTCCCGCGTCAGGCTCTCTGCTCGTCGGGGAGCCTGCTTCCCTCTCTCTCTCTCTGCCTGCCTCTCTATCTACTTGTGATCTCTCTCTGTCAAATAAATAAATAAAATCTTAAAAAAAAAATAAATAAAAATTAAAATCTATTTATTAGGCCAATGACAAGTCACCATAAGACCCTAGCCCTGTTTTCTGTTGTAGCAGGCAGTTTATATTCAAATGCAGGTGTTTAGCGTCCCTTAAGCAAATGAGTAAGTGAAAGATAAAGGCTTCCAGGACAGTATTTCTCAAAGGATGGTTTCTGTGGGACACCTGTATCAATGCTTTTGTGTGGCTCCTTAAAATGTTGGCTCAATTGTAGACTATGGTTTCTAAATACCAATATGTAGCCTCCAAATGTACTAGGAACTGGAAATGGGCAGAGAGTGCTGGGCATGCTGCCAGAGTGCCCGAGTGCTCATCACTGATGCCACTATGGGGTGCAGGTGATTGTGCCTTTCCCCATCCTGACATATAGGAAGCTATAATACCTGGAAGAGGATAATTGGATGCTTTAAAATCCTGTTGGTAACCATTAGAAATTTCTGGTTTATCTGGCTTATGTAGATGCTCAACATGTTTTACATTGAATGAATGGAATTCATTGTGGTCTCTGCTGGCCACTGACACAATTCACAGGATACTTCTTCATTTCTCTGAACTTCATTTTCCTCATCCCTAGAACAAGGTTGCCAACAATACTCTTCCTTGGGGGTTTTTTCTAAAGTAAAATAAGATAATATATGAACTCCCTCTGGAAATGAACAACCTCCAAACTGTTATAAGACTGAAGGATTAGAAATGTGTGTGTATAAGGCTTCTTTTCTCATAGTTCAGATACTAATATTTTAGAAATAAAAAGCAGTGCCAGCTGCTAATCAAAATAAAGTAGATAATCCTGATTGGAGAAATATTTTTATGGGACTCAATCTCCTTTTTTTTTTTAGTGTAGCTTATAAATACTAAATATTTTACATCTTTTTCTTATGAAATAAGATATAGGAGCTGTGAAGTGGTCAGATGTCCTTTTTGGATCTTGCTTACCCATCCAGGTTCAACAGCATTTATTATGTGGTATTTTCTCAGAGACTGTCAAACTCTAACCTCTTCACTGAGTGCAAAACTTATAAATAAACACAATTTCCTCCCTAAATTCTCACTAGGGCATCTTACATGAATTTCAAACTTATGATGACAATAAATGCATAACTATTTGTATTAGCATAAGGAAATAATAAATACATTATTTTTAGTGTTCCTCCCTCAGGTACTAATTAATGCCTTTTCCTCCCCTATTCTTTGTGTTTATCAATTAGTATTCTACTCTATGGAGGTACCAGAGTTTGTTTTCCCATTTACCAGATGAGGGACATTTGAGTTGCTTCTAGTTTTTAGTATTTGTTGAAAAAATACTGTAAGCACTTGAATAAACATTTTTGGGTGAACACTAGCCATCCTTTCTCAAAGAAAAGAAACACAGGTGTTGAAAGTCTCTTTCCGTGAGAGATTTGGAAGATGTCATCAGTACCTTCTACTGTACTGTCTGAGTTCTGACAATGAAGTAACTTTTTAATGGGAAAAAAAAACAAAAACAAAAACAAACAAACAAACAAAAACTATTCAAAGACCAATAACATAGGTCAATACATAACCTTTGAAGTCTTTGTCTTTCTCTCCAACCTGATCAAATTTCTCCTCCCCTTCTCTATTCTCATCCCTCTATCAGTTCTCTAGATGTTAAAAAGACCCTTAAGATGAGGATTTCATTCGTTGGAAATATATTCTCCACTCCTTCTCCTTCCCTTTAATATGGATCATTCTTAGACACCTTTCACATTTTGACTTAGCCCTTACTACTCAGAGTTAACTTTCCTTCCTTGACTCTTCAGGCCACGTTAAGGCCCTAGTTCATATTCTAAATTGGCAGCTACTGCCTTTCTTTTGCAAAAGTGATGTGTTATTTAGGATATTTCCTCTTGTAAGTGGGGAAACCATCTCAATAAGAAAAAAAGACAATTTAGTGTCCCCTATAATAGAAAACTCCAAATTTAGGGCCTGATAAGGGTAGGGCTACATTCAGAAACAAGTTTCCAGTATGACTCTGCCTTTAGGTTGTTGTCTTCTTTCCTGGATTTCACATGGAAATTTCTAGCAGTCCTAGATTTGCATTCTTCCAACTTCAAATCTAGGGGTAACGGTAATAGAAAATACTTCTCTTCACATGCACTGAAGTCTCCTTATGACTCATTCAGCCTAATTATGCCATATGTTCACCTCAGAAGTAATCAGTGGATTTGGGGGATCGCCGTGCTGTGGGAAGGCCCATCTAAAGGCACTGTTTAAGACAGTTCCAATAAGAGCTGGGGAACTTTTATGCAAAGCATGACATTGGACAGAAATTCCATCATTTGAGTTTGGCACATTGGTGCTTCCATAGCTGTTCCAGGGAAAGTAAGTGTAGGCTTAGAACCCAAATATTGTTTAGAAAATCCCTTCACTAAGTTCGGTAGAAAGTTTTCAGTAATTGTGGTAGGACAATAGAAAAAGACAAGAAATATAAAAACGTGAAGGTTTTACATCTTGGCAAGTATTTTTGAAGAATGAATCAGCAATGGTCAAGTGAAAGAGGCATGTTGATCCTAGACCAGAGCGCCAATATACCCATAAAGTCTGGAACACTAAAAGAAAACTTTTATTAAAAATAAAAACAAAATTTACATAACGTATTCATTCCAGTGTAACTGAATGCATTCTTAATGCAGTTCAGTTATTTATTCCATTGTAAACAGCAAGTACCAAACTCAATATTCCCAGAAAAAAAAAATGATGAGGTCAAATAATTAGATTCTTGAGAAAGTAGTTTATAGATGTCTACCAGTAAATGCAGGTTTAAGAAGTAAAAAGATTCTTAGAAAAGCTTTCCTTGTCAAACCTTTATACATCTTATTAAATTCAAAATTGGTGACTGAAATTTAAGTTGTGTAGAAATTCTGTGATGACTTTAAGAGGCAAAATTAAGCAAAAACTCAAAATACATACAGTTCTTACAAGCCTTAAATGTTTGTCACCTATCAATATCACAATTATAGACTAATAAAAGATAGTTTTCTTATGGCTGCTAATGATTTACCCATCATTGTCTGAGTAGCTACATGAAAACAACTGGCCTTGAGGAACACATACCAAATATATAAAGTTTTATAAATTGGTGTGATGTTGGGCTCCCCGCCGAGGGGAGGAGGCGCCCAGGCCAGCCAGAGGCCTCTCCTTGGGGCTGAGCGGGATGGCGAGTGTCGCGAACCCGGAACGCACCCACAGAAGACACCGGGCTCGGGGGATCTGTCGAAGCAGGATCTCACTTTACTGTGCGGGGGCACACCTTATATAGAGCAGCAGAAGGGAAGTGAGGACAGAGGGGGAAGAGCCAATAAGATTATGCCAAGTAGCAGTTGCTGGGTAAGGTGTGTTGGGCGAGAGGAGGAAGTGCCATAGGTTTCAGGAACCGAAACTGTGAAATTGGCGCCTTGTTGGCCGGAAGAGACGGCAAGCCGGCGCCATCTTTATTCTGGGCTGCACCCTGTGGAGGCACCTCTAGTTATGTGCCTTACATTTCCCCCTTTTGTTTTTGTAGGCATGACTTCTGTCTTAGGTTGCCAGTGACAAGACAACAGGCTTACCCGTCATTGAGGGTCATACAGCGTAGGTATGTCCTCTGTCTTAGGTTGCTCTGTGTCTTTCATTGGTCTTACCTGTCACTGAATATCACGCTGCTATGAGGGGCATCTCTTTTAAGGCCTGTCTTAGGTCGCTCCAACCGGTATGGAGTCTTACCCATCATTGGCCAAAAGAGATTAGTGATATATCTCTTCATCGCGGGTGGCCAGCCTTTGGTAATGTACTTGAACGCTCATAAGCTGAATGGCTTCCATCCTCTTTTGTATAAATTGAGTTAGCTTATTGATAAAGCAGGGGCCAAAGGAAACGACAAGGAGCAGAATAAAGAGGGGGCCCAGAAGAGGGAGGAAGTATGGGAGAAGGCCACCGAAGCCGGTCCCGAACGGACTGTTCCACATCTCGTGACGCCTCTTTTCCAGGTCTTCCTGCAAAAACAAGCAGATGCCTTCCTTTTCGGCAGTTAAAAGATCAAGACCCCTGCGGTTTTGGAGTACTACAGTGGCTAAGGAGTCTAATTGTTCCTGGAGGTTTAAGATGTTTAAACCCACGACATGGGATTGAACTGTGACACCTAGAACGAAAGACTGCCTGGGAATCCAGAATATCAGATGTCCTACACTGGCTTAGAACTCTGACCCATGCTGCTATAACTATGTCCAATGGCCATGAAGAGATGTTTTGTGAGTCTCCTCCAGAAGTTAGGAATATACCTCAAACATCCCTAAAGTTCCATAATAACTCACAATAGATCTATGAAGCCCAGGGTCAAGTGATGGGATGTCACTGTTTTGGCTTCTAACAATGGTTCCAGAAACGACCAGTATTCTTCCTTAACCCACCCTAGCACGCTGATCAGGCTAATTTAAATTCCTCTCTCAAGACATGTTGATAAACTCGGTGTCCCTCATATTCTGGCTACAGACAGCAGTATTTTGCCCTCAATGCTTTGGTTTGCACTTCCCCACACTGTGGCTCAGTAATGCCTCTGCTTTTTCCCACTATTGTTTGGAGATCATCAATCATTTGTTGGGAGAGTGTTTTATAAAAATGGAGAGAGGTGCCCAAACCAGCCGACCCAGTGGCTACCCCGGCAGTGATGCCGAGCCCCAATAAGAGAGGGATGGCGGGATTGGCTCGAGCATTTCTCTCTGCAATTTGTTGGCATTCCTCCTTGTATAGGGCTGTCCACTTTATATATAAGGCCCCTGGAAGAACGGCCCTAGCTAGCGACCGCCAGTACTACATTGGTGAGATCTCTGGGGGTGGTGTATTCTTCCCCTACTCCCCCTCTTTTTATTTTTTGTAATGTGGTCTTGAAGGTTAAGTGGGCTCTCTCCACTATTCAGCAGACTAAAAAGCTCAGCTGCTGTACATGGGGCATGGGCCAGACCTTGGAGGATGGTTTCTGTCCATGGGGCATTGGGCCCATCCTCTAATACTGCCTTTTAGAGCTCCTTAAGGTCCCCAGGTTCCCATGGGTACCAAGGAGCCAGACAGTTGCCTCCTGGGTTAACGTTTACGGGGAAAAGAGAGCAGCTGGAAGGCTCAGGGGAGGTATGCTCTGGAGGGGGGGGGGGCAATAAGGAGGCAGAGGAGTGGGCGCTGATGGTTGGAGGAAGGGGTTAGTAGAAGGGGGGCGCGTAAGAGGGCCTTCAGCCCGAGATTTGGGTTGGAGATCCGGGGGCCAAGGAGCTGCATCAAAGGGATCTAGCGAGGGATAGAGCCTCTTTGGTTTAACAGGGGGGTCTCCAGTGGTGTTTGAGACGGTGGAGGCGGGCTCCTTTGAGGGCTGGTGGGATTCATTTGGGGCAGCTGCTTCGGGAGGGTCCTTAGTGGCCTCAGGTTGTGTGGGGAGAGGAGTTTGGGATCTAGGGGGGCAGGATGTCTCCTTTGACCCCTTGGGAGGTCGGAGAGGAAAGCAACTTTTTAATGCTGCAAGGGTAGGGTATGTACCCAGGGGGAGGACTTCACCGCTGTTGACAAGGGCTTTGCGAACTAATTGTTCGATACGGTCCCAGGTGTCCCAGTAAAAGAGATTACTTTCAGGCAGCCAAGGGGCGACTTTAATAAGGGTTTCCCATGTTTTAAGAGCCTGGGAGTCGGTGAGGGAAAGACCACGGCTCTTCAGAAGGAAGCGTAGGGATTCTAAGGAAGGGTCATTTTTAGAAGAGGACTGCCCCATAGCTTATGGGGGTACACTCACCCATAGACCGATTGGCCCGTCAGTGAGAAGAGCGAGGTTCCTCACACGGGGCACCAGTTGTTGGGCTCCCCGCCGAGGGGAGGAGGTGCCCGGGCCAGCCAGAGGCCTTTCCTTGGGGCTGAGCGGGATGGCGAGTGTCGCGAACCCGGAACACACCCACAGAAGACACCGGGCTCGGGGGATCTGTCGAAGCAGGATCTCACTTTATTGTGCGGGGGCACACCTTATATAGAGCAGCAGAAGGGAAGTGAGGACAGAGGGGGAAGAGCCAATAAGATTATGCCAAGTAGCAGTTGCTGGGTAAGGCGTGTCGGGCGAGAGGAGGAAGTGCCATAGGTTTCAGGAACCGAAACTGTGAAATTGGCGCCTTGTTGGCCGGAAGAGATGGCAAGCCGGCGCCATCTTTATTCTGGGCTGCACCCTGTGGAGGCACCTCTAGTTATGTGCCTTACAGTGTGATATTGTCTCAAAGAAATTTCAGTTTGGTTTCCTTATCCTATTTAAGTTGAAGGGGATATGGGATTCCTACTGTATGCTTGGGTGATTTTGATGAGAAAATCAAGATGCCCAAAATTTTGGTATGTCTAAAGCAACAACTGTGCGTCATATTGTCAATACGTTGAGTTTGCTGTTATGTGAGAAGTGAACATGTATATGAAGGAGACTGTGTCTATAATAATTTGGGTCCAGAGTTTTCTGTGGGTTTAGAATTGTCCATTTGTCTGGAGTCTCCCTTTTCCCAAAATGTTGTTTGTCTGACACACCTACGTATTTGGAGGGGTAAATCTATCTTGGTTATTTATATGTATAGAGTGATACATTTGTTTGGACTCATTTTGGTGTTGGGCATACTATTGAAATTACCAGTACTTCCTGAATCCTCAAAAGTTTAAAGCAAGGCTTGCTCCTCTAGCTAGTATTGAGACTCAAGGGAAATCTGGTGAGAGGTCTTGCTGGAACTCAGGTTCTCAATGCTCCAGCATGATCATTGGTATATATGTTCAGTCCTTCAGAAATATCTCAACCCCTTGAGATGGCAAGTCCATTGTCACCTGTCATAACTATACCTTCCCTGCCACAATTCTGATATAAACGTTCAGTATTACCTACAAGAACACCAAAGCAGCTCTTAAGTCTGACCTAAACTCATCTTCTCATAGTACCTCTATCCATGGCTGAGGGCTTCTAAACAATTATGATTCTAATAGCTACCCTCCTATCTTTGCATCTTCAGAATGAGGGCTTGTAGGAGGTTGAAAACTGGCTTATCCAGTGGGAGCCAGGCACCAGCATGAGAGAGTCTGGGCTTCACTCCAGGCTTTAGCATTCAAAGGCTATCTCACCTCAAAACAGCCAGTTAACAACCTCTATAGATTTTAAGGATGATTAATAATAATAATAATAATAATAATACCTAAACAATAAGGTTATTGTGAAAATTCAATTAGACTCAGATTCAGTTAGTTACAAGGCAGTTTCCGGAATACAGTAAGAATAATAATAATTAAAAAACTGATAGCTATTTCCTTAGTCCTATTTCTTTAAGTTTTAGTTGTATGTGATTTTCATGTACTCAGTAGAAGCTTGTTGTCACAGATTAGCTAGATGGTTATGATAGATGTAATTCTAAGATGAGCCCAAGATTCCTGCTTCTGGAATGAACATTACTTGAGTATTATAAAAGTATTCAATATTATATATAAAAACATAATAATGAATTATTATAGAAGAATATATAGTTATTCAAGGCTGGGTGAACATGACTTGAAAATCCTTTTTCCTTGTGTGTAAGTGGAATTTGTGAATATTACAGAATCTTACTTCTGTGATGATGTTACCTTATATGTCAAAAGAGATTCTGTAGATGTTAATTAAGCTCTCTAATCATTTGACTTTGATTTAAACAAAAAAGGAGAATATCCTGAATGGGCATGATAAACAACTAACCAGATAAATTCTTTAAAATGATTTCTCAGAAGTCAAAGAGATTAGAGACCTTTTACTGATGTTTTGAAAGGAAGCAACTTACGGCCATGCTTTGGAAGGGGAGACATGGAAGACAATGGTAGACAGCCTGTAAGTGCTGAATGCCTCAGTCTATAGACGTAAGAAATTAATTCTGCCCAAATCTAGTGAGCTTAAAATAACTCTGAGTATTAGATGAGACACCTTAATTTCAGCCTGGTTAGACCCAGAGCAGAGGATCTGGCTAATCTGTACCCAGATACTTGACTTGTAGAAACTGCAAGCTGATGGCAAACACTGTTTTAAGCCAGTAAGTTTGTGGTACTTCATTATCCAACAATAGAAAACTAATACAAGGGATTATATGAAAACAATCCTGAGCCAAATTTTATCTCTATGTCCAGATAAAATTATTTTAATACAAGTAATACCCAAACCTATTGATTTTAATTGTAGAAGGAAGTAAAAAGAGAGAAATTATCCTATATATAATAGGAAAGTCCCAATATTGACTCTATTTCCTGAAATTATTAGTATTCAATTAGCCACTGCAGTATTTGTAAGTTGCTATTTCAAAAAGAGAAATTGTTTTGTTATGCAATGCCAACATCGTAAGATAGTTCCTACTGCTTTTCCAGAGTCAAATAGATGTTAAGAACTGATTTGCAGCTGTTATAAAGAAGAGAATTTACAAGCTTTTAGCTATTTTGCTATTACTTTATTGTTTAGGATATCATGGGGAAAGGGATATAAAATGGGAGTATTTTCATTCTGTTTATGATCCTCTTCTTATATGGAGAGAGAAGTCATCAGTGTGTCTGTTCTTATAGTTAAATCTTACAGGCTTTACTGAAAATCGAAGAGCAATAAAAGCAGATGGTAGTTTTACTTGAGAAATGTTTATCTTAGCTCCACTTCTCAGGTTGTGTAGACATATATGGACATAAAATAACCTAGGGCAGTACAGACTTGTCTCGCTTCACTTCAATGGTGGCACTCCTGGGAAAAAAGATGGTTGTGTGTACTATCAACATCATGATTTGCACCTATTTATTTAATTTTCATTCTGGTCAAATTTTTATTTAAATATCAAAGAAATGTTAATCTTTAGGAAACATTTGTATCATCACTAGAGGACAGTAAAAGTCAGCATCCACAGGAGAAGAAGAAAAAAATTTTTCATGGTATGATAGCACAGTAAAAATTGAGGGCTAGAGAAAGATGTTGATTTGATTCTTAACTTGTAAAAAAATATATATACATTGTAAGGTGTATGAAGATGAGATTTCCAAAATTTTATTTTTAGTATAATCTTATTATTTTTTTCTAAATTTTTATTATCAGTGGCTCTAAGACTGCAGAGATGATATAGCATGGGAGAGTCAGGCTGGTGAAAATCTCAACGCTGACAATACTTACAAGAAATAAAATGAAAACTTGTTCATGGAAATACAATTGCCCTTGTTTGAGGTAGATTTCAAAATAAAGTGGCCACACCATAACATGGTTACAGTTTGGACAATGGTGCCTGTTACAGAAAAGAGTCAAGTCCCAGATAAATTCAGGTTATCTGAATTTACAAACACAGAAAAGTGATTAAAGCAAGCAAGAAATAAGTAAATAATATATTATTTATATATTAACAAATATATTCTAACAGCCTAGTAAAAGAATCATTGAAAATGACTGGTTAAGATATGTTCTCAGAATGCATAAATATTTATTTCCAAATTATAAGTTTTCAACACAATATATTTCAACAGTGGCAAAATCGTAGCTAGTAAAACTGAAATACCCACAGTTTTTACACCTGTTTTAAATTCTTCACCTCTAAAATAAAATAGATATTGAGGAGAATCTAACTGGACACATTGCCGAAGTTCTGAATTCTTGCTTCAGCTTTGGTATGGTAACCAAGTGGATAATGAAAATATACATAAAAAATTCATTTTGTATGTTTATGTGAGAAATGTTAATTTTTTCAATTCCCTTAGCAAGATAAACACATAGCATCTAAGTTCGAGTCTTTTTTTTTTTTTTTTTTTTTTTAAGACTTTGTTTTATGGAAAATCTTGGTCTGTGCCATCCTGGTCTTTCTGACGAATATCATAACATGGACTCCTAGGGAGGAGTTGGCATTTCCCAGAAGGTCCCTAGGTCCTTGGGCAGCATGGCCTGTATTATTTCCAATTTAGAACAATATGGTTGTAAAATTAAGGACATTGTCATGAAAAGAAGGGAACAGGGACATGATTAATGCTAGAGCAACCAACAAATGCCCACTAAAAAATTATATTTGAGTTCTTATTTAATTTAATTAATATACTTTCTTTACCCTGATAATATTGATAAAAATTAATCATATTTTATAAGAAATTGTATTTTAATAACAACATTTTATTGGAAAAAAGTGAATTTATTTAACTAAAATAAATTATTATTTAATTAAAATAAATTAGCTAACTATTCAACTCAAGAGTTTAAAGTTAAAAAATATTCTAAACAAGCTAAAGAAAACTAATGGGAAGGAAAAAGTTATAGTTGAGACCAAACTTAGGTAATAGCTTTACTAAAAACAGTATAATCGCAAACTAACTCAATTACCAAAATTGAATAAAAGTTGTGAAAATAACTGGAGATTTTTAAATTATCAAGCAGTTTTAAATAAAAAGAAATAGCTAACTCAGTTCTCTAGGTATGATCATTCAAACCTTTAAGTAATAGATAATTTCAAAATTGCATTGCCATTTGAAAGAGAAAACATGTTTATAAAGTCCTACAATCAAGCAACACTCTGAAATCTAGTATCACAGAAATCTAAATTTATCCACGCTTGGTGTATAAGCACTCCTACCTACAGGTGTTGTTGTTGTTGTTGTTGTTTTAAAGATTTTGTTTATTTCTTTGACAGAGAGATCACAAGTAGGCAGAGAGGCAGGGGGGAAGCAGGCTCCCTGCTGAGCAGAGAGCCCTATGCAGGGCTTGATCCCAGGACTCTGGGATCATGACCTGAACCTAAGGCAGAGGCTTTAACCCACTGAGCCACCCAGGCACCCCTCAGGTGATGGTTTTGAGTGGTGGTAGCTGGGAGAGCTACATTATATTTCCATTGTGATAGGTCTTCATCAGTCAGGGAATGTAATCAGGGTCTTCCTCTTAAAGACAGAGTCACTTTGGATAAAATGCTGTGTTCAGTTTCTGCTCTCTTCCTCTTCTTCTCCAACTCCCCGCTCCAAGGTTTTGACAAAGGTTTTAGAGAGGGCTTGTGACCTTGAATCAACAAAGGAAGACTGGAGGTATTTGGATTAACAAAGTGTCCTCTGCAGACTTGCTGGACTCTGCTCTGAAATATCTGGTCTAGGCTTCTCGGGACTGGTATCTTCTGGAGGAACATGTAATAATTTCTGGCTTCGGGAGGGCATGATGTGGTCTGGCAGCCCCTTGCTGAGGTCCTTAATCCTGGCCATTTACCAGTGCACTCACAATCTTCACACCCCACACATTCTTTTTAAGTTCATGCCTCTCTGGTCCCTGGGCTTTCTCAACACTTCTCTGCCAACTTTCTGGTCACCTGGATAGTTCTGGGTTCTTTTCTCATGATTCCCAGCACAGAGGAATCCAGATGGGCTTCTGGCTTACCCATCTAGCTGCTTTTTGCTGCTGCTGCACTGCTACTCTGGATCTTTGTGGAAAGTAACAGTCTGTGGCACCTCACTAGAGGACTGAAAGTATGCCAGTAGCTCTTAATGGCAATAGCTAATTATTGCTATCTCTGCTCATATGTTCATCCTTCTGGGCAAGCTTGGAGCACAAATCATGTGGATCTGACCCCCTATATGCCTAAATCTCCCTTCTTGAACTGTCTAGTGGAACCAAAATTCTTAGGCTTTCTTCAAATCCTTTCAGCCTATGGAGGACCCACTTCCCCACCCATGTAATATTCTATGCTCATGTAATCCAAAGCTATCACTTTTGATGCTTAAAGATAGAATGATGGATTTCAGAAAATCCTTTTTCTCTGGACCGTTCTCTGCTTTCACAAATACAGTTTTGCTAAAGAGGTCATGCAAGTCAGCTTTATGACCCAAAGCTGATCAATGGCCTCTTTCTTCTAGGAAATCAGTAAAGATTTCAGAACATATAGATTTTCCATGAAGATTAAGTGATAAAAAGCAGGCCAAGTCCTCAGCACAGTGCTCACCTTACAGTGATCATTCAGCACATGTTGGCTGCTATGATTATTGTGGTAATTCCCCTGTCATCAAGGGGAAATTCCCAATCATTTCTTAAAAATCAATTTATCTTTTCAGAGAATGCCTTTGAATATTGTTTTGGATGTGGGCTTCTTCAACAAGGCTTTGCACAAACTTTTTTCTCAGATCTTCCCTTTTTTCTTCTCTATAAAATCTCTCTGGATTCTAGTGAATTTCTGTGCATGTATCCTCTGCATATTTCCCTTGGGGACTCTTCTTTTATACCCTCCCTGCATTTTCTCCCTGCATTTGCTTATTTTTCCTGTATATTGTCTGTATAGACTCACCACATACTCCTTTCTGTGTCCTTTCCCTCCTGTCCAGCACTCTCCTAACCTGAGCCATCAGACACAGTTTAGTACCTCTGTACGCTTTTGGATGATTATTTTTTTCCTCCTCCACTTAGTTTCAACTTCACCTGTAAGAGCTATATGCTTCTTCTAATACATGCTTCTAATTCTTTACATCCTTTTGTATTCCTAGTATGCCTTCACCTTTAAAACTATATATATATATATATATATATATATATATATATATATATATATATATATATATATATATGTTTAAATTATTTCATGGTCACTTCATCTGCTTTTTCCATGTTTTCCATTAGCAATGTGAGTCCTTCACACACAAAATTCTGGGTAACAGATTTCTTCTATTTTTTTTTTTTTTTTGCTTTTGCATTTGAAATTATTCTTTTTAGAGATGACAAGAACTGGTAAGCATGTGAGCATCCTGAAGTCAAACTCCACAAGTTTACCACTGAGTCTTTTCTTTTGCATTTTAGATAATCCCAGTTTGCTTACTTTCAGAAGTCATTGTTTACTGAAGTCACAACTATGAGAAATGAGAATAAGGTTTTCCTCACAAAGATTTAAGTAATTCAAAGGAATTATTTCTGTGGAATTAACCTAGTCTATGGTTAAAGGTACACTGTGAAGGTACCTTTTTAACAAAAAACTGAATTATCATCAGGAGAGAGTTATGTGTTGTGAGATGAGATTTTCCTCATTCAGGAAATAAGCATTCATCATGATAAGTGGTTTTACTATAGGACAGGAGACTTTACTTTGTTTCTAATATGGAAGTAGCATTATTTTCTGAGGTGTATGTGGCAGTGTGTATGTGACATGAGTGAAAGCAGAGGAAAAACAAGGCATACTGGCCCAGAGCGTCAGTTTGTTCTATGGTAACTCATATAAAACATCCTTTTAAAAATGATAAAACAAACCACATTGTCAATTCAATCCAAAATAGACCAGAGAATAAGGTAAAATATGAAAAATTAAAGGGATTTTTCTATTTCTGTTGGGAGATAGTGGACCCGGCTCTCACATCATTCAGAGGCTTGTGTTCTCTTTCCCATCCTGCTAATTAGAGTAAGTTGACAGAGCTGAGAATTTTTAGGAGTCAATGGATGTAACCATATTCATAAGCCAAGAATTCAGAGACCTGATACTAGACTTACCTCCCTTTAACTAAAAGAGGTCGTGATATTTAGTAGATTTAGAATAAATGTTATAAGCCAGAGAAAATTTAAATTTATTTTCTCTACTAGTTATTTGACATTTTTTAAAAATATTTTATTATTTATTTGACAGAGAGAGAGAGAGAGATCACAAGTAGGCAGAGGCAGGCAGAGAGAGAGGTGGAAGCAGGCTCCCTGCTGAGCAGATATTCTGATGTGGGGCTCGATCCCAGGACTCTCGGATCATGACCTGAGCCGAAGGCAGAGGCTTTAACCCACTGAGCCACCCAGGTGCCCCGACATTATTTTTTTAAGAAGAGTATTTCTTCAAAGGCCATATACTTGTAAAATGGATTTTAAATCATTTTGTTCAATACTAAACTAAAAACTTGAAGATATTGCCGTTCAGTTCTGGGAGAACATTTGTTTTTGGCCAGCAATAGCCATCAGATGCACCAGGTTAATGATTACCACACCAAAAGAATGCTCTTTTTTTCTATTTATTATGTACAATCTAGTTATTTTAAGATATTTGAAATTATACGTGGCCTATTTGGAATTTCAACGGATGAGAAAAGGTTCCTAGGTGATAACATCAAAGACTTTCCCTATGCCCTTTTATAAGTTGCCATGGTGATTTTGTGGCAGGGCACTAAACATAGAGGAATGGACCATACTTCCCATCTATCTCCTCAAAGAGAAGTAAGTCAGACAATGCCTGGCTTCTGTGTCACAGTTACTGTGTGATCAATAAAATCCTTCTAAATTCTGATGCTCAGTTATAATGTATTCTTTTATCATATTCAAGAGCCTAAGGCTCATAAGTAACATGGCCAGGAGAAGGAAATGAATTAAGTTGCTGTTTTTAATTTGTTGTAATGTGGCAGGATTGCACAAGAAAATAATTGGAATAAAATTTCATACAAAATATGTCTATGGGTATTAGTAACCTTAGAGGTAGCTGTGGCTGTGGCTTCAAAATGTGTATGTGGTGTCTGGTCCCAGTGAGTTTGGAAGTTATTTTATTAGAAAACAAATGGCTTCAACTAATGAAGTTGTTGGTGGTAGATAGGATTTAAGAAATTCAGATTAGATTTATAAGAATTCAAGAAAACTCTAATTTTATATTCTCTGACACTGTCATGTATGCTCTTGATGCAAATATCTAGGCCGTGGTGAGGTAAAGAAACAGAACATGAATGTTGGGAAGGTATAGTATGATAAAGAATATACTTGGGTTTTGTCCCTGGTTCCTGGTACAGAGCTTTTAAAACTCCGGGAATTTCCTGAGTGAAAAGAATTTCTTTCACATGCCAACATGGTGACTCCTGCTGGGTTCCTGAATAGTTTCTGAATGGGAGCTGGTCCCCAGAAAGACCAAGCATGTGATTGGAGGGTTCAGACATTCAAATGCTAGACCTCTGGGAGATGGCAGGGGAGTAGAGAAGTTTATTTGTGTGGTTGATGATTTAATCAACCTTGTCTACATAATAAAACTCCACTAAGAACTCTGGAAATTGAAGTTAAGGAGTTTCTTTGTTGGTGAACATATTCACCTGGTTGGTACATCCTGATGACACAGAAGATCTGCGTTTGGAATGTTCCCAGACCTCGTCCTATGTATGTTTTTTATGATAAAACTATAAATTAGGTATAGCACTTTCAGTGAGTTCTGTGAGCTTTTCTAGTGATTTATTAAAACTGTGGGGGATAATAAGAACATTGAAATGTGTAGCTAGCTAGCCAGACACTAATTCTGGGTGAATGGTTAGCATTGGAATTGTACTTTAGCATCCCCACTTGATGTTTTATCAGTTGAGGATAGAAGTAGAATAGAAAAGAAGAGACCCTGGTACTCCAACAAATGTCTTTTAAGTGAGGCTACATAGAGTTAATGTCTTTGAATATAAATAAGTATTTTCCACTTTTATTTTTTGGCTAAGCCACTTCCCAGTAGAGTTAAGAATTAGGATGTTTTAAAAGTTTTTGCTCGATGTGAGGTGAGGACAACCTGGTAACTAATGTTTTCCTTTAAGCTGACAAATAAAGTCTGTAGTGAAAAAGCCCATATTGTTGGGATGGAATTTGAAAGGGATCCCTTGTAAATAGAAATAAAGCCTGAAAGATTAAACAAGACTTTCACTCTGAGATCAGTCAGACACCACCGTGTGACTTGAACAGGGAAGCAAGATTTTTTAAAGGATCCCTTCAAGTGCTGAGTGGAGGCTAGGAAAAAGAGGGGACTGACAGGAGTGAGTAGCGTGACCAGTGAAGAAGCTGTTGCAGTAATCTGGGTGGAAGATGAATGGATCAGAGTGGTGGCAGTTGCTAAAGGAAAAGGATTTATAAGAATTCAGGAAACCTCTATTTTTTTTTTTTTAAATTTGTTTGACAGACAGATCACAAGTAGGCAGAGAGAGAAGGAAGTGGGCTCCCTGCAGAGCAGAGAGCCCTATGTGGGGCTCCATCCCAGGACCCTGGGATCATGACCTGAGCTGAAGGCAGAGGCTTTAACCCACTGAGCCACCCAGGTGCTCCTAATTTTATATTCTCTGACACTGTCATGTATGCTCTTGATGCAAATATCTAGGCCTTGGTGAGATAGGGAAATAGAGTGTAGTATGCAAACTTTTAAGTGAAATTGTTCATGTAACTGAAACCAACCATACACTGTGCACTGTTCTATAGTAAAATATAGAGACACACATGCCAGTCTCCACATGTTTATAAGAAAATGCAATCTCATATTTTAAAACACAAAGAACAGAGACAGTATTTGGAAAGAAAATGTTTGCTGAAAGAATTAGACCAAGCCTATTTCTCATTAATTGATGTAAACAGAACACATTTAATTATTACAGGAAGTATAATTGCAAATTCTAACAAAGAATCCTACACTGAGCTTACTAGAAAAGATATATCTGAAATGAAAATGACACACAGAAATATCACTCAGATTCTTAAAGTATGCAAAAATGTAAACCGGATAGCTGCTAACAAAAAATAAAGAGATCTGTATTATTAATATCAAGTATTTTGAAATCAAGTTAAAAAGATTCAATAAGGGAAAAAGATGAACTTTAAAAATCATAGAGGACAAACTTACTGTAAGGTTATAGCCATTATATACATTTATAACACACAGAAAGGAAGAAAACAAGAAAGTGAGGCAAGAAGAGAAGGAGGAAGGAAGGAGGGAAGAAAGAAAGGAAAGGCAGGAGGAAAGAATAGAAACATAAAAGTATACAAAATACAAATACAGGCCAAGGAAAGAGAATTGTCATAAGACACAACAAACCTAGAGAAATTAATCTCATGTCTTTCAGCTCTTCCTAATCAAATATCCCCTGTGCTCCATATCACTCGGCATCAGGGAAATACAAATCAAAACCACAATGAGATATCACCTCACACCAGTCAGAATGGCTAAAATCAACAAGTCAGGAAATGACAGATGCTGGCGAGGATGTGGAGAAAGGGGAACCCTCCTACACTGTTGGTGGGAATGCAAGCTGGTGCAGCCACTCTGGAAAACAGCATGGAGGTTCCTCAGAATGTTGAAAATAGAACTGCCCTATGACCCAGCAATTGCACTATTGGGTATTTACCCTAAAGATACAAATGTAGTGATCCAAAGGGGCACATGCACCCGAATGTTTATAGCAGCAATGTCCACAATAGCCAAACTATGGAAAGAACCTAGATGTCCATCCACAGATGAATGGATCAAGAAGATGTGGTATATATACACAATGGAATACTATGCAGCCATCAAAAGAAATAAAATCTTGCCATTTGCGACAACATGGATGGAACTAGAGCGTATCATGCTTAGCGAAATAAGTCAAGCAGAGAAAGACAACTATCATATGATCTCCCTGATATGAGGAAGTGGTGATGCAACATGGAGGCTTAAGTGGGTAGGAGAAGAATAAATGAAACAAGATGGGATTGGGAGGGAGACAAACCATAAGTGACTCTTAATCTCACAAAACAAACTGAGGGTTGCTGGGGGGAGGGGGTTTGGGAGAAGGGGGTGGGATTATGGACATTGGGGAGGGTATGTGCTTTGGTGAGTGCTGTGAAGTGTGTAAACCTGGTGATTCACAGACCTGTACCCCTGGGGATAAAAATATATGTTTATAAAAAAAAAAAAAAAAAAAAAAAAAGAAAGGACAAATACCCAACTTTTGTAGCAGCATGGACGGGACTGGAAGAGATTATTATGCTGAGTGAAATAAGTCAAGCAGAGAGAGTCAATTATCATATGGTTTCACTTATTTGTGGAGCATAACAAATAGCATGGAGGACATGGGGAGTTAGAGAGGAGAAGGGAGTTGGGGGAAATTGGAAGGGGAGGTGAACCATGAGAGACTATGGACTCTGAAAAACAATCTGAGGATTTTGAAGGGGTGGGGGGTGGGAGTTTGGGGTACTAGGTGGTGGGTATTATAAAGGGCACGAATTGCATGGAGCACTGGGTGTGGTGAAAAATAATGAATACTGTTATGCTGAAAATAAAAAATAAATTAAAAAAAAAAAAAAAAAAAAAAAAAAAAACAAATATCCCCTGTAATGATGAAATAGGTTTTGTGATCATATAATATTTATATTTGAACGATGGACACATATGAAAGTCTTTGCTTTCTTTTCAGGAAATAACATGCGCCTATACTCTACAATCCTTCTGTCTCCATAAATAGTTAATCAATTAATTGCTCAATGACTCAAAATAAACATAGACTACTTTCTTTGAATAATATTAATATTGATATCAACATAGAAATAGAGAAAGAAGAAAACTAAAAATTAAATATCAAAAATAACTCTTGAATAAAAGGAAAAATTTAAAAAGGAGATTGTAAATTATTGAGGCAATAATAGTAAGGAAAACACAACATAACATAATTAATCTATGACTCACATGATCCTGAGAAAAATTAGCAGACTTAAATACTCACACAAATAAATGCAGCATAATCAGTCTCAAAAAATGTCATAAGTCTCATCCTTTATAGTCAACTCCAGTGAAAAAAAAATGGGGACAGAATTTTTGACATTTCCAAAGTTGGAATCTGCCTTTATTTACTTTAATTGTTATTCTGTTTTAAGTATATAGGGCCTTGGTGAGATGCTCCAAGTTTTACACTTTCTATTTTTCTATTCTGTCCTAGGGGTATTGTCCCATCTTTTTTTCCCCCCTCTTTTACTTTTTTAACAGATGTTAGAGGGTGGGCTGTGTGTAGCTTCCCGGGACCTTAATGTTAAGTACCATGAACCACAGTATTCTCAAGCACAGCATAGGCCAGTGGGAGTACTAGAAGCGACTAAAAGACTGGTTTTCTTATGAATTTCACACTCTAATACAGGCAGAAAATGAGAGTTTTTATGAAAAAAAATTAGAGCTAATTTGGGGAATTATTAATTAGTTAGGATATAGAAATTTAAAGTTACAGGGTCCTCTTACAAGTTTTAAGGAGCCCTAATCTGTAAAAATATTTAACAAGCTCATCTAGGAAAGAAATTCTGAATTTCCTCTCCTCTGATCCAGCTAGTTATAATAGCTACATTGATGAATAATGAACATTCTGCCTCTTTTCTTCCCAGAATTTTAGGATATCTCTTTGGAAATCTTGAAATATGTTTGTATGGAGTAAACTAAAAGCCCCTCTGTGTGTGGTTATGGATTGTGGATGGCGAAGAATAAATTTTTTTTTCCTGTCTAGAATGTAAAATTTAGATAGTTAACAATTTTTGATATATGCCAGTGAGCATTAACACATATGTGCATGGTCTATTGGGGCTATAGAGGAATAAGACAAAGTCATGGAAGAGAGAGAATCATAAGCCTCTCACTTTGTTCCATTTCTTTTGAGGACGCCTTGAAACATGTTTTTAATATAGAAGCCATAGCATCTTTGAACAAATGACTCTCTTGGTATGGAGCGTTAACTGGGTCATTGACTGATTTGGAGTGCATGATAATGCTATGCAATCAATATAACCTCCCACATATCTGTAACTAATTGAGGATGTTGTGTATTTCATGATATCTGAGACTCTTTTCCACTGCAGCAAGACTAAAATTGGATAAACTGAATTCTCAGTCCCATTCTCAAAGTGTTCTTTGATTATTATTTTTTTTTTTTTTAAAGATTGGGTGCACGTGAGTGGGGGGAGGAGCATGGGGAGAGGGAGAGAGAAAGTCCCAAGCAGGCTCCATGCTCAGTGTGGAGCCCAATGTGGGGCTTGACCTGAGTTAAAATCAGGAGTCAAACACATAACTGACTAAGCCACCGAGGCATCTCTTCTTCGAAGAGTATTTATTTCCAATTATATTATATGTTATTTTGTAAATAGAAATGCATACCTGGAAATAATATCTTGAAATAATTCTGACTGTGTTTTGGTGCCATTAACAAAAAGCAGGTCAATGAGAGCTAAGCACACATTTGAGGGCTTGTTTCCAAACAGGTCAATGCCCACTCTTTCCAAGCAATGCTCTGTCAGATAATGTGATACATCTGAATGTATCACTCAGAATGCTTCTGAGCATTCTTTAGTAATAGATGCTATTAGGGACCATAAAGAAGGACACACATTTAATATAATATATTGGGTAACTAGATATTTTACATTTTGCTGGAGAATTTTTTGTTTGTTTGTTTGTTTGTTTTAGGGAGGGTGAGAGTGAGAGAGGTAGGGAGACAGCAGAGGGAATGAGAATCCTGAGCCGGCTTCACACCCAGAGTGGAGCCTGACAAGGGGCTTGATCCCACAACCCTGAGATTATGATGTGAACCCAAATCAAGAGTTGGATGCTTAACTAACTGAGCTACCCGGGCACTCCAGTGCTATTTTCCCCCCTATAAATAAATACATGAATTTTGCCTGTATATTTCTATTTGGATTTTTTTGTTGAGATTAGAAAGTTCTAATTGTCCATATATTATACAGATGTTCTAAGTATTTAAACAAGGAGGAATGGTTTTGTTTGAGAGGAAAATAAATACTAGTTGATTTCCAATTCAAAATTTCCCTAAAGGTGAATAAGAGAAAGAGTAGCATTTAAATAGCAAGCTAGTCAAAGTATATTCAAAAATATTTTCTCCAAATATAATCTTAATGTATGTATCTCAGTTTTTAATACACTACTGAATAATCATAAAATTATCTGTCAACAGAGCATGGTTTAATAAGTGTGGAGCATGACTAAATGAGTATCTAAAAATGTAATGTTATGGAGTTGCATAGTGCAGGATGTGGATATCTTGCTCTTTCACTTTCTTACTCTTTTTTTTTTTTTTTTAAGATTTTATTTATTTATTTGACAGAGAGAGATCACAAGTAGGCAGAGAGGCAGGCAGAGAGAGAGGAGGAAGCAGGCTCCCCGCCAAGCAGAGAGCCCGATGTGGGACTCGATCCCAGGACCCTGAGATCACTACCTGAGCCGAAGGCAGAGGCTTTAACCCTCTGAGCCACCCAGGTGCCCCATCACTTTCTTACTCTTAAATGCTCGTCAAAATGATGGTCAAGTTCTAATGGCTGGATTTAGAAGTATTCATTTTGCACAATTTTTTTGGCTTACTGACATCTGTTATGAAGTTATTTTAATTTGTTAAACAGTCTTTGAAATTAACTATATTAATCTCATTGCAAAACTTTCCAATTTCTACATTTATGCTTTTTCATACCTTATCTGAGTTAAATAAAAAATATTAGAACATTTATAATCAGTGTATTGTTTTGTGTTTGTAAAAATTTGATGTTCCCACTTAATTTACTCTTGTTTAGGTAGCTTAGGGTTATAAATGAAGGTTACCTTCGTCTGGACTATAGAATACCAAAAACTTTCATAAATTGATTTGTTAAAATTAATAAAGATTCTTTTATGTAGAATATAAAAATGTTTTCAATGTGATCTGCATATTAAGACAAATACTGTTTTTAAGCCTAAAATGTTAAACTGTTGTTGAAAAATAGCACTTTGCCTCTCACAAAACGTTGCTTTTCTTTGCAACACAAAATTAACCAGAATCCAATGACAGTGTTTAAAAGTTATTTTTTTGTTGCAGTTAACAGAAAGGATACATTTTAAATATGAATTCAGATGTTGATTTTTATAATCATACCAGAAATTGAAGTTCCTATTTTATATCTTTCTCTGTAGGTCAGGAGTTTTCAATTTATTCATAATTCTAGTCAATGTTTATGACTTTCTGCATATGAGTAGAAATTATTTTTTTTCCAGAGGCTAGACATATTTACCATGATGACTTTCTGGGGATAAGAATCTTGAACCTCATTTTCTGCTGGGGATCATTTCAACTACACAGAGACCACCACAAGCCAAATTGTAGCATGTATATTATGAAAGCACAGTCATTTTTGAATGTTTGCAGCTGTTTGGAAGCTTTCATTTTCCAACAGCATGTACTTTTTATAGTTTCATTTTAGCTATTAATTTTCTATACCTCTGCTTTTCCAATCTCTTTATTGTATTATTAGGAATACTTAAATTCTTTGTTGGGTAGAAATTCAATTTTTGTGAATTTGTTTTGTATATTCTTTGAAGAGTCACATCTTTAGGTTTAGAGCCTATAATTTGTCTATTAAGAGACAATGGACACATGCATAGAGCTATGATCAATTGCCATGGAGATGAGCATATCACCATAGCAACTTGCATCTTGTATATGTGTGTGAAAAATGCTAAGGGGTGAGGAAGGAAGATATTATGTTCATGTGAGTATGTATTTTGAATTTTTAAAGGCTGAAAAAGAGTAATTTATCTTATCCTAATTAGTATCTTACCAATTCATTGAAGAAATAGTTTTACATTCATCCTGCCAATTCTGGTGTTTTGCTGTGTCTAACACACACTCATTCTGTGTATGTGGTAAATTAGTTCTTCTCTTGCTGATCCACTTATATTTCTGGTATTTCTGAGTTCATAGATAGCATTTCAACTATTTGAACAATAGGTCAAATTAAATAATAATAAAAATTACTTCAGGGCATTGGGAACACCATAAGGCAAGAGGAGATGGTAGAGATTAGGCAATTAAGTTATTTAGATAAAACAGAGACAGTGATATAAGCAGATATAGGCCAAAAACTCAAACTTTTCATTATATTTAATTTTTATATTTTATTGGTCAAAAAATTAGGTATATATCTAATAAATAAATATATATGTATATATATATTTGATATTTTGTTTGGTTTTGTTATTTTCTTTTTATTTAAAAGATTTTATTTATTTATTTGACAGAGAGATCACAAGTAGGCAGAGAGGCAGGCAGAGGGGTGGGGGGGGAAGCAGGCTCTCCGCTGAGCAGTGAGCCCAATATGGGGCTTGATCCCAGGACCCTGAGATCATAACCTGAGCTGAAGGCAGAGGCTTAACCCACTGAGCCATCCAGGTACCCCTTGGCTTTGTTATTTTCTAAGTAGGCTCCATGATCAGTGTGGAGCACAAATCCGATCTTGAACTCATGACGTGAGATCGAGACGTGAGCTGAGATCAAGTGTCAGACACTTAACCGACTGAGCCACCCAGGTACCCTAACAATTATTGTTATATTAAGATATATGAAAGCGTTAGACCTTCTTACTGTTTACAATTAATAAGTGCCGCCCTTCCCTGTCAGAGGATTGATTAGACATCCTACCCACTGCCATGTGACTTCATTGCTGACACATACATTCCATCACTTTGACCCTGGGTTAGATTTTTTTTAGCCTGCTCTGACCAATGAAATGTGAGGAGTTCATCCACATTATATGTGAGCAGGAACTTTAAGAAACATTGTAAATATCTACGAGATCTTTTATTCTTTTCTCTTTTACACAAAAATGACATGTCTCAAATAGAGGCTCTTCCTCAGCCTGAATTTTGGAAAAAGAAGATATATGGATCAGAGTAGCTGCAACTGATGCTTAGTTACCATTATATAATGTTATCATAAGCTACAGACTTCTTTCTAACTTTTGCAAACCTGACAAATATATCAATTAAAATGCACCTTTATTTTTTTTAGTCATTTATTCATCTCTCATTCTTCCTCTGTTCTTTTTATTAGTATTATTTTTATTATTGTCGTAAGAATACAACATGAGATCTGTTGTCTTAATTTTTAAGTGCACACAGCAGTATTGTTAACCATAGGCACAGTTCTGTACAGATCTCTAGAATGTATTCATCTTGCATAACTGAAACTTTATACCCACTAAACAATTCCCTATTTTCCCCTTCCTCAGCCATTGGCAACCAGTGTTTTACTCTGTTTCAATTAGTTTGTTTGTTTGTTTGTTTGTTTTTTCAGGTTCCACATAACAGTGGAACCATGCAGCATTTTTTCTATGGCTAATTTTACTTAGCAAAATATTTTCAAGATTCATCCACACTCTTGCTTATGGCAAGATTTCCTTTTTTCTTTTTTTTAAGCTGAATAATATTCCATTGCATGGGTATATAACCACATTTTCTTTATTCATTTATCTTTCAATGGAAACTTAAATGATTTCCATATCTTGGCTGTTGGGAATAATACTGCTACGAACAGGGGCACCTGGGTGGCTCAGTGGGTTAAGCCTCTGCCTTCAGCCCAGGTCATGATCCCAGGGTCCTGGGATCGAGCCCCGAGTTGGGCTCTCTGTTCAGCAGGGAGCCTGCTTCCCTTCCTCTCTCTCTGCCTGCCTCTCCGCCTACTTGTGATCTCTGTCTGTCAAATAAATAAAATCTTAAAAAAAAAAATACTGCTACGAACATGGCATTGAGTATATCTCTTTGAGTTGCTGCTTTAAATTCTTTTGAATATTTACTTAAAGTGGGATTGTTGGATCATTTGGTAATTCTATTTTTATTTTTATTTTATTTTATTTTTGAGGGGATCTCCTTATTCTTACCATGCTTCCAGTAGAGCTGACTCTACTCCAGCTCTTTGGCTTATGCTGGATCAAACAAAATATGGCTTTTTTCATGGGGTTCATTGAGACTAAGGGTCCCATCCAGAATTGTTGAAAGAGAGTTACTACATCCCCCTACTGCCTCCTGGGGACCTAAACTTGGCAGAGTATAGGCTGCTTCTAATATGGCAAAATGCATTAGAAAGAAGAGATTCAACCTAATGAAGGTTCTTGGATCAAGCAGCATTTGGTCATTAACCTTCAGTTAGGTAAAATAAATATTTCCTATTTTTCAATCCTGTTTGTTGGGGGTTTTGGTCATTTTGCTATAGAAAATCAGTAACAATTATATTTTCTTCAATTTTATTGTTCTGTAAGAGTTTGAGTAATTATATATACTAATGCTATACTTGGCACATGATAATGACTCAGTCTATCTGGGTTTTGATTTATCAAATGAAAAATTCCTACTGTTGTTATTTATTTTCTTTTTACTTAGGGTTATTATTTTGAGTTCTATTTTGTTTGATGTAGGCAGTGCTATACATATTATCTCTATTATATTATGTTTTGTCTCATCCCCATGTCTTTTTTTCCTTTCATTTAATTTTATATGTTTCAAAAAAAAAAAGTAAAAATTTGAGTTTTGTTTTTGAGTCAAAATGCAATACTTACCCTGTCTTATCTTTACTAAGAACTTGTACTTAATTATCCATATATTTATGAAAATATAGCATTCTTTTGTTTCAAATTTTTACTTAAATTCCAGTTAGTTGACATATAGTGTATTATTAGTTGCAGGAGTAGAATTTAGTGATTCATGGCTTGCATATCATACCCAGTGCTCATAACAACTTATGAGAACTTTTATTTTTTTATTTTATTTTAAAAAATAATTTACTTATTTGAGAGAGAGAGAGAGAGAGCAAGAGGGAGAGAGAGCTCAAGCCCAAGGTTGGGGGAGGCAAAGGGAGAGGAAGAAGCAGACTCCTCTCTGAGCAAGGAGTCTGATGTGGAACTCTTTCCCAGGACTCTGGGATCCTGATCTGAGCTGAAAACAGATGCTTAACCAATCACCCAGGTACTCCTACTAAGGCCTTTTTAAAAGTGATCATGTGTTGTGGGGTTTTATCTTTTTCCTTCCGTTTTCATCTTTATGTTTCTTAAATTATCCTATGTCCATGATTCTTTGCAATACTTTTTACCTTTTGAATAATTTGAATTATCTAGTTTTAATTTTTTAGTTAATTTTCTTGTCATTCTTTATTTTCTTCTTCTTCTTCTTCTTTTTTTTCCTTTACAGAATTGCTTAAATGTTTATTTGGGATATATTAACAGGTGGAATTTCTGGGTTAAACAATGTTTGTTTACCTAATATTTAAAAATTTTTATTTTTTAAATTTCTTTTCAGTATACCAGAATTCATTGTTTATGCATCACACCCAGTGCTCCATGCAATATGGGCCCTCTATAATACCCACCACCAGGCTCACCCAACTTCCCACCCCCTGCCCTTTCAAAAGCCTCAGATTGATTTTCAGAGTCCATAATCTCTCATGGTTCATCTCCCCCTCCCATTTCCCTCAACTCCCTTCTCCTCTCCATCTCCCCATGTCCTCCATGTTATTCCTTATGCTCCACAAATAAGTGAAACCATATGATAATTGACTCTCTGCTTGACTTAATTCACTCTGCATAATCTCTTCCAGTTCTGTCCATGTTGCTACAAAAGTTGAATATTCATCCTTTCTGATAGAGGCATAATACTCCCTAGTATATATGGACCACATGTTCCTTATCCATTCGTCCATTGAAGGGCATCTTGGTTCTTTACACAGTTTGGCGACTGTGGCCATTGCTGCTATGAACATTGGGGTAGAGATGGCCCTTCTTTTCACTACTTCTGTATCTTTGGGATAAATATCCAATAGTGCAATTGCAGGGCCATAGGGAAGCTCTATTTTTAATTTCCTTTTTTTTAAAAAAAATTTATTTATTTATTTATTTGACAGAGAGAGAGATCACAAGTAGGCAGAGAGGCAGGCAGAGAGAGAGGAGGAAGCAGGCTCCCTGCTGAGCAGAGAGCCCAGTGCGGGGCTTGATCCCAGCACCCTGGGATCATGACCTGAGCTGAAGGCAGAGGCTTTAACCCACTGAGCCACCCAAGCACCCCTCTATTTTTAATTTCTTAAGGAATCTCCACACTGTTTTCCAAAGTGGCTGTGCCAACTTACATTCCCACCAACAGTGTAATAGGGTTCCACTTTCTCCACATCCTCTCCAACACATGTTGTTTACTGTCTTGTTAATTTTGGCCATTCTAACTGGTGTAAGGTGGTATCTCAATGTGGTTTTGATTTGAATCTCCCTGATGACTAGTGGTGATGAACATTTTTTCATGTGTCTGATAGCCATATGTATGTCTTCATTGGAGAAGTGTCTGTTCATGTCTTCTGCCCATTTTTTGACATGATTATCTGTTTTTGTGTGTTGAGTTTGAGGAATTCTTTATAGATCCTGGATATCAGCCTTTTGTCTGTACTGTCATTTGCAGATATCTTCTCCCATTCCGTGGGTTGCCTCTTTGATTTGTTAACTGTTTCCTTTGCTGTGCAGAAGCTTTTGATCTTGATGAAGTCCCCAAAATTCATTTTTGCTTTTGTTTCCTTTGCCTTTGGAGATGTATCTTGAAAGAAGTTGCTGTGGCTGATACTGAAGAGGTTACTGCCTATGTTCTCCTCTATGATTCTGATGGATTCCTGCCTCACATTGAGGTCTTTTATCCATTTTGAGTTTATCTTTGTGTATGGTGTAAGAGAATGGTCGAGTTTCATTCTTCTACAAATAGCTGTCCAATTTTTCCAGCACAATTTATTGACATTCTATTTTTAATTTATATTAGTTAACACTATGAAAAGTGTTCTCCATGGTAGTTTTTAGCTTTAGAAAATAACAGAGCTGTTCTTTTATATTGAAAACTTAGGAGAAATATCTACATAATCATTTTTATAATTTCCTAGTAAGCTGGAGTTAATCATTCTCTCTTTTTTGGACATATGTCCTTTTTCCATTAATTTATTTTTAAAAGCAATGCTCCAATGAATATTTTTGTGAACTAATATTTCCTTAATGAAACTCCCTAAGAGTTTATTTTATGGGTTAAAGAGAATCTTTGATACAAGGGTGCCTGACTGCCTCAGTCAGTAGAACATGCTGCTTTTGATCTCAGGGTTGTGAGTTTGAGCCCCACATTGGGTGTAGAGATTACTTTAAAATCTTAAAAAAATAATAAAATCTTTTGTACATATTGATAGCTCACCCTCTAGAATGATTGTACCAACATATATTGCCACTATTAATGCACGTAAAAACCTTTCTCCTCACACATATCATTGCCCATCTGATGGGTGTAAATTATCTTAATGCTTAAATCATGTTTTCATTGATAGTTCTTTTATCTAAGTTATTGATGAGTTTCCACTAAAACTTCATTTGAATAAAGGACTATATCTAGAAAAAAGGTATAAATCTTGTGATCTAGTCTGATCAGTGTATGTTAGAGATGAGGAAATAGGACCCTTTGAAGTTAAGGATCATATATAAGGTCATAATGCACAATAAGACAATCAGAATCAGAGCACTGATGCCCTGATGTCTGAGATCAATTTCTAGTTGTTCCATTTGTCAGAATGTGTCTGGGAATACACACTTGCTAGTTTCTGATGGGAAGGAGTTTAAAGTGTCGTCAGTATGGGAATAAGTATCACATGTGTTTAATATTGGCCTGCCTTTTTTATTCTACAGGGCATAAAATATAGCCACTAAACAAATGGTAAGAAGGCAAGAAATTGGTGATTTCTCTATCAGTCTTGAGACTATGTGCCCAGGGACTCAGTGTTTAGGGAAACCATCTGCTTTGTATCTTTATTATTGACTAGTTAGGTTGTCTGGGTCTATTACTATCTATTATGTACTGGACTTTGTAAAGCAGTCATACTTAACATATTTTTTAAATATCAAAGTGTTTTTTCTGTTGCCTTTTACTTATATTATTATCTATAAGATGGTTTAACTGATTTTATCATGTTTATCTTTTACTTCTTTTATTCAGACTCTTCAAATGTACCTCTGTCTCATCTGTTATAATGTTATTTTACCTATCTCATCTAGGTGATATTCTTAGTTATGTCTATTTTATACTGGTTTCTTATAATTTTTACAATTTCACCTTTAATTCATATTGTTATTTTAGTTTTACTCTGTCTTTTTAAACCTTAATGATTTTATTTTAGTTTTATTTCATGGTTTGTTATTCAAAATATTTTTAGCTTCCCATCCATTTTGATTACTCGGCTTTATAAATGCACAAGAGGAGGCAAAGCCCTACAAAGAACTTCTGTGAGAATCAGTTGGTTTCCATTGATTCTCTTCCAGCTTTGATTCAGTGACCCCACGTTGTCTCTAATGTTGAATCCCTCATCATTACAAATTTAAGTGAATAAATCTGGATTCACTCTCTCTTTTTAAAGTTTGTTAACAGCTGTATTGAAAGTGACTCATATGCCATGCAATTCACACATTTCAGCTCACACTTCAGTGGCTTGTTGCGAAGTTGTACATCCTCAACCATAATAAATTTTAAAACATTTTCATTATGGCAAAAAGAAACCTCACATCCCATAGCTGTCACCCCTCAGATCCTCCCTCCCTCTAAACCATAGGCAGCCACTATTCAATTTTGTTGTTTCTGTAGATTGCCTATTCTGGATATTTCACATAAATGAAACCATGCCATATGTGGTCCTTTGCAACCAACTTATTTTACTTAGCATTCTGAACTGTTTGCAAAGTGAATCTGTGGCATATTTCATTTTCTTTATTGTCAAATAATATTCAATGGTATGAATATATTACATTTTATTTATCCATTCAGTAGTTGGTGGACATTTGGATTGTTTTCACTTTTTAAATAATGCTGCTGTGAACATTCATTTACAAGTTTTTGTATGGATATATGTTTTCATGTTTTCTTGGGCTTGTACCTGCAGATGAAATTGCTGGGCTTTACGGTAACTCTGTGCTTAACTGTTTATTTTTTATTGTTTTTTTAAAGATTTTATTTATCTATTTGATGGAGAGGGAGATCATACGTAGGCAGAGAGTCAGGCATAGAGAGGGGGAAGCAGAGAGCTCCCTGCTGAGCACAGAGCCCAGTGTGGAGCTCGATCCCAGGACCCTGAGATCATGATCTGGGCCAAAGGCAGAGGTTTAACCCCCTGAGCCACCCTGGCACCCCTATGTTTAACTGTTTAAAGAACTCCCAGAAAACTTTCCAAGTGTGTATATCATTTTACATTTCCACCAGCAGCATATGAGGGTTCTGATTTCTTTATATCTCTGCTAATAGTTATTATTATTTTCTATTTCTAGTTTAGTCATCCTAGTGGGTGTAGAGTAGTATCTCATTATTATATGTTCTGATATACATACTCTTGATAGCTAGTGATATTGAGCATCTTTTCAAGTTCTTATTGGCCGCCTGCATATCTTCTTTGGTGAACTGTGTGTTGAGATAATTTTCCCATTATTTAATTGGGTTATGCTTTTATTATTGAGCTTTAATACTTCTTTATGTATTCTAGATTCTTGAGATTGCACAATATAGTCCCTTATCAGATATTTAGCTTGTGAATTTTTTCTGGTATGTATAGTTTACTGGTGCTCTTTGTGTTTTCATGTAGGTTTACTTGCTTTCAACCTTAAGAATATCCTTGAATATTTCTCTCTCTTTTTTTTAAAATATTTTATTTATTTATTTGATAGACAGAGATCACAAGTAGGCAGAGAGGCAGGCAGAGAGAGAGGAAGAAGCAGGCTCCCTGCTGAGCAGAGAGCCCGATGTGGGGCTCGATCCCAGGACCCAGAGACCATGACCTGAGCTGAAAGCAGAGGCTTAACCCACTGAGCCATCCAGGCGCCCCTATCCTTGAATATTTCTTATACAGTGACTTTGCTAACATCATATTCTCTCAGTTTTTCTTCATCTGGAAAAATTTTTTTCATGTCTTTATATTTGAAAGATCATTTAGTCTATGGCCTCCCATTGTTTCTGATGAGAAGTCAACTATTGATCTTTTTTGGTTTCTTTGTATGTAAAGGTTATTATCACTGTTTATTTTAAGATATTCTCTTTTCCTTTAAAACTTTTTATGTGATGTGTCTGGATGTGGACACTTTTCCCTCTGCCTTAGCTGAAGTTCATTGAGCTTGGATTTCTGGATTAACATTTTGGTTTTTTTCATCAAATTAGGGGAGTTTTTAGCCATTAATTCTTTAAATTTTTTTCTTTTCCTTTTTTTTCTTTGATACTTTCATATGCTCATGTTGGTATGCCCCTCGTGGTGACATAAAGTCACCCTTGGCTGGAAGCTGAGGGAAGCTATATTTCTCATCACACCCAATGAGATTTGAACTTCTATCAACCTGAACTATGGGGATGGGAGAGAGTAGGTGGGTTGTAACTCAAATATCACAGATGCTAGCTATTGCTACTGAGTTTTGTTAGACTTTCTTGAATGCATATTTATTTGCTATATGCTCTCATAGTAATTTCTAGAAACTCTGAATTATGTTTTTATAGCTTGTAACAGTTTCACTTGTGTTGCTGACAGTGAGTCCATAGAGCTCTTCATGCTACACCCCGGAAGTCTGTTTCACATTCCAACACTTAGCGCAATAATGAGTTCACATTTAGTGATGAATTATTTGCATTATTTGCATTGCTGGATCAGCACATGAATCACATGCCCATTAACAAAAACCCTATTCTTCTCCTCAAAGAGTTTATAAGCAACTATTGTACTGTATGCCAGATACTCTTTAAGGGATGTAGTAGATTAAGAGACCAAAACATTTGCTTCCATGCAGTTTATATTCTAGATAATTTTTGTGAGATATATATACATATATCTATATATATAGATATATAGAGGTAGATACACATATATAGATATATAGATATATAGGTATATCCTGTTTTTCATGCTATCATAAAAATACTTTCATCCTGTCAGTGAGCTCCATAATGATTGCCATTGTTTCTTCATTACTCATATGATGGTATCCAAAATTACCTTCCATCTCAAGGATTTCTATTTTCAGGTCCTAATCTGCCTTTCCAGGTAAACTTCCCACTTCTTCCTGTTATGAAGCCTTCATGATAATCTCTTTTTTTAAAAAATTGAAATTACTTTTTCTTAATCATAGCAGGATAATCTTATTTGGCCATGTTCATATATGTAAACTCTTTGAAGGAACACAGTCATCTGTATCTATCTTAATTCTTGATTCCTTTCATCTTGCAAAAAGTAGCTTACCAATAACTTACCTGTAGTCCGCAGGAACTAACTATAGTCTCTTCTAGAGAGATTATCACTCTCCTGTTTTCTCCAAGAAGTCTTCATAGAATCATTCCTTTGATACTTCTTTGGAGCTTTCTCATATTCTTAGCCATTCCATTTTCATTGCTAGATTTCATCAAATAAAGTTAAGCATCTAGAAGATAGGATTAGTTCTTACTTATGTTTTATTCTCTAATACAACACAATTCATGTTCTGAAGATGAAACAATGTACATAATAATGAAAAGTGGTGATACAAATGCATAAGGAGTAAATAATTTTCAAAAATTTAAGTTTTGTATATTTTGTTATTTTCACTTGCTACTTTATCAATAGGTGACTCAGTTTTTTATTGTTTAATATTTAAGAGAAGAAATTAAATTCATAGATTACTTAAAAACAGTTTTTGTGATATTAATTTGTGTTTTTATTTTTAAGTTTTATTGACTAATTCCCAAGATACCATTGGTATCTGAAACCCTTCCAACCTTGGTATTCACCCAAATATTTACATATTTTCTCTTACCTTATACTCAGGAAAAAGAGAGGAAAAATGCATTGCCAAAACCAAATCTACATGGTTTATAGTCTTCCATAAGTTCTAAACAAAGCAACAGTATTGTCTGATTCTGAAATTAAGATGTAAAACATTAGAAACAATTTTGATTTGAACCAGAAGACCATAAATCACTTTGGAGATATATTTTTGGGAAAGAATTATGTTGGAATTTCAGTAACTCAGACATTTATGGGGATAATGTAGTAGAAATACAGACTTTCTAAGAAAACTCAGGATAGATGTTCAAAATATTTATTGATCCTCTCCACTTTCCCTCCTCCCCCCAAATAATCTGATATGAGTATTTGTGTTGATGTTTAGAAAGTCAGTTTTATTCAAAGTAACTTTTTGCTGAAAGAAATCTTTGTTACTTTCCACCAATATTAAATGACATTTTGAAATATCAATAAGATGCAGGCTTCTGGCAAATTTAATTTCAATCTGTACTTTAATTCAGAAAAAATATTTAACACACTAAGTCATGATTGTTTTTATTTTTATTTTCTTAAATCATTAATAAAAAGACATAGGTATATACAGATAGAGGTATACAGGTACAGGTATATTTTTGGAAGTCACAAGGTCCTTTGGAAAACATTTTATGCTTCTTCATTTTGAAGAGACGTTTCCTGAAGCTTGACTATGTCAGAACATTGAACTATTGACAGACTATTTCAGGACAAGAGGCTATAATGCACAGTCCATGTTTCAGCAGGCTAAGGTCACTAGTATAGGAAGGAAGAGACATTAACATCATCAATTCTAAAAAGGTCATCTAAGAACAAGAAGAGCAACCTAGTTAACCTGTAGATGTCACAGTTCCTTACAGAGAAATAGACATCTAGGATGACACTAATATTCTCAAAATCATTAGTGCATGGAATGGGGGTGAGAACCAGGTGTGCTGTACTCAATGCTGGTGGAGGTGAGGGTCAAACTGAAAATCCATAGGTGAATTTGCATTGTCAACCAATAAAAAGACAAACTTTGACACTCATTCAGGCATATCCTATAGCATGTACAGCAGGCTAGCTAAAGCAGGTTATATCCAAATTCGTTTTAGATGTTTGGCATTTCCTCAGCGTAACTTCAGGCTTAAACAATCAAGATAAAAGGAAAACCTTGCATCTGTTGTAGATTCCTTTTTCCCTTCAAATTTAATAAATTACATAATTTAATTATAAGTAAAAATAAGATACATGGAGGTATATATGTATTTCTGGCTAAAATGTCTGAAAATTAACTCTCAAAGTTTTATTTTTTTAATTTTTAAAGTATTTTATTTTATTTATTTGAGAGAAAGAGAGGAAGAGAGTACATGCGGTGGGGGAGCAACAGAAGGATAGGGAGAAGCTGGCTCTCCATTGAGCCATATGCAGGGCTTGATCCCAGGACCCTGGGGTCATGACTTGAGTAGAAAGCAGATGCTTAACTGACTGAGCCACCCAGGCACTCCTCAAAGTTTTAATCTCTTTCAGTTCCCAGTGACAGGCAAACTGTAATCTCCTTGTAAAATTAAGGCAAGCAATGAAAAATGTTAATAGAAAAAAATTTTTTTTTTTAAATGTTAATAGAAATAAAAAAGATGGAGTCCTTGTAAGTACAGAAACCTGCATGGTCATTTAAGTAAAAAGTTTCCACATAACAGATTAAACACAAGATATAGAAGATGATTTGGGTATTATTTTATTATTTTAATTGATGTTTACATATTCGTTTTTTATTACCACAAACATACCACAGCCCCTGTTCATTATTTCAAGGTTCTGTAGGTCAGAAATTAGGGCAGGCTTTATTGGGTTCTCTGCTCCTAATCTCGCAAGGCCTAAAGGTCTTGGCTGAGGTGGTCTGTTATCTGGAGCCTCTGGGGAATAATTAGCTTCAGGATAATTTGGATGTTGTAAGAATTCAGGTCTTTAACTCTACTGGCTTGAGGTTCAAGTTTCCTTGATGACTGTCACCAGGGACGACTCTCCACTCTTAGTAACGGCTCACATTCTTATGTGCTTCCTGCATTTTCAAAGGAGGAAACAGCCAATAGAATACTTCACATGCTTCCAATCTCTCTAGCTTTCCCTGTTCCCACCTCCCCGCTCCCCACACTGCTCCCTGCCAGAGAAAATTCTCTGCTTTTGAAGGGCTCATGTGATAGGATTGGGCCCATCCGACAATCTTTTTCTCCTCACGAACATGCTGCCAATTTCCCATTGGACTTCACTTATTAATACAAGTTGTAAGGTGAAATTACTGAGTTAAAGAAAGTGAAGACACAACATTAAATCAAACACAAAGCCGTTCTGAGTCTGGGGCTCCGTTCAACGGCACCGGCATGCACTCCCATGAAACTGACTTAAGTAGGAGAAATAAAAAAGCACTCTCTAAATTTATGTAAGAATATTAAAATTGTAAATTTGGGTGACTGAATTATAAGCATCAAACTAACCAACAAAGAGGGTTGTGGAAGGGTAAATGAAGCAGTTTCAAAATAATTATAAAGCAGTATGGACTGAAATGATTTATTCCATGTACATAGTAGTTGTCGTGTCTAGAGTTTACAAGGTCAGAGTTATGACTCAGATGAATTTAAAATTTGTCATTTTTTTAATTTCTCCAATTAGAAAAATATGAACAAAAATTTAAAAATAAAGTATTTATTAATGTAAGTTGGTACCTGAATACTAATAGTCTTTATAACTGTATATAGATACATGTGTATAAAAAATTAAAACGAGTTCAAATCTCTGGTGATGGCCATTAAAAAAGAAATAAGAACAATCTCAAATATAGAATTGCTATACCAAAATTAAAATGAACAATAAAATCAATTAATCTTTAATGCATAATTTCATGTTATTGAGATGTTGAAACATTGCCAATGTGGCAAATAAATCCTAAAAGTTTTACGCATAATGCAAAAAATATACTATTAATTAACTGAACTCCACATTTTTCAGCATTTTTAACATAATAGTCCTGATATATTAAATGTTATCCCTCATGATTGTAGGAAATTTTTATAACATTTAATAATTAGATAAGGTTTAAAAGTAAATCCTGGCAGAATAGAAATAGAGGAAAACTTTCTTTTTTTCTTAGCTTACTGAGATATAGTTGATATATAATACTGTATAAGTTTAAGGTGTATAGTGTACAGTATAATGATTTGGTATACATATATTACAAAATAATTACTACGGTAGGGTTAGTTACTATCTCTATTACCTCACTACCATTTCAGGGTTTTTTTTTAAAGATTTTATTTATTTATTTGACAGAGAAAGAGATCACAAGTAGGCAGAAAGAGCAGGGGAAACAGGCTCCCTCTGAGCAGAGAGCCCAAAGCAGGGCTGAATCCTAGGGCCCCAAGATCATGACCTGAGCCGAAGGCAGAGGTTCAACCCACTGAGCCACCCAGGTGCCCTACCATTTCAGATTTACTCTCTTAGCCACATACAAATATATAGTACATTATTATTATTTTTAAAATTTTTAAAATTTATTTGATAGAGAGATAGAGAGCACAAGTAAGCAGAGCAGAAGGCAGAGGAAGAGAGAGGAGCAGGCTGTCTGCTGAGTAGGGAACCTGATGGGGGCTTTCCAGGACCCTGGAATCATGACCTGAGCCGAAGGCAGCTGCTTAACCGACTGAGACACCCAGGTGCCCCGTATATAGCACATTATTGTCAACTACAATCACCAGCTTTACATTAGGTCCCCAGAACTTATTTATCCTATTATAGCAAGTTTGCAGCCTTTGAACAATATCTCTCCATTTTCTTCATCTTACTACTCCTGGAAACCATTCTGCTATCTTTTCTTATGATTTTGGCTTTTTTTAGATTCCAGATATAAGTGAGATCGTACTATTTGTCTTTCTCTGACTTATTTCACTTAGCATAGTGCCCACAAGATCCATCCAAGATGATACAAATACCAGAATGTTCTTATTTCTCACGGCTTTATAATATTCCATTGTATAGATATACTACATTGTATTCATCCATTCTTTCATAGACAGACACTTAGGTTGTTACTGTATCTTGGCTATTTGAATAGAACATGCAAATGCAGATAGCTTTTCAAAATACTGATTTCATTTCCTTTGGATATATGTCCAGAAGTTGGGCTGCTGGATCATATGGTAGTTCTATTTTTAATATTTGAGGAACCTCCATACTGTTTTCCATAGTGGCTGCACCAATTTTATTGGTAAATGATGCACAAGGGTTACCTTTTCTACACATCCTTGCCAACACTTATTATCTATTATCTTTTTGATAACCAGTCTAACAAGGTGTGAAGTAATATCTCATTGTGGCTTTGATGTGCATTTCCTTGAAGGTTACTCATGCCGAACATTTTTCCCTGTACCTGTTGCCCATTTGTATTCTTTGGAAAAAGAAATATTGGTTCCTCTGCCCAATTTTTTAATTGCATTGTTTTTTTTTAATTTTTAATTTTTTAGAAACATATAATATATTTTTATCCCAGGGGTACAGGTCTGTGAATCGCCAGGTTTACACACTTCACAGCACTCACCAAAGCACATACCATCTCCAATGTCCATAACCCCATGCATTGTTTTTTTTGTTTTTTTGCTATTGAGTTGCGTAAGCTCTTTATATCTTTTGAGTATTAGTCTCTTATCAAATATATGGTTTGCAAATATCTTCTCCCATTCTGTAGGTTGCATTTTCACTTTGTTGATTATGTCTTTTGAAGTGCAGAAACATCTTAGTTTGAGGCATCTTAATTTTTGCTTTTGTTGCTTATGTTGTGCACACCCAAGAAATCATTGCCAAGATTGATGTAAAGGACTTTTTTTTTAAACGTTCCAGCAGTTTGTTCTTATGTTTGTTTTTAATCCATTTTGAGTTATTTTTTTTTTTTTGAGGCCCAATTTTATTCTTTTGCATATGACTGCCCATTTTCTCCAATGTTGTTTATTTTAGAGATAGTTCTTTCTTCTTGGGTTTCTTGTGAATGACTTATTGGCTGTATATGTGAGGGTTTATTCCTGGTCTCTTGATTTTGTTCCATTGGTCTATGTGTCTGTTTTTATGCCAGTACTGTACTGTTTTCACTATAGCTTTATAGTATAGTTTACAATTATGAAGTGTGATGAGTCCAGCTGTTCTTCAGAATTGCTTTGACAATTCCATATGAATTACAGGATTTTTTTCTATTTTGGAGAAGAATGCCATTGGAATTTTAACAGAGATTACACTGAATCTGTAGATGGCTTTGGGTAGTACAGACATCTTCATAATATTAATTTTTCTGCTCTACGCACATTGGATATCTGTTTGTATCCTCTTCAGTTTCTTTCATCAAAGTTACCCAGTTTTAAGTATACAGTTCTTTCACTTACTTGGTTAAATTTATTTCTGTTTTGTTGCTGTTGATGATATTGTGAATGGGATTTTTTTTTTCTTTTTCATATTGTTTATTGTTACTGTGTAGAAATGCAACAATTTGTGTATGTTGATATTGTGTCCTACTAGTTTACTGGATTTATTGATTAGTTCTAACAGTTTTTTGATGCAGTATCTAAGGTTTACTTTTTTTTAAAAAATTCTTTTTAGGATTTTCTTACCTAGGAACATGGCAGCTGCAAACAAAGACAATTTTACTTTCTCCTTTTTAATTTGTAAGATTTTTTTTTTCTTTTTCTTGTCTGGTTACTCTGTATAGGTCTTCCAGTTCTTATGCTGAGTAGGAGTGGTAAGAGAGGGCACTCTTACCTTGTTTTTGATCTTAGAATAAAAGCTTTGAACTTGTAGCCAATGCCTATAATGTTAGTTGTGGACTTGTCATATATTGCCTTTATTATGTTGGAGTACAGTGCTTCTATACCACATCTGTTGAGAACTTTTATGAAGAAAGGATGGTGAATTTTGTCAAATTCTTTTTCTGCATCTATTGAGAGGATCACATGATTTTTGTCTTTCATGTTATGGATGTGCATATCACATGTTAAAGCATGCTTGCATCTCAAGGATGAATCTTACCTGATCATGGTGTATGAGTCTTTTAATATACATTTGAATTAAATGGTTTGCTAGTATGTTGTTGAGGATTTTTACATTTTTGTTTATCAGGATATTGGCCTATAGTTTTCTAGAGTGTCCTTGTCTGTTTTTGGTATCAGGCTAATGCTTACCCCATAAATTTAGTTTGGAATTGTGCCCTTCTATTTGATATTTTGGAAGAATTTTAGAAGAATTTGTGTTACTTCTTTAAATATGTGATAGAATTAGTCAGGGAAAACAACTGGTCTTGGATTTTTCTTTGTTGGGAAGTTTTTGATTATTGATACAATTTCCTTAGTAGTCTGTTCTGATTTTCTATTTTTTTCATGATTCAGTCTGGCTAGGTTTCATGTTTCTAGAATTTGTCCATTTCTTCTAGGCTACCCAACTTATTCGCTTTGTTCAAAATATCATGATCATTTGTATTTCAGTATCATTTTGTATTTCATTTGTAATGTCTCCTCTTTCATCGTTGATGTTATTTATTTGAGTTTCTCTTTTTTTGTTAGTATAGCTAAAGGTTTGTTAATTTTGTTTATCTTTTAAAAATAGCTTATACTCTGTTGACATTTTAAATTATTTGTTGTTCTTTACTTCCTCTCTTTCTGCTCTCAACATCTGTGGAGAACTTTTATCACGAAAGGATGGTGAATTTTGTCAAATTCTTTTTCTGCATCTATTGAGAGGATCACATGATTTTTGTCTTTCATGCTATGGATGTGCATATCACATGTTAAAGCATGCTTGCATGCTTGCATGCTCTGATCTTTGCTATTTTCCTTCTGCCACCTTTGAGCTTAATTTATTCTTCTTTTTCTAGTGTTTTGGTATGTAAAGTTAGATTGTTTGAGATCTTTCTTTTCTTAATATAGTCATTTATTTCTATTAACTCCCCTCACAGAACCGCTCTTGTTACATCCCATATTTTATGTGTTGTATTACCATTTTCATTTGTTTTGATATATTTTTTTATTTCCTTTTTCACATTTTCTATGACTCATTGGTTTTTCAAGAATGTATTGTTTGAGTTTCACTACTTGTGCATTTTCCCAATTTTCCTCCTGTTTGAATTCTAGTTTCATACCATTGTACAAACAGAAAAGATAATTTGGTATGATTTCAACTTTCTTAAGTTTATTAAGACTTGTGTTGTGACCCATCACTGTCAGGAGTGTGACAGAGGGCCGGTCATGAAGAGGGTGTGTATGTGGGTGAGACACATGGGGCACTAAGGGTGTCCATATGTTATTTGGGGGATCCACAGGTGAGGCATCCCTAGTGCCTCATGAGTGGGTTTCTTGATAGAGTCCACAACAGAGTTACTAAGATCCACACCACTTTCATGCTTCTAAGACTCTTGTCTGTGGCTCTCTCAGATTCTTCCAACCTCCCAATCATGAAGATCACAACCTAGACCTTTGCATAAGAGAGAAGTAGTCCTCTTTGGGACATCCCACACAACTGGGGAGGTCAGACACTCACTCCCATGTTCTTACTTCTCTCTATGGGAGATAACACAGGTAAGGCCTCATTTGGCACTGAGCTGTGCTGTGCCAGCAGTGCTGCCTTGGGTAAAGGGTGATATGGGTAAAGTCATACTATTCCTCTTACCCACTCCAGTGCATCCAAACTCATTTTTTTAACTCTCATGGTATGCTGGAATTTCTCTCCTGAAAACCTGTACTTCCACAAAGGCTCTTACCTCTGCATGGTTGTCTAAGATGGTGTTCTCCAGGGGTTCCCAGACTGTGGCTGGTTAATGGGACATGGAAGTGTTCACAACCGAGACCAAGTTCTGTATGCTTATTACCTGATACTCAGGTGGGCAAGACTCCCTTTCGGTGTCTGTTTTTGGATCCCACAGCTCCCATAAAGACACCTCTGTCTGTGGATGGATGCCAGATTGTTGTCAGGGAGGTATGATGAGGGACAGCTTGTTTAGCCATGTTGCTGATATTACTTTGAGGGAAATTTTCCTAACTTGTTAACTGCTATTCATTTAAATAATATCATACATGAGGGTAAACCTTAGGATTAGAACAAGAGAATGGTGCCAACTGTCACCACTGTGACTTAACATATGGTCAGTTCTGTCTAATTCTGTAAGAAACGAAAAGGAAATAAGAAATGTCAGAATTGAAAAAGAAAAAAAAACTGCCATTTTACATCTAATATGCTTATCTCCTAGAAAAAAAGTAATAGAATCAATAAATCATTAGCACTTATAAAAGTATTTAGTATAAAGTTTCAGTTAAAAATATTTTTATAAAAATTAGTTACTATATGGGTGCCTGGGTGGCTCAGTGGGTTAAGCCTCTGCCTTCAGCTCAGATCATGATCTCAGGGTCCTGGGATCCAGCCCTGCATTGCATCCCCTCTGCTCAGCAGGGAGCCTGCTTCCCTTCTCTGTCTCTGCCTGCCTCTCTGCCTACTTGTGACCTCTCTCTGTCAAATAAATAAATAAAATCCTAAAAAATTAATTACTATAACAATAAAAAAAGAACTAAAAATAATTTTTGTAATAGCAACAAAACCTATAAAGCCTTTTATAGGTTACAGAAGACCTCTTTGTATAATAAACATACAAACAGATCTAAAGCGAAACGAAACCTTTTATACTTTTATGGGATGAGTCAGTATTAAGAATCACCATTCCATTCCAATTTTTAAAAAGAAGAACTTAGTAAAAGGGTTGGGGAATTTGCCTACCAGATAGTAAGGACGAGAAAAGTAATAATAGACCAGTGTCTGTATTACAGTTTGGTTTATAACTGAGCAGAAAGCAAAGAGAAAGAGAGAGGGAGGGAGAGACAAAGGAAGGGAGAAACAGGACATCAGTGGGGGAAAGTGAATAATTCAATAGAATATTTTCCAAAAATAACCTCAACAATATCTCCTATCCCACGTGTTCTTCTGCATTGTGATCTGTGACTGAGTGGATAGTTAAAACATCACCCAAAGGGACTTCAAGCATATGAAGAGATGCTCAAAATCATTAGTAATTAGAGAAAGTAAATTAAAGTAATAATGAAGTATCACACTGTACCTATCAGATTGGCATTGAGAGCAAAGTTGCATAGCACCACTTGGTGGGGGAGTGGGCACAGAGGAGCCCTCGTTCAGGGTGGGAGGCTGGCACATCCAATGAATGTGGCAGTCCAGGGTCAAATTAACAGTAGAGGTACTCTTCTGACCCAATAATCCTGCCCCCACACAAGGATTCAAAAGAAAACAAGTACAAAGATGTTTATTGCAGTTTTATTTGTGGAAATGGGCATTTGAAGGCACTTGGTAGAATACCATTAGGGCTTGTTTAAGTAAAATGTGGAGGGCACAGTCTATGGAACATTAAGCACCAGCTGGGTGCATGGCAACATAAACAGACCTAAAAACAGTGGAGTTTTTTTCTTTGTTTTTTTGTTTTGTTTTGTTTTTTGTTTGTTGTTGTTGTTGTTTTTTAAGAAACTGAATGGGGTTGTAGGCAAATATCATTCATGTAAAATAAAAATACATGCATACAAAGCTTTGTACCTTTTACAAAAATATACTGTAATATTAATTATTTTAAATATATTAGAATGTTTACACAGGGATATTGAAGTAGAAAATGGCAATTTTGACCATAAATAAACAAAACAAGACTGAACCATGATAAAATTTAGATACAAGGTGAGTTAACGATCTACTGCTTATGAGATCAAAACCAAATTTATGCATTTCACTCTAGGCTAAACAAATATTAATTAGTAAAGAAGATATATACTCAAACCTTTCTGACCATAAAATTTTGTTTATTTAATTGCTAAGTTGTGCTTCATTTTCCTGTTGTGATCACTAGATCAGGAAGAAAATATATTTGTGTTTTGAGATTGCAGACCTAAGGTGACCCAGCACTGTTTGCAAGGTATTGGCTGAGGCAAAAGTTCAGATCTCCCTACACTACCCAGGCCACCTGCTTCTTAGGTGTTTTTGTCTTCCTTGTGTAGCAATTGCATTTGGCCCAGCACCTAGAGCAGAGTGGAACCCATTGCTCTTGTTCATTCATTTATTTCACCTCTCATATTATTTTGAGAATGAGGACATCCAGAGAATTTTAAGGAAATGAATTCTAGTCACCTTCACAGAATGCTGAAGTTGGAAGAAACATCATGGACACAAAAACAGAGCCAAAGCTTTTCAATCCGTAGCTCCACAGAGGAACAGGGAGTTAGTTCAGTAGCCCTCCTAAGCCAGCTGCGCAGAGATTAGTTTGGCTTTCTATATTGTACCTACTGGATTACATGTACAGTTTTGCTAAAAAAATTTAAAAAAAAAAACATCTGTTTCTACAAATACTCAGGCACATCTACTTTGGGCTGGAAACTGTAAGTCGGCATAATACTTCCTATTTTGAGAGAGCGTTTAAAAATTTATGTATAGTCTCTTCCCCTCTCTCTTCTTTTCCCCAACATTTACTGAGTGTCTTTAATGTGTCTGGCTCTTTATTAAGTAGTAGAAACACATTTTTTAGTATTATACAGATTTTTGGCCATCAATACTGAGAAAAACACATGAAAATTAGTTTTTAAAAAGACTTCATTTCTTTATTTTGAGAGAGAGAGAGAGTGCCAGCATGTGAGAGGGGACAGGGACGAAGGGAGAGGAAGAGGGGGAGAAGCCCTGTTGTGCGGCTCAGTCCTAGGACCCTGAGATCATGACCTGTACTGAAATCAAGAGTCAGATGCTTAATTGACTGAGCCACCCCAGCACCCCTATGATTAATTTTTTGAATATGTCTGGTTATAGAGATACAGATGTGGAAGTGCAGGTCTGTGGGTTTCAGATCAGGGGGTTGATACCACTCAATTCTTGATAATAATAAACAACTTCAGTTCTCATACATTCTCTAACACAATGATCAGAACTTTATGGAAGAAAGGAACAAAAAGAAATAGAGATAGAGATTAGATAGATAGATAGATAGATAGATAATACATAGGTAGGAAGGTAGGAAGAGAAGTGGCAGGGGAGAGAGGACAAAAACCCAATTGTTATTAAATGTCTACCTCATTTCAATAACCATGTGAAGTTTACACTTCTCTTTTGTCATACATGGGGAAATCTTTAAGATTCTAGTGTGTTCAGCCACTTCCGGAGAGTTAAAAAACACATGAGTGGAAGAACTGTGATCTCCAGAGCAACTTACAGCTTTTCTCATGGGCCAGCAGCAAGATCATCATCTGGGAGATTGTTACAAATGAGAATTTCAGGGGAGCCTGGGTGGCTCAGTGGGTTAAAACCTCTGCCTTCGGCTCAGGTTATGATCCCAGGGTCCTGGGATCAAGCCCCACATCAGGCTCTCTGCTTGGCAGAGAGCCTGCTTCCTCCTCTGTCTCTGCTTGCCTCTCTGCCTACTTGTGATCTCTGTCAAATAAATAAATAAAATCTTAAAAAACAAAATAAAACAAACAACAACAACAAAAAAAAAAAAACAAATGAGTTTTTCAGGCTTCATGCCTAACCTCTCAAATCTGAATCTGTGCGGTTGGGTCCAGAAAACTGTTTAAACAAGCTCTCCTCATGATTTGAATGCACATTAAGTTTTGAAATTCTCTCTAAAACTATGCTGATTTTCCTCTTTTATGTGGTCTCTCCATAATGCTAAAAACAAAACAAAACAAAACAACAACAACAACAACAACAACAAAAAACCCACAGGACTTCTTTGTGTTCTTTCTAATAAACCTGTAGAGCATTTTGGGGATACAACAGATCAAGAAAGACTAGAAATATTTTATATGGTATCATTTTGTTCATTGATTTTTCTGAAGAGGGAAAAATGCTGCTTGAATAACTTTATTATGCAGGGAAAGTCCAATGCATATTTGTATTAGAGAGCATAGGAAATGATATCTTTTTTTTTTTTTAAGATTTTATTTATTTGACAGACAGAGATCACAAGTAGGCAGAGAGGCAGGCAGAGAGAGAGAGAGAGAGAAGGAAGCAGGCTCCCTGCTGAACAGAGAGCCCGAAGCGGGACTCGATCCCAGGACCCTGAGATCATGACCTGAGCCAAAGGCAGCGGCCTGACCCACTGAGCCACCCAGGCGCCCCGGAAATTATATCTTTTAAATGATTGTCATTTAAGCAGAAATATCCTGAATCCACTTAAGCCAAAGTTGGGAATGAAAATTAAGTATGAGTCTCATATGAACTGATGTGGTTGCCCACCTCTCATTAGTCCATTAGTTCCAGGATTAATTGTGTCTTTAAGTTCTCTGTTAAGTAGTGAATGTTTAATGTTCAGCTGCATGTGAAGTGTAATTCCATTTGCAGCAGTTGCCAGTGTAATATTAGTCTTCTTGTTCATGAATTTCCCTTCAGCTGTTGTGGCCCGCCAACGCTCGCCCGCGAGGAAGGAAGACCACCGACACAGGATTCTTCTCTATCACGCTTTATTGAAGTGCACTTGGTTGAGGTTTGTAGGGTGATGGAAGCAGGAAGCGCCTGGGTAGAGCCAGGGCTGCACATATATACAGGCTAGCTGGGGCGTGTCTCATTCTGGGGTACGTGGCTCACTATGGTAGGTCAGCCTTGTTGCTGGGCAGAATAAGCTTAAGGCCACGCATCCAACCACTTGTTTACGAGGCTCTCCGGCGCCATCTTGTAATGGCGGCAACGGGTTGCCACATCTCCCCCTTTTTCTTTTATTTTGCAGTCATGGCTAAAATCAGAGGAGTGTCCCCTAGTAAACATGTCCTCCTTTGCCTAGGGATGGGAGAGAAACGGAGGTACCCGTATGCAGACACTCATGACTTTCAGGGTGGCTCACCCTGTGCACTCCTAGGTGCAAACCACCCGCGGAAAATGCAAGGTTGTCTCTATTCGGGTGCAATGGGCTACTCAAAGCCCTCCGAGTGCAAGAGCACAACCTATGTTTCATTTAACATGCTGAGCCAAGCTTGGGGAGATGTTCCAGCCTCTATAGCGGCAAAGGCACGCGCTATGGCCACCTTCTCTCTTCTGCGAGCCCTCATTACCCTCAGAATTAAGAACAAAGCCACCAGTAGTCCTGCAAACATTAGCATGCCCATGACTCCTACTCCGAGAGTGGTAAAGCACAAGGTGCCTTGAAGGTTGAAATTTGTAGCGTTATAACGCTGTACCTTATTATTGATTTGTTTACAGGGTAAATCAAAAACACATTCTGGAACATACAGATGGGGTAATATTTTTGTCGCGTTTGTGACTGGCATGGGGATGGGCCATGTTCTTGAAACGGCCCAAAAGGTAGCTCCCTCAACTCTGGTCAGGCAGATCATCAGCACTATCAGCATCTCCAGGGTTGGAGTCCATGTCTGTTTCTTTGGTGTTGTCATCGGTTCTTTCATCCAACTTTCGCGTCAGTCGTGATGGCACCCACACCGGATCCGAGCGGTCCTGTGGAAAAACACAAACAGCTCCCCTGGATCTCCTAATCACGGGATCCGGTCCATACCATTTGTTATCCAGGATATCTTTCCACATTACACGTTCCTTTATGGCCTCAGCCTCTTCTGCGTGTCTATCTGCCGCACTTTTGCCATTGGCATCCAGAATTAAAAAATTGATAGTAAAGATTGCTAGGGATAGGCGATCTCGAGGGGTCATAACCGCCTCTATTCCCCCTTTTTGTTTTTGTATTAGTTCTTTAAGCGTGCGGTTAGCGCGCTTAAACCCAATCCCTTTCTATCATTTTTCAAGCTAGGACTGACTAGCTCTGATTCTCCCTGCAAGTATTTACCTTGGCCTTTGCCTGGCATATAGCCTTGTTTCATCATCAAATCTTTGCTCTGTTTGGAATACGTTCCCTCATTAGTCAGAATTAGATTTAATTGACTCTGGACATCTCTTCCCCAGAGATTGATGGGAAGGTCCTGTACGAACGGCTGAAAAGTCCCTTTGTTCCCTTCCATCCTCCAATGTAGAGTTTTTGCACTAATCTCAGGTGTGTTTTGATAGCCTAGCCCCTGTAATGTTTGAGAGGCCTTTTGCAGCGGCCAATTCCTTGGCCAGAATCGTTGGCTCATGACGCTTCGGTCGGCCCCCGTATCTATTAGACCGGTGAAGGCCTTTCCTTCTATCTCCAAACTACACATGGGGCGACCTGTTAGCTCCAAAGATAAATAGGCCATATCGACTCCAGAGGATCCAAAGCCCTTATCTCCTCTGACCTTATTTTGGGCGGGGAAACGGTCATGTAAGGATGAGAGAACTACCAGCTGGGCTATTCTGTCCCCAGGGGCAATGGAGACAATGCCAAAAGGTGAGTGACACATAACCCTAATTGTACCCTGATAGTCTGGGTCAATGATCCCGGGGAGGACCAATAAGCCCCTCATGGTGCTGGATGATCGGCCTAAAACCAGCCCAGCCGAGCCTACAGGAAGAGGTCCTGACATGTCAGTAGGAACCGCTTGTATGCCCATACGAGGGGTTAAAACCAGTCCGGCGGTGGCGCAGAGGTCCAGCCCCGCGGAGCCTGTCGTGGCTCGTCGGGTGCTCTCGGCGGCTGAAGGATCCCCTCCTGAAACGCCCCATATATTTTCGGGCCCTGAGGGCGTGGGCCCCTCTGCATGTTTTTTGACTCCGGGACATATGGGTTATTTATAGGTTGTCCATTAATGTCTTTTGTGGATCTACACTCATTGGCCCAATGTTTCCCCTTCTTGCATCTTGGGCATGTCCCTGGCTGCTTGGTATTTGGTCCCTTTGCCCTGAAGCCTTCCTTGTTAGGACAGTTTCTCTTTACGTGTCCCGGCTGTCCGCAAATGAAGCAGCCATCACGTCTCCCGTGCTTAGTAGCCGCTATCATAGCTCTGGCCAGTCCTTCATTGGTGAGTGGTCCTCCTATCTCTCTGCAGGCCTTTAGCCACGCATCTAAACCTTTTCCTTTCCATGGTGTGATTGCTCGCTGGCAATCCTTAGTGCATTGCTCATAAACAAGCTGTTGCACTAGAGGCATGGCCTCCTGAGCGTCTCCAAAAATTTTTCCAGCTGCCTCTATCATTCTAGCCACAAAATCTGAAAAAGGCTCATTCGGTCCTTGGATTATCTTAGTCAGGTTTCCTGATACCTCTCCCCGTTTAGGTATCATCCTCCATGCTCTTTTAAATATTTCTACGATCTGCTGATAAACAGGCACCGGGAAGGCCGTCTGGTTATCAGCCCACTGTCCCTGCCCCAGTAGCATATCAGCAGTCCAGGGTGCTGTGTTTGGTGTACGAGCATTCACTCGCGCCTGATTATGCGCGGCTTCTGTAACCACTGCTCTATAGTCTAGATACTGTCCTGTGTTTAGGCACGCTCGAGCTATCTCCCACCAATCATTTGGTGTCAGGGCTGCGGTGGTGATCCTATCCAGTAAAATTAACGTATACTGTGCATTGGGCCCCCAAGTACGGGCGGCCTCTACTAAGTCCTTCAACTGTTTGTAGGGTATGGGCTCATGATATCTTTGCTGGTTTTGGTTTTCAAAGACAGGGAACGCAACAGCGTCCAGCGGGGTGAACTCGGCAAGGCATCTGAGCGTTTTTCGAGAGAGCCTATGGGCCCCTCCGTTCTGCTTGCCTGGATAAGGCGGAGGCGGAGCTCTTGCCGGAGGCGGCAGTCCGTATCGCTCCTCCTCATATCTAGCCGCCTCTTCCTCTAACTCCTCCTCCTCGTCCTCCATTAGTGAGTCATCTCCCGAGTCCCTCTCTTGCTTTACACTGAGAGCGGCGAATTCCTCATAGAACTCATCTAAACTCGGGTAGATGGGTGCACTGGGAGCGGTTGCCTTATGTCCTTTGTGCTTACTTTTATCATCTGTTTCCTTTTGTTTTTCACTTCCTCTTTTATATCCCTTTTCTGACTTCTTCATTTGTTTTTTGTTTCCCCCTTCCTTTATACTACTTGATTCCGAAAGGCTGTCCTGATGTTCCGCTAAAGCACGCCTGCCCTTTTTCAGATGCTCTACGTGTTTTCCGTCCCGTAAGCACGCATGTATAACTCTCCATAAGGGTAGGGTGCCTGATTTAAGCTGCTGATTGGCCTTGGCTGCATCCAGATCTCTTCCTAACTTTTCCCAGCAGGGAAGGTTTAAGTCCCCCGACACGGCAAACCACGGGGCACACTCATCTATGTCTTTAAGAACGGATTTGACTGTCCTCTCTGAGATCCTTAACCCCCTCTCTTTTAATAGTGCCTGTATGGGGCTCACGAAGTCTGGATATTTGCACTCACGTATCCAAAAGCAAAAAAGCAAGGCTACAACTGCAAGGACAATTATAGCTATAGCAGCTACCCAAGGCTCAAGTGTCCAAAATAACATACCGGGGAATACTTACCGGCGCCGACCACTTCGCATGTAGAGTTCTGAATCCTTTCTAGGCTCCCCGCGGTGTCCGCCGAACTATCCCGGGTTTCGGCACCAGCTGTGGCCCACCAACGCTCGCCCGCGAGGAAGGAAGACCACCGACACAGGATTCTTCTCTATCACGCTTTATTGAAGTGCACTTGGTTGAGGTTTGTAGGGTGATGGAAGCAGGAAGCGCCTGGGTAGAGCCAGGGCTGCACATATATACAGGCTAGCTGGGGCGTGTCTCATTCTGGGGTACGTGGCTCACTATGGTAGGTCAGCCTTGTTGCTGGGCAGAATAAGCTTAAGGCCACGCGTCCAACCACTTGTTTACGAGGCTCTCCGGCGCCATCTTGTAATGGCGGCAACGGGTTGCCACAAGCTGTAGTCATATGTTTAGTGTGATACATTGAATTTTTTTCTGCTCATGTAGGATCCAGAATTCTTTAACGGATGCTTACTGAGAATTTGCCCTAAGCGATTGTAGTTCACACAGTGGCTTCAACATAGTGAGACTGCAGCACTGGTAAATTTGGGGGGCTGGTTATGATTTTTAAAGACTTTCTCAAGGTAAATATAGAGAAACAAAAACATTGTAATTTGAAACTATTAAAGATGGCAACTTAGTATAGTAGGAATACTTCCTCCTTCTTTTAAATTAACTGCTAGATTAAATTTGTGGTTCTTTGAGTAGTGTTCATGTTTTCCAGCATACCACTCCTGCTTCCCTTGAATGAATTTGAAAACATGTTTAAATATATTTACTCCCAATACGGTAGGCTTTAAAATTCTGTCCTCTGATGAATATGTGGTTGTTTAACCAGTTTTCTGGAACCAATCTCACAGATTCTGATTTGGGAGATCAGGCGTGAGGCCTGAAATTCTCATTTGTAAAGTCTTACAGATGATGATACATGCTGGGTCCTCTCTTTAACATCCTTTAATGCATATCATCCAACACTTCCCAAGACTAGTCCAACTGACTTTGTACTCCATTCAAGTTTTGACCAGTCCACAAATCATTACTAAGTTTTAATTATGTTGAGATATTATAGGCATTGCAGTTTTAGTGAGTGGTGGTCTATATAAAGTCTTTCACAATTCCAAGGTTGTAATGCCAAAAATTTCTTTGTATGCTTACAGATTTCAAGGTCAGTTCCATGACAAAATATAGTCACAGAATCTACTTTATAGCATATGAATATTCTGTAATAATAATATATACATATATAATATATTTATATATGTGATCCCATTTTCTCAAAACCTCTGCTTGATTGAAATTGTGTGTGTGTATGTATCTATGCATCTATTATCTATCTATAAATAACATCTCTGTCATAATTCAAAAATATATGTCACAAAATATTCATATACATATATGTAGTTTTCTTGTCTTGTTTTATTTTTCTTTAAAAAGAAATTGTATTTATAGACTTGAAACTTGACTTTTTACATATTAGTAAGTCATAAAGATTTTTTTCTAGCTTAATGAGGTATGTTGACAAATTTTTTTAAAGTGCAATGTGTACATTGCAAAATAATTGCAACAATCAAGCTAATTAACATATCTATCACCTCACATAGTTACCATTATTTTAACGGTAATAACACTTAAGGTCTACCCTCTAAGCAAATATCAAGCATACGATGCCATATTATTACATCACCATGATAGATATTCGATTCCCAGAACTCATTCATGTTACTACTGAAAGTTTGTATCCTAAGATTAACATCTCCTTATTTCTCCTACCTCCCAGCTTTACAGTTATAGTTTTAATTCTCTGGTTCTGTGGGTTCAACTATTTAGATTCTACATATAAGTGAGATTATTCATTATTTATCCTTTGAGTTTGGCTTATTTCATACAGCACAATGAAGAATTTTCTATACCAATATATTGAAGTTAATTTACAGGATAAAATAGAAATTATGTTTTAATTTTCATTTCTCACTGTCTGATTATAGAGGTTAGGATTTAAAAAGTAGAATTGGTAATAGTCCATCCACTTTTTTTTCTTTTTTTAAATTAAATATTGCTATAGTTTTTCTACCCTCTGAAAAAGTTCAGAATGAATTATGTTTTCATTTTTAGGGTTTGTATTGTATATAGAATTTTGTTCAAAGATACAGTGAATTGAAAGATACAGTTGTATTAGTCAACATGACTTAGAAGATGTTCTGACTTATTATATTTGTCTTTCTATGATATATTAGGTGAGTACATTGTAATTAGACTCCATCCCTTTGCCGTTGTATTAATAAGGTGAAAGATAAACCTCTACTTCTGATTACTGCAAAAGAAAAAGACTAATGAAAAATTGCTTTATGTGTTAAATAGATAACATTTGGAAATAAGGCACTGTCTGTGTTCTGATAAGGTTATATAACACATTCAACACGAGTATATCATAAACTCATTAACTTATACCTTGAACCTCAATACCTGTTTTGTTTTGGCAGCTTTTCCTGAAGTCCTGTTTGTAAAACCCACAGATTCCTGCCACAGTCAGAGGGAGGCATTAACATAGTATCTGATACCAGTCTATTTAATTAAAGAGGAAAATGATGAGATCTAAGACAATATTTTATGCTAGGACAAAGTATGCATGTATAGAGTAGTAAAGATGATTTATTTATGCCATATCTGTATTTTTCCCTTTCCTGCACATCAACAAATGGGCCTCTTATGGTGTTCAGTGTAAGTACTTGATTTGATTGAGCAATATGAATCACCTAGGATAGTGGTCAGCAAACTTTCCATTAAAGTCTAGAGGGTAAATATTTTAGGCCTGCCAGGCAGTATCTTTGGCAACTATTCATCTCTGTATTGGGGCGTGAAAACAACCATAGACAATATATAAATAAGCAGGCATGGTTATGTTTCAACTTTGCTTACGGATGCAGATATTTTAATTTCATATAATTTTCTAGTGTCATGAAATATTCCCCTTTTGAGTTTTTAAAATTATTTAAAAACGTAAAACCATCCTCAGCTCATGGGCCATACAAAAACAGCACTTAAATAAGCTTAAATATGTAAAATGATTTTAGCCCAAGGGATCTATTCTGAAGGAAACACAACATATGCTTTGAAAGAATTTATGTCTCAGATTGAAAAACAGTGATGCATATCTAATAGGTATGGTAGGTAAGATATAGGTATATTATGTTACATACAACGTTTTTTCATGAAACGTTTACTGATATGGTAAACGTCCACATGGACTGTGGATGAAAAACGCAAGATAAAATTGCAAGCCCTCAAGTTTTTCACAGTTTGTTAGTTGAAGGTCAGTGATAAATAGGAACACACCAACAAATGTGACACATATTATAGAAGACATACAAATTATTTTCAAATATAAGAAAAACAAATGTGGCTTAATTTTGATTTTGTAAGGCAATGCTATAAAGAAGGTAGCATATTACATAATTTAACAAATGCATAAAGCTTCAAAATAAAAAAAATTATTTCAGACAGATCAAATAAGAGAAACAAAAACTTTGAGGTATTTGAAATGTGTAGATACTACAAGCTAAATGAAGTAGAGTGTTGTTTGGAGTGTTGAGAATTGAAGACTAGAGAGTTTAAAATAATCTGAAATGAGTCATTGCTATTTATGAATGAAAAATTAAATACAGACATAAGTAACTGGTGGGTGCATCAAAAATAAACGAGGATTGTGATATCTAACAAAGAAACACAATTAGAAAAATACTAATGTAGTGTTGGCAAGAGATACATGCTTATACTAGAGCAGTGCCAGAAGAAATAGATAGGTCAGCTTAAAGAAATGCTTTAGAGATACCATTTATTCCATAAAGAGACAAAGAAGAAGTAAGTGGAGGCAAAATCAGCTTTCAACCTTGGTGATAGGAAATATTAACACCATTAATTGCAGGCGTTTCAACTTTGCAGGTAAAATGCAGTTTTACATATGCTATCTCATTTAAACTGTAATGGATTCAGCAGACTAAACAAATCAAGCATATTTCCCTTTTCTTGTAAGAAAATTTAAGTTCAGTTAAATAAAATTTTGGATGCAAGGTACAATAAGGGCAGATAAATAAAAACAGCATGTTAAATCTAACTCCACTATCTTTTCACACCATTTGAATGTTCCCTAACAATATAAACTTCAGGTACATTCAGCTTAGCAGTTTAATGAGAGTTCCTGAAAGTTAAAAATGTGGAAAATCTGAGATACCGATTTTAATGCATGTTATCATAGAGATGGTAGCAGAAGTAAGGAGAATGAATGAAATTTTCCCTGGGCAGAAAGCCTAAAGTTATAAGAATACTAAAAACTTTAATTTTTTTCAATGTTTGTGATGTGAAGCAAAAATGAAGTGAAAATATAGAGTGATGAGTGCCAAGGCAGTAGCTTGTTTATTGGCTTTGGGGCACTGCATGATAAAATCCCTGATGAACACTATATTATGCAAGTAGCATTTATGTGATCAGAGGAGATAGGCACAAGCCAAGCAGGAGACTAAGAAGAAACAACCACAAGCAAAAACAATTTAAAACAATTTTCTGTAGCTGTAGGGAACTGGAGAGGGCAGGAGCAAGCCAGTCAATGCTGCCATTAGCGACAGGGGAAGTTCTCAAAGATAGCCCCATGTCTCAGATAATACTATAAATATCTGTATTTTACCAAATCTAAGATAGCGATTTTCGTAAACTAGTAAAATAATTAAAAAAAAAAAACTGCTGCTAATTAAATTCCAACAACATTGCACAGTGAATTTTAAACTTAATGAAAGAAGTCTTTTGATGAACCTTGATTTATATATCTTTTCTGTGCATACATACATCGGAAATGTAAGCACAGTAAATGTAAGATATCATTAAAATGATTTCCCATTCGTAGTCTGATCTGCAGAGTCACTTTTCAATTTAGAATTATCGTTTGTGGAAATAACAGCCCCTATTCTATTATGAAAGTTGATGATGCAGTGTTTCATTGAAAAAAAAAAGTGTTCTTTTATTGTTTTTTAAAATTTTTTTCAAAACTGTTGAATAATGTAGCATATAGGATATGATATATGTGACATTCTCTCAGATGGCTCAGGAATAGGTAGAGGATGATAGATAAATAAGTAGGTAGATAGATAATAAAATGACAAAATAACTGTGGCATAGGGTTACCAATGCATGAATCTGGATGAAGGGTATTTGGGAATTCTTTGACAATACTAGCCCCTTTTGTATATGTTTGAAACTATACCTTTTGAAAAACAGATGAGCTCAGATTTAGTAGAATTTGGGCAGGAGTATGGTTCCTGAGTTTCATCATATCTTTTTTCTTTTCTTTTCTTTTGTCTTCTCTTCTCGTTCCCCTTCCTTCCTTCCTTCTTTTCTTCCTTCCATCAATCCTTCCTTCCTTCTTTTCTCTTTCTTTCTCTCTCTTTTGAGTTAGAGACGGGTAGGGGCAGAAGGAGAGGGAGAATCTTAAGCAGACTCCATGCGCCACAGACCCTAACGCAGGACTCATCATATAATCCTGAGATCATGATCTGAGCTGAAATCAAGAATCAGACACTTAACTGAGTGAGCCACTCAGGTGTCTTAGCATATCTTCTAAATAATGTAGAAAGTAATGAGGAAAGATAACAAAACCACACATGGATCACATCTTCAACTAAATAATTAGGTATGTCTAGGAACCTCAAAATATGTGTGATTTTTGCCAAGGCACCAATAACTACTGAAGAGCTGTGAGTCATCACTATATGGACTAAGTAGGAGGAAAAAAAGGGGGGAGGCAAGAGATGCTATGGGCTATAGGAAGTAGATCCCAGAAATCACTAACAAATATTCAGGTCCCCAAGCCCAGGGAAAAAATGTGGAGTAGATAGTGTTTAGATCTGAGAACAATTAGTAAAACTGAAAGGAAATTGTGTCTTTTCTCTAACTGTGGATGACTAATAAAGCAGTTACTAATAATTCACAAGGGCATAAAAAGTATGTAATTCTAATTACTTGAGGATCTAGAAATATCTAAAAAATATATATACTTTCTACTAGAAACTCAAAATCTCACCCTTAAGAAACACTGTAGGAAGACTTACCTATCTTGATCAGGACAAGAAAACTGAGATCAATATAGTATGAAGGACAGGAAAGAGAGGAATGTGTTAAATGATAAATACGTAATATAATGCAATATATAAATATGTAATATAATATCAAGGAATAAATATGTAATGAGTATCTACTATGATTAGTGAGTATGTTTGAAATATATCATATTTTATAAAATTTTTTTATTTATTCATTTGAGAGAGACAGAGTGAGTAAGAGCAGGAACAAGGGGAGGGTCATGGGAAGGGACAGAAACAGACTCCTTGCTGAGCAGGGTGGCAGACATAGGGCTTGATCCCAGGACCCCAGGATCGTGACCTGAGCCAAAGACAGATGTTTAACTGCCTGATCCACCCAGGTGCCCCTGAAATATGTCATCCTAAAAAATTTAAAAATAAGAAAAGAAAGTTCTCCATTCTCTGGAAATTCACCATCCAAGATATTTTCAAGAGCAGATGAGATTTAGGTAGTTTGAGACCTCTATATTTCTTTCTGCCTTTCTCTTTTTTAATGATTTTATTTATTTATTTTAGAGAGAGAGAGAGCATAAGCAGAGGGAGCAGCAGAGGGAGAGGGAGAAGCAGGCTTCCTACTAAGCGAGCAGTCAGACAGGGGGCTTAATCCCAGGTTCCTAAGATCATGACCTGAGCTGAAGGCAGACACTTAACTAACTGAGTCACCCAGGTGCCCTGACACCTATATATTTCAAATGTTTGGAGAAATGGGAGAGTGCATTGAAAAATTGAAGACAAAAAAGGATGTTTCATGCAGATTTGTAGAAGAATTAAGAAGTAGAAGAATTAATTTGTAGAAGAATTATGAAAACTCTGGGAATCTAAACATTCAATGGTTTCAGGGTACCTGGATGGCTCAGTTGGTTGAATGTCTGCCTTCAGCTCAGGTCATGATCCTGGAATCCTGGGATTGAGCCCCACATTAGGGTCCCTGCTCAGTGGGGAGTGTGCTTCTCCTTCTGTTCCTTACTCCACTTGTGCTCTCTTTCCTTTTTCTATCTCTCAAATAAATAAATAAAATCTTAAAAAAAAATTCAATGGTTTCAGAGGCTCCTAGGGAGAGAATTAGGGAAACGGTGAGAAAACTGAAGAATTTTGTTAATGAATGCAGGCATATAGAAAATATGGAAGGAAAGTCAAATGTTAGAGTAAAAGGAAAAGATTTAAAATCAATCTAATAAGAATTATAGAGGAGACAAGATGGTGGGGGTATTCAAATAATGTCAAGAATTTTTCCAAAATTGGTGTAAGATGTGAATTTTTGGATTCAAGTAACATTACTAACCAAAATTGGGATAAATGCATAGCTAGACACAGTGTCATGAAACAAACACCAAGACAAGGGAAGCCAATAAATACAATTTGCTTTTACTTTTTGTTTTTTCTTCCAAATTTTTATTTAAATTCTAGTTAGTTAACATATAATGTAATATTGATTTCAGGAATAGAATTTAGTGATTCATCACTGACAAATAACACCCAGTGCTCATCATGTAAGTGTCCTTCTTAGTGCCCATCACCCACATAGCCCATTCCCTACCCACCTCCCTATATTAACCCTCAGTTCATACGATTTCCTTTTAAAGGAATAGCAGTTAGTCTGGCAACTGAATACTGAGTGTAACCACAAGAGCAGGATATTGAACAATATCTTCAAGGCAATGAGAGAAATTACTCCAAAACTAAAATTATGCAGTTATCCTAGGAACCATTAAGAATTCAGAAAATTAAAAAAAAATTATCAGACAAAAATGAAACAAAACAAACCTTAGACTTTAGTATCAATAGATTCTTAATTAAGGAACAATATTTCAAAAAAAAAGGAACAATATTTCATTCAACTTAAGATTTAATTAATTTTAATATTGTAGTATGCACCAGTATTTTATGTCCATTATGAAAGAGAAAAGCTGCCAATTAAACTGTGACATATAAACAATTGCAAAACTAACTATGATTTAAGTATTAGAAGGTTGTCTCTGGGTATTAAAAAGTACAGTATTCTAAGTAAAAAAAAAAATATCTCTGAAGGATGATTTGAGATATAAGAAAGAATGGTGCTTATTCCAAAAATAAAACATTTGTTACCTAACAATATGTATATCCTATTATTCCATTTTTGATTTTACATATGTGTGTAAACATATATAAATATGTATACATTTAAAGAGGGCATATAAATATGTACATGTGCATATAGTTATAGGGAGTAATATATGAACATATGAATTATTACAAAAATATCATATGTTTCTACATATTGTTAAAAAAATTAACATTTAAATTTTAGAATAGTTTCATATTTACTTAAATATTGGAAAGATAGTACACAGTTTTCATTTATCTCATACCCAGTAGTCTCTTCTCGGTATCTTACATCAGTATAGTATATTTGTGATAAATAAGAATACAAATAAAACCAATATTAAGTTATTATTAACCAACTCTATTTTTAATCCATATTTTCTAAGATTTTTACTTAATGTTTTTTTTTTTAAAGATTTTATTTATTTACTTGACAGAGAGAGATCACAAGTAGGCAGAGAGGCAGGCAGAGAGAGAGAAGGTGGGGGGAAGCGGGCTCCCTGCTGAGCAGAGAGCCCGATGCGGGACTCGATCCCAAGACTCTGAGATCATGACCTGAGCCGAAGGCAGTGGCTTAACCCACTGAGCCACCCAGGGACCCTACTTAATGTTATTTTTTTCTTTCCGCCTTCCTGTCTTTCTATTTTTTTTTTCTATCTTCTGTTGTTCTTCTAGGATCCCATCAAGTGAAAAAGATTATATTTAATTTTTGTCTTTAGTCTTATTTTTCTTAGACTTTCCTTGTTTTGATAATATTGACAGTTTTGAGGAATACTGGTCAGATATTTTTGTACAATGTTCCCTAATATGGGTTTGTCTGATTTTTTTTTTCATGATTATAATGAGGTTATGTGTTTTTGAAAAGAAAACCATAGAAGCAGGGGTGCCTGGGTGGCTCAGTGGGTTAAAGCCTCTGCCTTCAGCTCAGGTCATGATCCCAGGGTCCTGAGATCGAGCCCCACATCAGGTTCGCAGCTCTGTGGGGAGCCTGCTTTCTCCTCTCTCTCTCTGCCTGCCTCTCTGCCTACTTGTGATCTCTTGTCTCACAAATACATAAATAAATAAATAAATAATCTTAAAAAAAAAAAAAAAAAAAAGAATACCATAGAAGTAAAATGCAATTCTCATTACATCATATCCTGGGTACATACTGTCAACCTCACTTACCATCTTTGATGTTGACCTTGATTACCTGGCTTAGTTATTACTTGTCAGATTTATCTATACCATTATAAAATTATCCACTGACTCCCTTTCATACTGTATTCTCAGAAAGAAGTCAGTGTGAAGTTCACAATCCTTAGGTGGGAGATTTGTCCATCCCCTCCAGGACAGATTATCTTCATAAATTACATAGAGAGCTTTGAGATCAGAATTATGTTTATTCTTATTTATTTATTTAAATATTTATTTTATCAGTATAGGTTCCTGGGTATTATTTTATAATCTAGATTATAATGAAATTGCTATTTATTATTACTATTATTATTATTGTTCAAAATTTTCCAGCTTTGGACATTGAGAACACTTTCAGTTGACTCTTGTCTTTTTGACACACCTCCCCTTTGCTGTGTATGCCTGTGTGTGTGTGTGTGTGTGTGTGTGTGTGGTATTTGTTTTGTTTTGTTTGTTTTGCACTTCCTTTTTCTTGGCAGTATAAAATGCTCCAGAATCAGCTTGTGAGTTTTCTTCCCAACCTTAGAAGCAAGTTTTTCTCTAAGATGTCCTAGTTCCCTTTTCTGGTAAATGGTATTAGAAATTAAGATCTGGGCAATGGGTATCCTCATTGCATGGGAGGATCTTTTATAACTCATTTATCCAATGTAATTTTTTTTTTTTTTTTTACTCTTGGGCCCTTTCTTTCAGTTACTTCAAATTTCAATTATAACCAGACTTCTTTTTCTTTCACCTCATGGCATCATGAATATACAGCATATATTTGTATATTGATCATATTGAAATATTTGTCCATTTGTGGGTATGGAGTTTTTTTCTTCACTCCAAAGTTGTTTTCAACGTACATATGTTGAGTGCTCCATCAGATTCCAAACCCTGGAAGAAAATGATTTCTTTACTTGGATATTCCTACAGTGCAATATAAATTTGAACTCAACACCCGCATGTGGTTAAGTAAGGATGTGGGCCTTTGTTTGTTTGTTTATAGCAGATTTAGCCAGCAATTTTTCTTACTTTCACCTCTGGTCTTACTCCCCAGAACCACTGATTTCACTCTGAATACCTACTTCCTTGCAAACCGACTTTCCCTCTCATTTCATCTCTGAATATACCTTTGTTTAATTTAAGAACAAGTATACTCTTTTTAATACTTCCCTCTAAACCCAGCATAGTTTGAAATTTGTAATAAGGAGAATTTAGAGTTCCTTTAGCTTGCTCTATTTTTAGAACCAGAAGTCTATTCTAATAATTTATAAATTATTGTTACTAATGAGAATGACAGAGAATAGGGGAAAAATCCATCTTAGTTAAAAAACATGGAAATGTAAAGTAATTGTGAATTATTTTGGGCTCAACAATTCTAAAATCAGATTAAAGACTATGTCCCCTTTTTCTATATAATAAACCATCTAATTGTTATTTATTGACTTGTTGAGGAGGTCTTTAGTTTTTTATTTAGATATACAAAAAATAGTGAAATATGCATCACACAGAATACAATTCCATTTTCAATTACAAAGAACATTACCAAATTAATTTTCAAATCCAGAAAGATTTTTTTGTTGTTGTTTTGAAAGATTTTATTTATTTGATAGATCACAAGTAGGCAGAGAATCAGGTAGAGAGAGAGAGGAAGGGAAGCAGGCTCCCTGCTGAGCAGAGAGCCTGATATGGGACTCGATCCCAGGACCCCGGGATCATGACCTGAGCTGAAGGCAGAGGCTCAACCCGCTGAGCCACCCAGGTGCCCCCAAATCCAGAAAGTTTTTAAAGTGAAAGAGGGGGACGCCTGGGTGGCTCAGTCGGTTAAGTGTTTGTCTTAAGCTCAGGTCATGATCCCAGGGTTATAGGATCAAGTCCTACATTAGGGTCCCTGCCCAGTAGGGAGCCTTCTTCTCCTTCTCCCACTGCCTGACACGCCCCCCTGCTTGTGCTCTGTCAATAAATAAAATCTTTTAAAAAAATTTTTAGGGGCGCCTGGGTGGCTCAGTGGTTTGGTCTGCTGCCTTCGGCTCGGGTCATGATCTCAGGGTCCTGGGATCGAGCCCCGCATCGGGCTCCCTGCTCCGCAGGAAGCCTGCTTCCCTCTCTCTCTCTCTCTCTGCCTGCCTCTCTGCCTACTTGTGATTTCTGTCTGTCAAATAAATAAATAAAATCTTCAAAAAAAATTTTTTTTAAAGTGAAAAGAGGACAGTATAAATGATTAAAATGTTAGATATATATATATAATTTTAAAAAAATCTTTATATGTATAGATACATGAGTATAATGTATATATGTGTGTATATATATGTGTGTATGTGTGTGTATATATATATATATAATATGTGTATATATGTATGTGTGTGTGTGTTTGTGTGTGTGTGTGTATATGGTTTACTGATAAAATATTTTATTATGAGTGCCTACATGGCTCAATTGGTTAAGCATCTGCCTTTGGCTGAGGCAATGATCCTGAAGTCCTGGGATCTAGTCCAGAATCTGAGCTCCCTGCTCAGCAGGGAGTCTGCTTTTGCCTCTGCCCTTTAGAGGGCTCATGCTCTCTCGCTCACTCACTCTCTCTCAAATAAATAAGTTTTTTAAAAATGAAAATATTTTATTATGTTTGTGGACCAATAAAATACTTCTTATAAAATGTTTTTTTAATACTTATTTTATTTTTTTCCCAAAAATATGCATTAAGAGACTAAAGTAAAATAGGTTCTATTATTATTTCCATCATACCTGATATCTTGAAGAAATTATGTAACCTTACCAACTGTGTCCTCACTGTTTTCCCAAGTACTGCATAAACATTGAAAAAGAGGTTTTGGTGACACAATCTAGAAGTTATTAGAAAAGAAACAAAAAGTTGTATCTGTTTATCTTTATTTAACTATGCATTAAAGTAAGAACTTGGTTCACTCCTTATGGGTTTCTTTTCTTTCTTTCTTTCTTTTTTTTTTTTTTTTTGTAAGATTTTACTTATTTATTTGACAGAGAGAGATCACAAGCAGGCAGAGAGGCAGGCAGAGAGAGAGGGGGAAGCAGGCTCCCTGCCGAACAGAGAGCCCAATGCGGGGGCTCAATCCCAGGACCCTGGGATCATGACCTGAAGACAGAGGCTTTAACCCACTGAGCCACCCAGGCGCCCTGCTTATGTGTTTCATATGCAAACAAGTGAAACCAGAGCAGAGGCATGAATTAAGAAGAGGTTCACCAGTGATGGCTTAGCTTAATGAATCTAGCTGTAATAATTCTCATTTAACATGTAAAAATCTCTAACTATATGCAATATTAGAACAACAGGCATAAATGGATCAGTTTTAGGCAAATGAGGAAATAGGATCACATCAATTATATGTTTTAGACTTTATTTACTGTTTCTGTACTTTTTTAAAAGATTTTATTTATTTATTTGATAGAGATCACAAGTAGTCAGAGAGGCAGGCAGAGAGAGAGGAGGAAGCAGGCTCCCTGATGAGAAGAGAGCCCGATGCTGACCTCCATCCCAGGACTCTGAGACCATGACCCAAGCCAAAGACGCCTCTGTTTCTGTACTTTTAAAAGGTTTTTTTCCTTGAGAGTTAGCTTTCAGATCAACTTAAGAACAGTTACATTTTATCAATGAGGTTATATTTTAGAATAAAATGTATATTCCTTTTACTTTTAAGTTTGTAGCTAATCTTATGTGTGAAGAAGAATTTGTTTTAAATAGTATTTGACTTTTTATGAGAGGGACTTTCATTTGTAATGGTGAATAATTATAGTTAAAAAAAAATCTTCACTTAGGCTGAGATCTCAGGTTGGTAGGGCTTTAATGATACTTTCCTTAAAATTCACTCAATAATTTCATTCACTTGATGATGGAAAGGTAACTACATTACATCAGTGGTGGAAGTAAATGACATCTATTTTAACATAAGTGATTTGAAATGAAAAAAGTGTTACTCATTATGGCTTTTAGGAAAATGTGATTTTTTGTGAGGTACTATTGTCAATTTCCAAAATGCTAAGCAGAAATCAATAAATCATACAATGGGATTTGGCAACAAATCACTTAATCTTTCATTCCAAAACATCCAGGAAATGTTTTTTGCCTGTATACTTTTTCTTTACTTTTCTAGGTTATTTTTTAAATACCTATTTTAGCAAAATATATAAACACACAAAAATATATTTGTACACTTTAATTTTCTTAAAGTTTTTTTAAAATGTATTTACTTGAGAGAGAGAAAAGGATCAGAGGGGGAGGGAGAAGCAGACTCCCCACTAAGCAGGGAACCTGACTGGGGGCCCATCCCAGGACTCCAAGATCATAACTGGAGCTGAAGACAGACACCCAGTTGACTGAGCCAACAAGGTACCCTTGTACACTTTTTCTTAACCCAGTATCTGAATTTAATATGCCTGCAGTATTTTAATTCATTTACAAAATTGTGATAAATCATATTTTGGATTTTACATATCTCCTTTTATGGATTAATTACAAAATCTTGCTATGTATTTTGTCATACATTTTAACATACGGACTATTACTTTGGTATTGTTTCTTCTTATGTAAATAGATTAAACCAATACACTTATCTTAATTGATGCTAAAGGCATTTGATAAATTTAAATGGACATTTCTGATGAAAGGATGGGAATTCAATTGATCAGCATATAAATAATAGTTATCATTAGAAGCCAAAAGCAGCAAGTATTTATTGAAAGACTTAACAAATGAAGACCTTAACACTAAATTACAGAAGAAAACAAGGGAATTCAGTATTATAATATTGTTTAGAATCATTTAGAAATATCTATCTAAAGCTGGAAAATAGTTAAAAGAGAAATAGTTTGTTGATAAAGAGCAAGTGTCAGAAATGTGCATAAGGACAGGCAAACATGCCCTTTCTGGAGAGACTACTACAGCCAGGAGTGGCAAGAATGTTCATAATATTATGAATGTTCATAATAAGCCCTCTTTGGAGGCCAGTGATCTGGAGAATCAGCTGGACCAGACCAAAGATGAGTTCTATCTCTACTTCATAGGGAGTAGGTTTAAGAAATTTTTACCAATAACAGAGTATTTCAGAAGTGCTTCAGGATTCATAAACATTTAATTAAATTTTTAAAATAACATATAATTATTTTAAACTGTGTTTGAGAAATTAAGCATACTAGAATATTTTTTTATAAAGCCAATCATTTTTTTAAAGATTGTATCTATTTATTTGATGGAGAGAGACACAGCGAGAGAGGGAACACAAGCAGGGGGAGTGGCAGAGGGAGACCCCAGGGCTGGGCTCTGGGATCATGACGTGAGTGGAAGTCAGACCCTTACCGATTGAGCCACCCAGATTTTCCACACTAAAATATTTTTAATACTAAACTATGTAGCAGAATCTTCAGATTTATTGTGCAATTTCCTCACTGGTTAACCTGGGTTGCTTGAATTTAGTATAATTTGTCTGCCACTATCTCATGACATTTGCTCAGATTCTTGTTCATTAGATTCTTGTTCATTCTGATATATTAGAAAGATTATAGTTCTTTACAGAAATTTTCCTAAAAATCATTTCTGTTTATATTCATTCATAGAAAATTGGGCCACCTGAGTGACTTAGTTAAGCATCTGCATTTAGCTTTTGTCCTGATCCCAGGGTCCTGGGATGGAGCCCTGTTTTCATAGGGCTCCTTGCTCAGCAGGGAGTCTGCTTCTCCATTTCCCTGTCCCTCCCTCTGCTCATGCTCTTTCTCTCTTTCTCTCTCAAATAAATAAATAAATAAAATATTTTTTTAAAAAGAACATAATGCAAGTCATCATAAACATAGACCCCATGTGTGCAACGCTCAAATCAAAGCATCCTTGCATTGCAGGGATATTTGCTTGTTAATGTTGCTTTCCAGGTTTCCAGAATACCATTCAGTAAATACTTGTGCTCAAGAAATATTTGTTCAAAAAAGAATGAGGAGCGCCTGGGCAGCTCAGTCCTTAAGCGTCTACCTTCAGCTCAGGTGATGATCCCAGGTTCCTGGGATTGAGTCCCAGGAGTGGGACTGAGTCCCTGGGATTGAGTCCCTGCTCCGCAGGAAGCCTGCTTCTCCCTCCCCCACTGCTTGTGTTCCCTCTCTCACTGTGTCTTTCTCTGTCAGAGAAATAAATAAAATATTTTTTAAGAAAATGAAATTTGGGGCAAGGCTTAGTTTCTCAAGTTATGAAGATATCTTCTTCTGGTATAATAGAAATGCAGTGAGTTGATTCATAATGCATTGAGCTATGATAATATAAAAATACAGATGTTGTAAGAACTTGTAACATTTGGTGCCACTGACATAACTTTTATATTTATAAATGGTATGATTTTAATGGTGGACTAAATGATTAGAGAGAAATTTGGAGAAGGATGACTTGTTACAAAATTTAAAAAGAAACAAATTAGAAACTGGAAGTATGACTTAAACAAGCTCAAGATAAAATGACCAGTCATACTCTACCAGGATTAATTATTTTTTCAGCTAGTTCAGATGTGTCTGATAAGGCCTTTCAATATTAAAAACAACGTATCAAAACTTCTCACACAAAAAGTAAAGATTACAAGAGTATAATGGTAACTAATTGGTCTTTCTTGCTGTGAATATGTTCCCAAGTCATTACAGTAATCCAGCTGAATTTAGAATTTAAGCTTAGAGTCAGAAGTGGAAAACAGGAATAAATGCAGAAGCAAAACTCCAGGAGGAGTTAGAGAATTTATGATGAATTGTCCAATCAGGGATTTTTAGATTTTGAGTTTTTAAAATTTTCATTGTATTATTCTTTTTCTTAGGAGAGATATGATGGGTCTTTAAGAGTAGCACTGAAGGGGCACCTGAGTGGCTCAGTGGGTTAAAGCCTCTGCCTTCAGCTCAGGTCATGATCCAGGGTCCTGGGATGGAGCCTGCATTGGGCTCTCTGCTCATTATGGAGCCTGCTACCTCCTCTCTCTCTGCCTGCCTCTCTGTCTGTCAAATAAATAAATAAAATCTTAAAAAAAAAAAAAAAAAGAGTAGCACTGAAGGGGTGGTTGTAGGCAAATGCAATCATCTCTGTGTCTGGACTTAGTGAGTCCTGGGGCTTCAGTGGTAGAGTGGATCATTGCAATTTCCCATGGATAAAGGAAGCCTAGCCTTGCTTTATATGTATGGCCGAAGAAGAATACAGAACATGGGGAGGTAGATCAGCCCCAGTAAAGTGAATTCTATTGAGTTTTGGTGTTGTGAGAGAAGATTTTTTTTTTAATTAAAATAATTTCACTCAAAACAGTTCAGTGTATTTTTATAGCCTGGTGGTGGGTATTATGGAGAACATATGTTGCATGGAGCACTGGGTGTGGTGCATAAACAATGAATTTTGGGACACTGAGAAAAAATAAAATAAAATTCAAAAGTTAAAAAATACTATATTCATCGTATGGTACATGGAAATTCCCAAGTGTAAAAGGAAAAAAAAAATTCAGTTGTTTCTCTACATATTTTTCCCTACTAAAGTTTCTCTACATATTTTAAATGTATTTCAACTTATCTACACAGAGAATTTGCTCTCTTTCAGACAACTTAATATGATATCAGAGACAAACATGACACACCCAACTGAAATGTTGATTCTTACATTAACTATAGATGACTATATTAGTAAGCACTTTTCTCAGTTTATCATTGGTGCCTTGGGAACTTTTTGTATCTTTATATGACTTATAATTGAAGTCTTGTATTCCATGGAGGCAATTTTGTTTCTTAATATCAAGTTTCCCTTTTTAAATTTTTAACAAAATCACTATCAAAGACACTAATGGGTTATTATCTTCTCTTTTCAAACTAGTTATGGGGCTTTAATAGCTTCTTCTTCTTTGACAGTATCATTTTTTTCTTCTCCCTGACAAGGAAAAAATTCAACCAATTATTTGTGAAGACATTTCTCTCTCTCTCCTTCCAGTTTCCTATTTAGAATGTCCTCTAAATTTAAATAAAGGGCAATCTTCAAATTTGAATTGGTTCTCAAAATCAATTTATTTCTCTGCTCCCCTCCTTTTATTATTGCTTCCACTCCCTAAGCACAAGAATTCTTTATAAATATTTTGATTTTAAACACTTTAAAAAATCAAGTTAAAGAGTGATACTTTGGGGACAAGACATTTGACTCCCTTGAATATCTAAATTTTACTTTGAAATAACTCAATCAATATCAAAGGAGTCTGTATCATCACTGGAACCTAGAAAAGGTCCTTCTAGTTGTCTGAAACTTAAAGGAGTGTTTTCCAAAAGAAAAGATGCAGGGTGAATTGAGAAAAACGGAGCACAAACCAAATATATTTCATTGGGTACCAAAGGGAATTCCCCTAGGATAATGAGTGAAATCTTCCCATCATCTCTCAAAACACTCTCTAGAATGCTATCCACTTGCATTCTATCAGAGCAGGAACCAGAGATGAGGACAGGGTATGGTGCGCTCAGTGGAGAGAAGTAAATCTTACTACTGTCAGAACTTCCATCCCGTTTCACTGACTGTGGCAAATGGTCACCCCAGAATCTGCACATAGCTTGTTATCCACCCCCACTCCCACACTACATGGCCTTTTGTTCTGTCATTTCCTTCTGTTCCCTCTGCCATGCAAAACAGGGCTTCTTTCTTCTCCCTTAGCTCACACTTAACTACAGATCAAAGCCATCTGTCTTGTAGTCTAAGAGCATATCGCATCTCCCCTTAGCAGCACTGCTGAGAGTTACTCTGTTTGTTTGCATAATTATTTGATTAATGTCTGTCTCTTGCTAGAATGAAGCTTCATGAAGTTAGGGTTTTCATGTGTTTTTACTCACGACTTCATAGCCAACCCAGGCTATTGGATAGACAATGGACAATCGATAAATATATGTTGAAGCAAGGAAAGGTAGAGATAGGTTTTGAGATAACGAGGGTGAATGCGCAATAGCAAACAACTTGAAACTGAGAATTAGAAACCACTTCCCTAAAGTCCACTAGTAATTCCTTGCCACAGGCAATATTTTCATTGTGCTATTCTTAGACTGTGGATTATTGCAAGTTTATTTATCTTCTCTTCCAACTGCTACCTCAGGTTTTAGCCTGCCAAATCCTATTATTTTTCTTGCAGAGTAAATAATCAGTGTTTATTTTACTTTTTGTTGATTTTTTACTTTTGGATCTTCATTGTAGTGACATGGCTGTTAGGTGAGTAGTATTTCTTTACATTCATGATCATCACAAACCTGTTTCTTAAATTTAGTCCTATATTTCCCTGATGTAAATAATGCTGATAAAACAGAAAACCAGAACAGTCAATATTTTTGTAAACAGAATGCATATACTTTTTATAAATATATTTGTATGTATAAGTATGTAAATATGTAAAATATATCTTATATAGGTATGAAATTAAGAGCAGTTATCATTGACTGGTAAATATTTTATTATTATAGACATCTACAGTTTTAAAAATTTCTATGATGTGATACTTAAGTAATAATAAAAAAGTTACATATAAAAGGGGAAAACTAAGCTTTGATGATCTCTTTTTCTTCTTATTGTTTTCCAACAAACTAATCCAAGTATCTAATTTGATACAGATTTTTAAACATGACCTCAAATTATATCAATTTTGAAGTTGATTTACTTATCCTGAAAATTAACTCACGCTATTAAATTAGAATGGTCACATTATATCTTATTTTCTCCCAACCAGAGATTTAATTTACTATCTCTCCACTGTACATATGATTAGAAGAAAAAAGGCACTGATATTCCCATGCACTTACAATTTTTCCACTGACAATTGAAACATTAAAGGAGATTAAGACAGGATGTTTTCCCATCCTCTGGTTAGTTTATTCACTAATGAAGCCATTCTGTAGTTCATGCTAACTGGAACCTCAGTTCCTTTGCCTTATCTAAAACAGAGAGGTCATTTTCTGTATAGATCCCATATGGAGCAGTGGATTATTCATGTTTCATTATGTCATTCACGAATCTGCACCAGATCTTCTCTCTATAGCGCTGGCATTAAGTAGACTTTACTAACTTTCAAACAGACCATTCCATGTAGGGATGGGGGATGCAGTGTGGGGGGGTTGCATTTCTGCTTCAAAGATAGATTGTAATGAATAAAAATACCATGTGGTGAAAGCAGATGTCCTAAACTAGGTATTATAAATAACTAATTGTTTTTTTTCAACCAATAAAATGAAATTCCTATATTTCAGAAGGAAAATAAAAAGGAAAGAAAACTAAAGAAAAGAGAAAACACAAACTAGAACAAAAAAGCAGACTCTAAAGCTAACCTCAGAAAATAGGAGTATTTAATTTTGATGACCATTAGGGAGATAGAAGAGAGGGTTCAGGATTTGCAATACAGGTTTAGGGTTCAAATTGTATTATCCATATGGTCTGAAAATTGAAACATTTATCTAAGATTATCTGTGAGTAGTAATTCTCCAAGACATAATTATATAATAAAACTATAAAAATAATTGTTTGGGAGAGAGAAACATCAAACACCGAATTCAGGAGTGTTTATCTTTGGCTGCATTGGAGAGGAATACAATTGGTAATATATTGGTGGTATTTTCTTAATTCACCTAAAATGGCCATAATGTTTTTTGTTAGAGTCTTTCAATCCTTTTATATATCTGGAGTGTCCTTTAATAATTTAAATTTTAAATAAAAATCTAACTAAACAGTTTGTGTGGTTACACTCTAAATGCATCAAAAGACATTAAAAGAAAAGCTATTACTTTCCATAAAAATTTAAAATAATATTTTGTTTTTTAATTAAAAAATGAATGACAATCGGAAGAGTCTTTGTGCCACATAAAGAAAAAAAGCTAATAAGCATGAATTTATTTTATGTTTTTTATTCTTAACTTTATTTATATTCAAATTCTGTTAATTTATTTTTCGAATTTGTAATACATTTTTGTGGTACAAAGTTCAAAAAGTACAAAAAGAATAGTTACCATAAAAGACTGTAAAATACAAAACTGATTTATGGAACTAACCAATAATGAAAGGGGAAATGTAATGAACAATTTGCAAAACAAGTTATAATGGCTGATATATTCATGAAATTGGCATGCAGATTGGGTTTAAATAGGTAAACTTTTGTCCTCTCCAAGAATTTAGAAAATGACATCATAATAAATTATAAAAATTGGAATAAGTGCTTGATGTTCAGTTTAGTATTTAGGGTTTAGCATTGTGAATTCAGGAGGTGCTTGAAGTTGCATTTAGCCTAGAGCAACAACTCACAGTTGTGGCTCTATCTAGTTCTCTTTGACCCTGTCACAAATTCTATCCCAAAAGAGAAGCATGCCTATCTTACATTGCTTCTTCGTTTCTCATTATTTGTTTGCAAGGTCTTTCAAGGTTTCTGGCTCTTTCTATTTTTACATTTCTAGAATTTGAAGACTTATGTGAACATTATTCTGGTACTGCAGAAGCTACTCTGCCTGTTGCTTGAGGTTTTTCTTTTCCTACAGATTCTTGAATATTAGTGCATCTTTCTGTGTTGAAGTTGATTACTCCATTCTTCCTTTTTCAAAACGTTCTTCTTTTCTCGTATTTCTCTTGGTGCACAGTCTAAGAGACTACCTTCCCTGCCTGCTTGAGCAGAAAGTGGCATGGGGAGAGCACAGTGGGTGAAAATGTGAATGCTGGGGCCAGTTTGCCTCCGAGTTCTACCTGTGTCTTCATTTCTTTATACACAAGAAGCATATAAATTGACACTTATAGTATGGTTTTGAGGATTAAATTTGCCCAGTTAAGAGTTAGCTAGTAATAATAGTAGCAATAGAAATTATAATGGTATTTCATATTGACGTAATAAACTCTTTAGTGCCCACTTCTAACTATTCTCTTCCCAATCACCTTGCATAAACTAGTTTTATGTGGTGAAGATTAGGCACAAAGTGAATAGATTATTCATTTATTTGTTTGCAAGGTCTTTCAAGGTTTCTGGCTCTTTCTATTTTTACAAACAGTGAATAGAGGCAGAATGGTGCTTCCACCGACTTCAAATAATTCATTTTTACATTGCACTCAAAGGAAGTATTGTTTTCTCATTTTATTTTTATTTATTTATTTTTAAAAACTCATGTATTTATTTTAGAGAAAGAGTGAGAATGAGGGGAGGGACAGAGCAAGAGAAACAAGCAGACTCTGTGCTAAGTACAAAGGGATGTGTCTCATGACTCAGATCACGACCTGAGCTAAAACCAAAAGTCAGACCATCTGAGCCACCTAGGCACCCTTCTCATTTTAAAAACAAAAAGAAGGGGTGCCTGGGTGGCTCAGTGGGTTAAGCCTCTGCCTTCGGCTCAGGTCATGATCTCCGGGTCTTGGGATCAAGCCCCGCATCAGGCTCTCTGCTCAGAAGGGAGCCTGCTTCCCTTCCTCTCTCTCTCTCTCTCTGCCTGCCTCTCTGCCTACTTGTGATCTCTGTCAAATAAATAAATAAAATCTTTAAAAAATAAATAAATAAATAAAAACAAAAAGAAATGGCCTGTGCTAAAATTAAGACTTTGGAATTACATAATTTTATTCTTTTGTAGTTGATTAACATTTTAGCATGTTAATAAGTTAAGAGATATTTAAACACATTACTATGGTGAAGATTTTGATTAATAGGGATGTCCTTCGGGACATACAAAATTTGGAAGGATCAAATATTAACATTTTTCGTAACTACTATTTTGTGGAATATTTTTTAGTGCATGTTTCTCTAGTTCACATAATATTAAGCCTATTTCTTAATTTTGTAATGTTTCAGAAAATATTTAAACAATTAATATTGAAAGAATAGGAACATATGTACAACTAGTCCATTTAAGGTCAAATGAAACAAAATAGATTTAAAATATAGGAAAGTTAAATACACACACATGTACATACATTTTTATTCTCCATTATGAACAGAACATATATTCTTATATTTTATATATTAATATACAAGAAAATAACCAAACTTAATATTTGTATTATGAGTACCATTATAAATTCTAAAATTTAGCTTGTAGAACAACATTGTTTATGTTTGAAGACCAAAAAAAAAAAAAAAAAAAAGATAAACTATGTCTGCCTTTTTCCTTAAGGCGTCTTATAAGATCAAGATGTTTTATTTCCATTTCCCCCTATTTTCTAATTCTTTGTGCTCAAATTACTTTTCTCATTAAAATCAAATTAAATCATAATTCCTTCCAGGCAAAAACACATATACACATTAAAAAGCATGATTTGCATTACAATTAGAATTCTTCCCACATTTAGTTAAAGAAAATGAGAGTTAAAGGATTTGCATACTGGATAATACTTGAAATCATAATTCAAAATATAAATCAATATATCCAGTGAGTATTAAACATTCATTTTAAATATCAGCCCAAACTGTCAGGTAATTAAGCTACCATTTTATTACATGACATGATGATAGAGACCTCTGCATTCTTTGTTTTTCTGGCAGTAATAAAATGTCTTGACAACATATTTACTGAAAGTAATTGCCAGCAGAAGAAAAGTTAAAAAAAAAAGCCTATTAAAATTAAAAAAAAAACAAACACCTTTATCAACTGCACCAAAAATCTTTCAGATAATAATTTTTAAAATGTTAAATACTAAATTTGTTGTATGTGTGATGCTGTATAGTTTTGAAAATATTTTTATGAGCATTAACTGATTTGATCTACCAAGGGACCATGCGTTAGTAGCAACGTGACCTGATATCATTATTTGTAGGAAGATGAGTAAACAGATAACTAATTGAACATTAATAGATATAATAAATTAGATAAGTAATAAGCTGTCTCATGACAAAATTGCAAAAAAAAATGCAGTGAAAATGAAGCTCAATAATTCCGAGACCAAATTGTTTACCATGAGTCCTTTTTAAATGCATATTCTTAAGTCCACTTCATTTGAGGCTTGAAGTACTTGTAGGTAAAAAAAGGAATAGGCCATCTTGACCTTGAATCTAACTTTATTTTTTTTTAACTGGATTAATATTTAGAGGATTCTTAAATATTCTGAGCCCATTAATAATGTGTTTCAGATTTTAAATGATAAAATACTAATTTCAGTCAGTTTTTTTTAAGATTTATTTATTTGAGAGAGAGAATGAGAATGAGAGAGAGAGAAAGAGCATGAGTGGAGAAAGGTCAGGCGGGAGAAGCAGACTCCCTGCCGAGCAGGGAGCCTGATACGGGACTCCAGGATCATGACCTGAGCTGAAGGCAGTCGCTTAACCAACTGAGCCACCCAGGCACCCCTTCAGTCAGTTTTCAAATGCATTTTTTAAAAGGAGGTGAGATTTATCAGATTATGATGTTTGGAAGGCCAAGGGCATGAGTGCTAATTCAAAATATGACTGGATTTAGACCTTAGGGACTCATCTACCCCAGGTCTTTCTCTCTACTCTTAATTTATCCTTACATAGAAAATAAACTTCATTCCCAGAAAGACTCTTCTATAAGAAATATAGTCATCACTAGCATTTTATTTCTTGTAATAGAAAATTATTTAAAAACACTCAACTCTCCCAATGATCCATGGAAAATCACAAGGAAACTCTTTTTGCCTCTGTTTTTACTTTAACCATATTTGAAGTAAACATTAGGCCATGGACTCTAATAATCTGATTGGCCAGCTTGAACCAAATCTCTTTTCTGTCACTGCTGTAGCAGACATCTCTGTATGATGACCATCTCCCTAAAATTACGATAGTAGAGGAAGATGAAAATATCAGATCCATTGCTGAACAAATAGTATACCAATACCACATTCTTCTGACTGGGAGCATATATAAAATTTTCTTTCTATGTATACATGTATACACCTAAAATTCCACCTCCTAAATGGTATAATGGGTACTGTCATCAAAAGAAGCTATCTTCATCAAAAGAAACTGTCTTCAAGTTTTTCAAGTAACTCAACTCAGTTTCAAATCTAAGCAGTTTGGGTGGTGTCTGTCCTGGTCAATCTTGCTCGTCAAGTAACTGTTAAGAAGTAAATATCATCAACCCTGATATACCTCAATGCAATGAACAAACTATTTATATGACAGATATAAAACCTATATTTAATCAGAGGAGGAGGAAAACCCTGGATGGGTATGTATTTTAATTTACAAACATGGGTTTGTAAGAACCTAGCACATTCTTTATTTTCTATGAATCAAATTAATTTTTATTTCAAGCCTCCATCACCTCAGAATAGTGGGAAATCTTCCCACAGGCAGAGCTATGCCTCTTACTAAAAGGCATGGGATGCATAGGGTACCAAGACATGGGGGATGAGGGAGCCGAGTCCCACTGATGATTAAGGAGAAATACAATCTTCTTTGCCTTTCCCCCCAAATATTATAAGTTCGTATTCTAACCACATTTTATTCCCCAAATGGAGATTCTGTTACCTTTTTTAACATGCAATGCAAACTTAGATATTTTTGATAATTCTCCCAAGATGCCAAAATCATAGGTAACTGAACCTATACAAAGGTTACTTTGTAAAACAAAAGGTGAGAAATTTCTTATTTTTGGAAAATTTTCTCTACCTTTTCCTGTGATTCATCTTTCTAAGAACTTTAGTTCTTATTTCTTTAGAGATTTTATTTATTTGAGAGAGAGACAGCATGGTGGGGAGAGGTTCAGGGGGAGAAGCAGGGCTCCATCCTGGGACTCTGGGATCATGACCTGACGGAAGGCAGACACCCCACCAACTGAGCCTTGAGAATTTTACTTATTGTTTTTAAGGTTGTTGTTGTTGTTTTTTTGTTTGTTTTGTTTTCTCTGTTTTGTTTTTTGAAGATTTATTTATTTGAGGGAGACCGAGAGAGTGAGCATGAGTGTGTCAGGTGGGGCAGAGGGAGAGGGAGAGGAAGGGATCACCAGCAGACTCCCCACTGAGCAAGGAACCCCATACAGGGCTTGATCCCATGACTCTGAGATCATGACCCAAGCAGAAATGAAGAGTCAGAGGCTTAGTGGACTGAACCACCCAGGTGCCCCAGAACTTTACTTCTTTATTGTATTTTGAAAGGAGTATTTTAAGATTGAAGGCTAATTTTCAAAATAAGTATCAGAGGAATATGTGAACTACATTGTTTCTTGTAATTATTTTGTAAAAGAAAAACTTTAATAATTACTCATATTAAAGGACGTCTGGGTGGCTCAGTCATTAAGCATCTGCCTTCAGCTCAGGTCATGATCCCAGGGTCGAGGGATCGAGCCCCACATATGATTCCCTGCTCAGCAAGAAGCCTATTTTTCCCTTTCCCACTTCCCTCTGCCTGCCTGTGTTTGTGCTTTTACTGTCTCTCTCTCTGTCAAATAAATAAATAAAATCTTAAAAAAAAATAAATAATTACTCATGTTAAGATACATATGGATTTTGGAATTTATACCTTAGTTTTATGTTCCTTCCATTATTGCCCAATAATTCTGAACCCAGTCTAATTTTATTTTTATTGATTTTTTATTAACATATAAGGTATTATTTGTTTCAGGGGTACAAGTCTGTGAATCATCAGTCTTAAACAATTCACAGCACTCACCATAGCACATACCCTCCCCAGTTCCATCCCCCAGCCACCCATCCCTCACACCCCGCCTCCCCTCCAGCACCCCTCAGTTTGTTTCCTGAGATTAAGAGTTTCTTTTGGTTTGTCTCCCTCTCTGGTTTCCTCTTGTTTCATTTTTCCCTCCCTTTCCCTATGATCCTCTCTCTTATTTCTCAAATTCCACATATTAGTGAGATCATATGATAATTGTCTTTCTCTGATTGACTTATTTCAGTTACCATAATACCATCTAGTTCCATTATCTTTGCAAATGTCAAGATTTTTTTGTGTGTGTTTTTTTTTAAAGATTTTATTTGACAGAAATCACAAGTAGGCAGAGAGGCAGGCAGAGAGAGAGAGGGAGAAGCAGGTTCTCCGCTGAGCAGAGAACCCAATGAGGAGCTTGATCCCAGGACCCTGGGATCATGACCTGAGCCGAAGACAGGGACTTTAATCCACTGAGCTACCCAGGCACTCCAAGATTTTGTGGGTTTTGATGGGTGTATAATATTCCATCATAAATATATACCACATCATCTTTGTCCATTCATCTGTTGATATACCTAGGCAGCTCTTTCCATAGTTTGGCTATTGTGGACATAGCTGCTGTGATCATGCGAGTGCATGTGCCCCTTTGGATCACTACATTTGTATCTATAAGATAAATACCTAGTAGTGCAATTGTTAGGTCATAGGGTAACTCTACTTTCAACTTTTTGAGGAACCTCCATTCTGTTTTTTGGAGTGGCTGCACCAGCTTGTATTCCCACCAACAGTGTAGGAGGGTTCCCCTTTCTCTGCATCCTCGCCAACATCCATTGTTTCCTCACTTGTTAATTTTAGCCATTCTGACTGGTGTGAGGTGGTATCTCACTATGGTTTTGATTTGTATATCCCTGATGCTGAGTGATGCTGAGGACTTTTTCGTGTGTCTCTTGGCCATTTGGATGTTTTCTTTACAGAAATGTCTGTTCATGTATTCTGCCCATTTCTTGATTGGATCATTTGTTCTTTGGGTGTTAAGTTTGATAAGTTCTTTATAGATTTTGAATACTAACCCTTTATCTGATATGTCATTTACAAATATCTTCTTCCATTCGGTCAGTTGTCTTTTGGTTTTGTTGACTGTTTCCTTTGCTGTGCAAAAGGTTTTGATCTTGATGAAGTCTCAATAATTCATTTTTGCCCTTGCTTCCCTTGTCTTTGTTGATATTTCTAGGAAGAAGTTGCTGTGGCTAAGATCAAAGAGGTTGATGCCTATGTTTTCCTCAAGAATTTTGAAGGATTCCTGTTTCACATTGAGGTCTTTCATTCATTTTGAATCTATTTTTGTGTGTGGTGTAAGGAAATAGTCCAGTTTCATTCTTCTGTATGTGCCTGTCCAATTTTCCCAGCACCATTTGTTGAAGAGACTTTTTTTCCATTGGACATTCTTTACTGCTTTGTTGAAGATTAGTTGACCATAGAGTTGAAGGTCTATTTTGGGGCTCTCTATTCTGTTCCATTGATCTATGTGTCTGCTTTTTTCCAGTATTGTACTATCTTGATGACTACAGCTTTGTAATAGAGCTTGAAGTATGGAATTGTGATGCCGCCAGCTTTGGTTTTCTTTTGAACCCAGTCTAATTTTAGAATTTTGTAACATCAAAACCATAAAATCTGTGTTCAGTAGGACAGAGGCTAGACCTTACTGTGTAGCCAAATGAGTTAAGTCAGTAAGCAGAAGTGTTAGTTCAATATGAGTGTGCCACAAATATAGTTTTTTCTTAGAGTACTTTCTTATTCAGACACTTTACAAGAGGTTGGATGAATTATAAAACAATATTGCTTTCTTTTAAAAAAGGTTTTACTTACTTATTTGAGAGAGTTAGAGTGAGCACGAGCAGGGGGAGGGGGCAGAGGGAGAAGCAAACTCTCCACTGAGCAAGGAGCCCAATGCGGGACTTGAGCCCAGGACCCTGGGATCATGACCTGAGCTGAAGGCAAAAGCTTAATCAATTTAGCCACCAAGGCACCCAATAATATTGCTTTTAAGAACAACTAATTAGAAATTAGATTCTATATTCTTATACTTGTTAATCTAAATTGTGAATAATCAGAAACTTAATGATGTTAGTGTGAAGGGTTGTGGTTAACTCAATCTGAACAGTAAAATCATTATTTCTATCAAATCCAGCTCTTGTCCATACCTTTATTCTTTTTTATTTTATTTTATTTTTTTTAATTTGGAAGTCCCTGTTGAACACCTTCTGCTTGGAGAAATAAAGCGACATTATTCTCTATTCCACTCAAACGTGTGCTGCTTCATTATGACCATTGAGGGGAATTTTTCAACTGTCGAGGGAACTGTTGTAGGTATTTAATAAAAATGCATGTTAGATTTTTGGCAGAGTCAAGGAATGGGAAATACCTGGGGAGGATTTGTCATGTGTGATTTATGGTTTCTCAAGTATGTTTTGTTGATGATACAGGGAATTACACATAATTAAATTAGTCTTGGGAAATGAGAAATTAAAGAAAGACAGATTCTGTTCCATCATATTTATCAATGTTTTTGATAGGCTGAAGTGTAACTTGAATCTTCAAGAGGAGCAAATGGAATTTCTGTATATCTCAGAGTATTTGACAGTGAGCCATATTTGATGACACACTGTACTGAACAATCTTGGGAAATTTCAATATAGACTTGTATTATATTATATTAGAGTTGTAAGTATCCTTACAAATTATCTGACTGAACACATTTATTTTACAGATGAGGAAATTGGGGCCCAGAAAGAGCTCTAAATTTTCCTAAATTCTATTTAATGGTAGATAGAGTAAGGAATTCATATTCATGTTCCAGGTCAGAGATTTTTTTCCCCAATACATTATGCTCAGTTTTAGTAGTTAACTTCAGTGCCTTAAAATATTCAGTTATTGGCCAATAGTGAATTTAATAAAAATTAGCCTTATTATTCAAGTAAGGGTGACAAATGAAGCAAAATATTGAAGACCCTGTTGTCAAAGATTATAGCCTGCCTATAGTCTGGGGAAAGGTGACCTTTACATTTTCAAAACTTGAAAGAATTTCAGTCAGACATGTAACAGGTGAGGTAAGACTAGAGGACACTTCCTGTAGTGTTCATCCTCACTTGGGAAATAAGGGAATGGAATTTTAGTAGAACTCCAAAAACAACTCTAGCAGAAGAGAAAAACTGCTAAAAGGTACACAAACAGTTGAAAGGGAACTGGGTAGCTCAGTCGGTTAAGCTCTTGCCTTCAGCTCAGGTCATGATCCCAAAGTCCTGCATCCAGATCCTTGCTCAGCAGGGAGTCTGCTTTTCCCTCTGTCTCCTGCTTTCACTGCTTGTGCTCTCTCTCTTTGGAAAGTAAATTAAAAAAATTAAAAAATAAAAAAAAGGCAGGGGGTGGGGAACTGATTCCTCTAGACTATGAATGATGTATCACCAACAAAAGCATTCATTGTTGTGAAGTGAGGAGAATTCTTGCTTTAACTAACTCTTAATGAGGGTTAATTTACCAATCTGTAGTTTCAGTACTAGGTAAATAAACTCTTTATGTCTTTGTCCTAGAAAGAATATGTGAGAAATCTAGTATACAGAACCCTAAATTCTATGCCCCTGTGGCCATTGATCTACGTGTTGCCACCAAGATACAGCACTGAAGAGAGGTTAGACATTTCAATATTTCTATGAAGGTGAACAAGGACAAGAGAAAGGACATGAATTGATTTGCTTTTCTGTTCTTTCTAATACAATATGTAGTGAGGCCCAGAGACTACCAGAGATATTTCTGTAACCTCTTGGTTTTGCCAGTGATTTCATGGTATAACTTCCCATAAATCCACCTGGTATCAATTCAATTGAAAATTGAGTCTCTCTAGGCCATTACAGAGTCTCTTTGATTCTTCCTCAAAAACCTCTGAAATGCATCAACATTGGATATTACTTTGATTCACAGTTAAGCCAGCTATACACTAGGTCAATAAGCCAGTCACCTTACTCTTTTTTTCAAATCCCAACCATATGTACAATGCACATTAACATGACTTGCTGTATATGCATTTACCACAATATCAGTGGCAAAAATTCCCCAAATTTTCTGTTACCTTTTATAAAAACAAGTCCCTTGACTCCCACAAAAAATAGCCCTTTTCTCAACAAAATCTGTCATTCATTTTTGCAAGAGGAGTTATTGTTTTGTATTTTAAAAAACAAACAAACTTCCCTTTTTCTCCCTTTTCTTTCTCTATGTTTCTCATTATTTTCCCAGAAAGGTCCTTGTTTGGAACTTTCATCAATGGGAACTAATGAAACTTTTTTAGCATATGTATTTCCCTGAACCAAAACATCTTAAATATAATGATTTCTAAAGATCTAGAACTCAACACATTGTTAGTCCCACAGACCCTCAACTAGAAAACAAAGCAAATCCTTAGCATCAAATGTGAATGTCACAGCAATTGATGCTCTTCTAAACCTCATACAATAGCATCATCCTTAAAGACAAGTTATTCCAAGAACCAGTCCTTAGTATAGTATACATGAACAATGCTCCCAGTCTAGATATGGTATTATTTGGGGAGGAAAAAGAGAAGAGAAAGATAAAGTTTATATTCTCAGGCAATACATGCAAATTATCCAAAGTCCCACTAATGAACATAGTCTTAGATGTTAATTGTGACATTAAAAGTTCCTTATACTAGGCAAATTTTGTGATAATTATACTATTTCTTTCTCTTTGAAATCAAGTCTTGCAAAATTTAGAAATTTGTAAAATGTCAGTAATAGTTTGCTGATCTTTCTTGAGTGCACTTTCTTCGTTTATTTTTCAATCTTTAAATATCCCTTTTCATGTCCATTTTGGGGGGTCCCTCTTCCATGAAGGAACTAAAAAAAAAATCCCTATCACTCATACCTTTTCAGTCCTGGCTTTCTTCAGATCCAGCATTGCTAATGAAAAGTCTGATATTGATAAGATTCTCCTGTCATATTATTTTCTTCTTTATATGTTTTTATGATCTTCTCTTTAACCTTGTTATTTTTGTTCCTTACAAAGTATTTATTTATTTATTTATTTGGTATATATGTGTATCTTCCATCATCTCCAGCACATTTGCTTGAGTGATTTCTTTAATAATTTCCTCCTCTTTGTTCCTCTGTGGTCTCTTTATAGAATAACTAATAGTTCATTATTAGACTTTTTACAATTTTTTAAAAATCTTTTATCTTTTATAGGACTTTTATCTCTCAGACTTCAGTTCTTTAGTTTTGGACTGGATTTTCCCGATTTTAATTTTTCAATAATTTGTTGATTTAAATAATAATGGAAATCATATTAATTTATAATAATACCTCTTGGTTTAATTTTTAAAATTCCTTTTAGATCTCATTTTGGTCAAGTTCAAGAGATGTGGTAATACTTTTAGTCTTCCTTTATTTACCAATAAGAAAGTTTTATCTCATTTTTCCCATCGTTAGCTAATTCTTTTCTTTGTTTATCTAGGGTATTTGCTTGCCATAATTTCGGCTTTTCAGAAGTGTATGATGATTCATGGTTCTCTATTCATTCTTTAAGAAGTGGAACAGGAAATCTGCCTTATATTTTAGCTGGAATTTTCACTTCAGTAGACAGAAATCTTTTGCGTTTGTTTTTCCCCTGCCTGAAAGTCTGTGTTTTCATCTGCTGTTATCTCATTTTAAAACTGTTTCTTGTATTATTTTTATCTAACATGGATTTTTGGTTTCCTGTTTTGTCCTCTATTTGTCTTTGTAGCTCTCTGTCTCTTTGTGCCTTGTATAGACACACTTGGCTTTTGTATTTTACCTAGCTACCAAGTGCTCTCTTGTGATCTCACTGTGGTCTGTGTGTTTAATTATGTCACAAACTTGTATTTATTGTTATGGAGTAAGTGGATTTTATCTCTCAGACACCTTTTGAGCCTCACAATGGTGAGTCGGTATTATAGAATCTCTTTCTATCACCTAAGTTACTATGACTAGTGAGTAGGGATTTCAGCTGTGAAAGTAGACCTGAACCATGATCTTCCCCTTGAATTTTTACTGAAACTCATACAACAGAACTCATTCCATCTTAGTGGGATGTATTCTGGGGGATATGATCTTACTCTGAACTATTCTCAGGCAACAATCAGTTTGTTTTTCACAACTGAACTCATTATTACTTGAAAGCTGTTCCCATTTGTGACTCTTTTGGAGAATAAATAAGGAATTTTGGGGGGACATGGTTGGGGGTTTGATTCTAGTGTCATTACTGGAAAGGTATAAATGTTATTTTAAACAAGTAAGACAAGAATTTCTTTCTGTGTTTCATCTATGTCTTTTTCACCCATATGCCACTATTTCATAAAATCTTAACTTACGTATATTTTTGCTATTAGCTTAGTTACTTAATTTTTTATCAAAGTTATTACCTCTAAATAATATACTCTTTCTGCTTTTCCTTTCTATGTTTGCTCCTGTCTCTTCAGTTTTTATTTCTTTCTTTGAAGTGCTATTGAGGGAGAAAAAAAATGGACTTTTGTCCTCATGGAAAAAAGTTTTCCTTGATTTTTTCTACATTTAGACATTTACCTGTTTTCCATTAACAGAGGCCATGGTTTTTACTTCCGGTACTTTCCATGGGGAGGACCAGGAGTGAATTGATCTTAAGCACTTATTTCAGCAGTCTAAGGTTTTCGACTCATTTAAAGGAAGTAATAGGATTGTCTACTTCATGAGGTTGTTATTCTGATTAATGGTTGTATTATAATATAATGTCAGAATTTAAAGACATGAGGCCAGGGGTACTTGGGTGGCTCAGTCAGTTAAGCATCTGCCTTGGGCTCAGGTCATGATCTGCCCTGGGCCTAGGATGGAGTCCCACAATGGCTCTCTCCTCAGTGGGGAGTCTGCTTTGGCCCCTCTGTCCTTCTCCCCACTACTCTGCTTGTGCTCTCTGCCTTCTTTCTTACATTCTCTCTCTCTTTCAAAAATTTTTTAAATTTATTTATTTGACAGAGAGAGAGAGATCACAAGTAGGCAGAGAAGTAAGCAGAGAGGGGGCGGGGGAAGCAGGCTTCCCGCTGAGCAGAGAGCCTGATGCGGGGCTCGATTCCAGGGCCCTGAGATCATGACCTGAGCCGAAGGCAGAGGCTTAACCCACTGAGCCACCCAGGTGCCCCACTCTTTCTTTCAAATTAATAAATAAAAAATATTTAAAAAAACGTGAGGCCAATATAATTTTGTTTTAAATTTACTTATTTTTGGTGGTAGGAACATGAGGATTTCCTGTATTCTTATATTTATATTTTTAAACTAAAAGAACAGATGCATCAAAACCTCTGAGTGAGGGGTTAAAAATAATATTCAGTGTCTATATCTTAATATTTTTGTGTGTAGCATATATTCTATTTCTGTCAGAAAACATAATTAAATAGTATTGATTGCCTATTTTATTATTCAGTAATATACCTCAGCACAGGTATATGATATACCTTTTGAAGGTAGGTATGACTAAAAAAAAAAAAAACCGCAACTATTTTTAAGCAAAACTTATCTGAATTAATTATCAAATCAAAAACATTTTCCTAAGAAGCTAGTATCAAATATTTTATGGTATAGGGGACATGCATTAAGAGCATATCTCTTTCAAAAATTAAAGAAAAAAATAAAAAATTTGAAATTATTTCAAATGGAATGCTAGATTTCATTTCATAACTAAAATTCCACTACCCACAGCTTCCATAAATTTTGTTCAGATTATTCTGGAGATAGTTAAAATGGGAGGCCTTAAATTAATTTCCCCCATATAGTATCTTTAGTATATTTTATAAGCATGTTTCTTTCCAACTGTGTATGAAACTATTTTATCAATTTTTCTTGTGTTGTATCCAGTGGAAGTAGAACATTATATTACAAAATGAATTTTTAAGTGGGAAAGAATAAGAAAAATTTGTAATCTTTGCCATTTCTGCCAAGCTCATACAAGGAAATCTTAGACAATAGATAAAATTTTAGAGCTAAAGCCTCCTGATCTTCTAGTTCTTCTGAATCTCACTAACTTTAACTGAACATCCTACTAGTACAAAGCTCTGTGCAATGTTGCATGACATAAAGGTTAGCATCTGTTACCCTCCCCTCACCTTTTCAGGAAGATTTTTATTATCCCCATGTAACAAAGGAAAATGGAGTAGTTTGGGTACTTAATCAAATTACCCGAGGAATTATAGTGCAAAGGTGTAAAGTGGAGAATGTCACCCCAAACCGTATCCTGTGATCCCAAGATTAGTGCTGGTTTTATTATACCTTGATACTTCTATTTTTATAATATATGCTCAAAAGAGTTAGGTGACTTGCCTAACTTGTATTTTAAAAAGAGCAGGTGATATTGAAACAGGCACTCTTCTCATTCCCAGGCCAAGTTTACTTCACTGTGTGTCAAAAAACTGAGCCTCCCTACATGGCAACTGAGGCAGGGGAATGGTAAAGGAGGCCGGCATTGAAAATTAACGATAGGAAGTCACATCATACATGCTTTGAAATTAAGTGAAGTTTAAATGCTTGGTCACAAAGCCAAATATTTTCAGTTCTATGCATTGTAGCCAGCCTGTTTGTGGTATTTTACTGCAACTATAATAGGAACTGTAACAGATGGGATGAAAAGTTGATAACCAAGGATGGCAGATCCAGTTATCCCTAAGGAAATGTGATTTAACAAGCATCTTGATAAAGACAGGAAGACCAACTGAGCTAAAACAGCTGCAATTGCAAAGCAAAGTAACAACTCAGATGTATCTTTTTTTTTTTTGATGTGAGTTCTCTTGACAATATAACTGTCCACAGAAGGAACTGAAGGGAGTGTGTGTGTGTGTGTGTGTGTGTGTGTATTCTGCAGACTTTAGGCAAAGTGTGCACAAAGGGTATCTGCAGCGACTATTCTTCTTAAGCTGAATAGTAAGGCTTTTTCCATTGTTCTTCCTTCTTCAAGTCTCCCAGTCATACAGATAACATATTGGCTAACTTTATTGTGAGCATATGGTTAAAGAGTGCCTCTTCATGAGAATGAATTAATTTATGTCTGCACCTGGTAAGAGCAGCTAGAGAATCTTCTGTTTAACAAAAAAAGTTGGCTAGACTAATGGAAGTGGAAATTAAAGTTCAACATTATTTTATAAAACATTGTTGTTATTAATAGATATTAATCAGAACCTTAAAGAGAAGCAACATTTTAGCTACTTAAATATAGTAGATTAAAAATATATAAAATAAAATAAAAACAACCCCCCAAACACTCTTTTCTTCATTGCCAGCACTTTGCAGAATAAAATGGCCAAAATACTGGCAAGGAAATTTGCCAGACTTCAAGGTCTGACTCCACCAGAGATATATCTATATCATTTTAATTGATGTCCTCCATAAACAGATAGTAGAGAATCATCTTTTTCTCCCATATGTTATTTTACAAGCCAATACACCTGACCTTAGATCAGGCACACTATAGCAGAATTCTGAGAGACAAGGGCAAACTTGCAAAGTAATCTTGTCAGCAAATAACCCATAGGGGATCTTGGAGATATGTTGTCACTGAACTTCCAGATCTTTAACTTGCTACTAAAGTTTGTCTTGTGATTAGAAAACCCAGTAAAAGGTAGAGTGGCATTTTACTAGCTGATTGTGGATCAAAATAGTTCTATTTCAAGGAATCTAAGCTGAGTCAACAATTGTCAGAAAATTTATATCCAAAAAATATAATGTGAAATAGAAGGAGAGGCATAAAATGAATAAACAATATAAGAAAAATGATTTGCTTCACACATTACCCAGGAGACAAGAAGTCTTGGAAAAGTTTTGTATCTGTCTGAAATGTAGAAAATGCAAGGATATTTTATTCACTACTCTTAGAACCTCTTCAGTGTCACTCCCAAGTCAACATTTCAAATCTCTCTGTGGAATTACACTGTTGTATTTTTATATTTGCTTTTCCCTTTGCTTGAGTTAATTTAAAACTTAGAAGAAGTTGCTCTATATTGTAAAAGTAAAGGACATTGTAATTGAGAGCAATATTCTGAAATTAGCTCTTGATGCCGAAGATAGATTCAGGGCTAGTGATTGAAAGTGATGGCCATGGGGCACCTGGGTGGGTCAGTGGATTAAAGCCTCTGCCTTCGGCGCAGGTCATGATCCCAGGGTCCTGGGATCCAGCCCTGCATCACATTGGGCTCTCTATTCAGCAGGGACCCTGCTTCCTTCTCTCTCTATGCCTGCCTCTCTGCCTACTTGTGATCTCTGTCTGTCAAATAAATAAATAAAATCTTTAAAAAGAAAAAAAGAAAAGATGGTCATGTATGTCCCTAACAAAATGTGGTGATAATATTTTCATAAATCTTTAATAAGTATTACTTCAACCAAAAAAAAAAAAAAACACCCAAAACAAACAAAAAAAACAAGCAAAACAAAACAAGAATTCTAGGCTTCAGTTAATAGAACATTTGTTTCTTTATACAACACTTTTTAAAAACTTTCGCTTTTCACAGAAGGTATAGTTGTGAGTTATTTTCTAGGTTAATAATTTGTACATTGAAAGTTCTTTGGGATATTGTTTTTAGTTGATATATATTTTTAAATTTATTAGAAAGAAAGAAATACACACATTATGTCTTATCACTACTCTGGGAGACCACTGAATTATATAAAATTGGCAGTATTTATTATATACATTAAACATAATAAGTACCTAAAAACGTGCTATCAAGATTTCTGTTTGATATATGAAATAAAACTGATGATATGTATTTATTGAAAAAGTAATACCATAGAACATATTATACAAATCATTGGAGGTGGATGAAGCAAGTAATAATAAGGACAATGATAATAATAATATAATTATAATTGTTAGGCTTCTCAGTAAAACTGGAAATCTGAACATTTTTTCTCTTTACAATTTCCCCCTAAAAGCCAAAGGGAATATATTGAAAAATTAAATGGCATATATTGCTTAAACCAGGTAGGCATGACTGCCTAATAAACATCAAGGCTTTTCTACAATGTGTTCTGTAGGTATGATGGGTTAAAAGTAAAAACAATACACCTATTCTGTTTGACATGTAATGAAAATAATTACAATGAAATTAAGTGGAAGGAAACCCATTAAAATGGGAAGGTTTTAGGCTCAAATTCTTGCTCAGAAACCAAGAAGGATACATGGCATGCATACAAAGGGTCAAATTCAAACAAAAGTTCTCTTGTAGTGGTGCTTCCTGGCTACTTTCTGTATACCCATGACAACAGTGGTACCATTGGAAAAGAGAGTTTTGCGTTCCTATCATGCTGTTACTATCAACATTGAAAATCTGTGGGAAGTACAACATGAAAGCTCCTAGTGCTGCACAAGTAATTGCACAATTATATGGAGAAGAAGAGTTTGTAAGATATAAAGTTGCTGGTTAAAAGGACTGCATGTCAGGAAAGGAAGAAAGTGGTCACCCAAGGACTTGGGTCCAGCACACTGCTCTTCTTTATCCTAACACAATGACAGGTTTTAATTTATATCAGAGTAACCCAAGATCCTCTTCAAGATTTTTCTTGATGATTGATACAAATGGAGATGCTTTCTAAATTTCAAGTAAGGAAGATAAGACATTATGTCCCTTAACAGGAGAGAATGGCACCTGTACTAAAAGTTATCAAATAAGAAAGATGTTTTTGATGTTTTATTTCCATGAATAAGCTTCAAGCCTTTTTAGAACTTCAATGTTATACCCTCTTTGTTCTTAAGAACAAATACTGTTAACTTCCTTTATTTTCACATATAAATCTGACTTCTGAAATGCGTAGCTGACCCTTTTAATATACGTTATCAGTATACCTTTCAAGAAGACTCTTTAAAGTTTCATAACTTGTGACTGTAAGGTCTATTTCCCACCCACCCTGAAGATCTATTCATTTATGTGGAAGTGGTTTTTATCACACTCTATAACTTATTAAACTAAAATAACTGCAGACATAAAATCTCCATTCTTCATCTAAAAGATTTTAATAGGGATGTTCATAGACTGACAGAACCCATAACAACTCAATTCTGGCAATTATATTCATATTCCTCAGAATAAGCAAAGAGAAAAATAGCATTACAGATATGAATATGAATACACTAAGCTGTTAAATATGTGTAGAATAACTTGAAATTTTAGAACAGATATATCTCCATAAAACATTCTGCAAAGTATAAGTTAAATCTTTTGAAAGTACTTAACTTCTGCTTGCAACTGAAATCTTGAGAATATTTATACTGCATATGATACCAATTTAAAATAATTATGATGTAGTATAAGTGATTATCAGAATAGAAACTATAAAAAAATCAACTCACAAAACTCAAAGACAAAAAATTTTTTCCAAGAAATCATATGAAATAATTCAAACATTAAAACTAAATCTGAGAATAGCCAAAGGCAGAACTGGATATAGGGAAGGAACCAGAATAAGTACAGATGCTAATAGCTATGAATAAAATTTTTAAATTAAGAACTAAAGAATACAAAAACCAAACAGTCAACACTGTAAGAAGTGAACAATGTAAAAGAAGGAACTAATCCTGAACTAAAACACAGTGGGGAGAAGGAAAATTTTCATACACATATACTTGAGAAAAAAGTATATTGCACAGGTAGGGACATAGTGAGAAAATCACAGAAGTTCCAGCACAGAGTAAAAAATAATTAAATAATAAGGCACTAAAATAAATGAAATAGATTATTTAACCCCTTTCTTTCCATCCCCCCAAGCCTCAAAATAATCTGGTGGGCAACAGACTTGTCTATAATATTAAATATTTTGAGGTAATTGTCTTAACTGATTTGGGCTGCTATAGCAAAATAGTGCAGACAGGTTCAGGTCCAAGATGTGGATATAGGAACTTTCTGAAAACCAGTCTTCCCCTGCAGGCACTTTGAATCTACAGCTATACACACAGCAACTCTGTGTGGAAAACAAAACAAAACAAACAAACAAAAAAACAAACGTAAACTAGCTGAGCAACTCCTACATATGAGGAATATGGGAATATACTCATATCACCCACTTTGAAAGAATGGCTGAGAAACACTCTTACAATAACCCACAAGCCCAGCATAGAGCCATACAACCTGGGGAGAATCCCAACTCCCAGCTTCTCCTTGGGGAATGAAGTGTTTGTGTCCAACATCTAATATTCCAATTTTTAAGACTGGGGATGGGCTCCCAAAACACCCAGGTCTGTAAGCCAATGGGGCTATGTCTGTGAGAATAACAAGACTAGAACAAACACAGAAGTAATTTTAAAAGACTCCTGAAGACTATCCCCCAGGTTTAGCACAGAGGGAGCAGACAAAAAATTACTAGCTCCCAGTCTTTTCCTAGTAAAGACATATTTGTGTACTTTTAAAAGAACAAAAAGAAAAAAGAAAAAGAGTGAAGATAGCTTAAGGGACTTAATGGGATATATCAAGCACACCAGTATACACATTACAGGGAACCCAGAAGGAGAGAAGAGAAAGAGACAGAAAGTTTATTCAAAGAGATAATGGCTGAGAATTTCCTAACGAGGGAAAAGAAACAGACACCCAGATCCAGGAAGACCAGACTATTTCAAATATGATAAAACCAAATGGACCCACAAAAACACATTATAATTAAACTGTCCAAAGTTAAGACAAGGAGACAGTCTTACAAGAGAAAAACAACATCTTATGAAGGATAGATAAGGGAGCCCCCATAAGACTATTCCCAGATTTTTCAGCAGAAACTTTCCAGGCTGGAGGAAGTGGCATGATGTATTCAAAATGCTGAAAGAAAACAAACGAAAAACTGCCAACCAAGAATACTTTACCCAGTAAAGTTGTTCTTCAGAATTGAAGGAGAAATCAAAAGTTCTCCAGACAAAGAACTTCAGAGGTTCATTACCACAAGACCAGCCTTATAAGAAATGTTAAAGGGAATTCCTTAAAAACCAAAACAAAAGGGTGCCAAATAGTAACAGGAAAACATACAAGAGCAAACATGTATGCTCTAATGTTGTAGTGATTGTGGGCAAATCACTTAGAAATCTAATATGAAGGTTAAAAAATGAAAGTATTAAAAATAACTATAACTACAATAATTTATGATAACAAGGTAAAACAATGTATATTGTGACATTAAAATCATAAAATATTGGAGAAGTGTAAAAATAACTGTGTGTTCAAAATTAAGTTCTTATCAGTTTAAAATGGGTTTATAAATATAAGATGTTTCATGTAAACCTGATGATAACCATGAAGCAAAAACATATAATAGATATACAGAGGATAAAGAGAAAGGAATCTAAGCATACCACAACAGAAAATCATCAAATCACAAGGGAAAAAAGAAAGAAGGAAAAAACAACAGAATTACAAAACACCAGAAAAACAAGCAACCAAATGGTAATTGTAAGTCCATACTACAAAGAATGAATTTAAATGTAAATAGACTAAGTTCTTCATAAAAAGTCATTGAATGGCTGACTGGTCAAAAAAAGAAGGCCCAACTATGTACTGTTACAAGAGGTTCACTTCAGCTGTAAGGAAGCACACAAACTAAAAAATGGAGAGATAGAAAAAACTATTTCGTATAAATGAAAACCAAAAGAGAGAAAGAATAGCTATATAAGAGTAGCTATACTTATATCAGACAAGACAAACTTAAGATATAAACTGTAATAAACAGTAAAAAGGTCATTACATAGTGAAAAACCAGGCAATTCAACAGGAAGACATATAATTTTAAATATTTATAGAACCAAAATGGGAACAACTAAATATATAAAGCATATTTTAATACACCTGAAAGGTGAAAACAGCAGCAATATTAAAAAAGTAGGAGACTTCAACTCTCAACAATAAATACCCAATTCTCAACAATGGAAAGGTCATTTAGACAGAAAACAATTTCTGGACAGAAAATCAAAAGGGCACATTTGGCTTAAACAGCACATTATATACCAGATGAACTTAATGAACATTTACAGAATATTCTCTCCAATAGCAGCAGAATACACATTCTTCTCAAGGGCACATGAGTATTCTTTGAGATAGATTATATGCTGGGCCATAAAACACATTTAATAAATTTAAAAAGATTGAAAGTATATCAAATATCTTCTCCAACCACTGTGTTATTTATGAAACATAAGGAGGCTGTTCTTGGAGATTGGTTGGCAATGATTTTTGGATTTGACACCAAAGGTAAAGGTAACAAAGAGAAACATAAACAAGTGGGATCATATCAAACTAAAAATGTTCTATACAGTAAAGGAAACCATCAACAAAATAAAATGGCAAGCTATGGAATAAGAGAAAATATTTGCAAATTACGTATCTGGTAAGAGGTCAAAATCCAAAATATAAAAAGAGCCAACACAACTCAACAGAAAAAAATTAGATTAAAATATGAACAGAGGAACTGAATAGAGATTTTTCCAAAGAAGAGCTATAGGTGGCCAATAGATACATGAAGATGTGCTCAACATCACCGATCCTCAGGATTGAGATCTTATTTCATGCCTGTTTGAATGATTATCATCAAAAAGAGAAGAGATTGTAAGTTTTGGTGAGGGTGTGGGGAAAAGGGAATACTTCTGTGCTATTGCTGGGAATACATATTGGTACAGCCACTATGGAAAACAGAACGGAATTTTTTTTCAAAAAAATTAAAAATAGAACTTCCATTTGACCCAACAATTCCACTTCTGGGTATATATCTAAAGGAAATAAAAACAGAATGTTAAAAGATATCTACAACATAAGTAGATAACATCAGCTTTAACATCAGCTGACGGATGGAAAATGATTTGTTTTATCTACACAATGGAATGTTATTTAGCCCCGAGAAAGTAGGAAATCTAACCATTTTGACATCAAAGAAACTTGAGGGCATTATGGAAAGTGAAATTGGCCGGATATACAATGACAAATATTTCATAGTATCACTTATATGTGGAATCTTAAAAACAAAACAAAACAAAACAAGTCTTACTCAAAGAAACCAAGTAGGAGAGTGACTGCCAAGAGCTGAAGGTTAAGGGAAATAGGGACATTTTAGTAAAAGATTACAGACTATCATCTATAAAATATATAAGGTCTGAGGATTTAATATGTAAATGGTGACTATAGTGAGTAACTGTACTGTATAGTTGAAATGTACTAAGAATAGAACTGAAATATTCTCATAAAAAGATAAATATTTGATATTAATGATGTATTAATTAACTACATGGTAGAAATCCTTTGACATATACATATATCAAATACATCAAATCATCATGGTATATATTTCAAATACCCTATAATCTTATTTTTAGTTGTACTCCAATAAAGAAAACACCATAAACTGGGTGATTTACTAATAGGAGAATTAATCCTCATGGTTCTGGAGGCTGGAAGTTCTACACGGTGCCAGCACGTTTTGGTTCTGGTGAGAATCTTCTTCAAGTTTGAAGATTGCCAATTTCTCACTGTGTATTCTCATGGTGAAGGAGTTAGGGAGCACGGTGGGATCTCTCTAATCAGTGCACTAATTGAAAATAAGAGTTTTGGGTGGACACATTCACATGAATGCAATGATTAATCAGATTCAGGATTTGTTGTTACAAAATAGAAGTTTGTAACCTAAATGTAGTAATGTTTGTAACCTAAAAGTAGAAATGTTCCTTCCATGTAGATTTTCAGTTTTAAAAATAGTTTTGCTTTACAATACATGTATGAAAATGTAAGAAAAATGCAAATATTTATCAAAAAGCCAACACATTATTCTCCACTAATATAATAAATAATGTCCAGCATCTCTAGCTCTCTTTACACATCAACCTGATCACAGTTCTGTCTGTTGTAGAGTTAACAGCATAGTAATGTTTGTAGCAATTACTTTTTTCCTTAATAGTTTTACCACCTATGGTTATACCACCTGTTATCATTTCAAAAATTATTTTCCCCATTTTTATACTTTTGAACCTTAAGTAAATGGAATCATAAAGCACTCTTGTGTTTTTAAGATTCATATATATTGTTTTGTTTGAATGTAGTTTATGTATTGTATTTCAGTATTCCAAATGATACAATTTATCCTTTTGCCTAAGGATAACTGAGTTGCTTTCTTTTATAGTTATTGTGAGTAATATGCTTTTATAATTACTTCTGGTGAACACAAGCACACATTTCTGTAGGGTAGGTAACAAGTATAGGCTAGGTAACAGGATATATGATACTCTCAGTTTCATCAGGTGATTTTCAATTCCCTGATTAGTAAGAGTTGAGCACCTTTGATTGTAGTCATTTTACTTAAGGGTTTATAGTTGTTTATATTTTAAAGTCTGTTCTAAATAAAATCTTTTGTCAATTTCATGTATTATAAAAACCTTTTATTATTCTGTAATTTGTCAGTTTTCTCTGCTAGTAGAGTTTTTGATCAATAAAAGTTCTTAATTTTAATATGAAATTTATCAATATTTTTCTCTAAAGGAGTCTGTTTTCTATCTTTTAATCTTTTTATACCCCAATTTCAATAACATAGTCTCATATCCATGTCTCTCATTCAGCTGGAATAAATTTTAATTTATGTATTAAGTAGACTTTCAGTTTTATTCTTTTCCATGTATACACCAATAGTCCAAATACAACTTGTTGGAAAAAATTATCTTTATTGGTTCCATGCTATCTCTTTTGTTAATAAATATCTCTGTATGTATGGATTTGTTTCTAAGCTTTCTTTTCTTTTTATTTTTATCTAAGCTTTCAACCATACCATACTCTTTCAATAATTTTAGCATTACAAGTCTTCAAATCTATATTTTTTTAATCTCCAAAAATGCCTTGGATATTCGTAGCCCATTACATCTTATTTATTTATCTATTTATTTTTATTATTTATTTATTTATCTGACAGAGAGAGATCACAAGTAGGCAGAGAGGCAGGCAGAGAGAGAGAGAGGAGGAAGCAGGCTACCTGCTGAGCAGAGAGCCTGATGCGATACTCGATCCCAGGACCCTGAGATCATGACCTGAGCCGAATGCAGCGGCTTAACCCACTGAGCCACCCAGGCGCCCTAGCCATTACATTTTAGAATCAGTCTGCCATCTTTGATGGAAAATCAAACACAAAAGTCCTTTTGTGTTTGAAATTTTGTGTGGTGGTGCTAAATGACAAACAATAATCAAATCCAAGACTTCAGTTTTCTGTATGTTTTGTTTTGATTGCGTGACTATCCTTAGAATAGAGTTTGGTGTAATTTTTGAGTACTATATTTCATTGCATTATTTATAAATATAAGTGGTCAATTAAAACTAAATAATCATAATATGGATTTTATAGGCCAAATCATTATACTTATTTATCCATTCATCCATCCATGTAATTTGTATACATATATTTGTACATTTTGTGTGTGTGTGTGTGTGTGTGTGTGTGTGTACAGGATCCTGAGATCATGACCTTAGCTGAAGGCAGGGTCTTAACCCACTGAGCCACCCAGACGTCTCATGTCTGTATATTTATAAGCATTGCATACATATGCACAATAAATGAAACTATAGTTATATCACATTATATCTGTGTATCTATACCTATCTATATATAAATACACATTGTATATGCATGTGATAGATACATAGATGAACAGATAGACATATAACTAGTTAGATATCGAAAGTAGTGACTTTTAATCACATTTGAAATTTCATACAGACTTAGTGTCATTAATTAATATTCAAGGATGACTACAATAAAAAATACAAATAGTAACAGGAGTTGGTGAGGATGTAGAGAATTTGGAACCCTTGTGCACTGTCAATAGTACTATAAAATGGTGTAGCATCTATGGAAAACACTATGGAAGTACCACAAAAAATTAAAAATAGAATTGCTATTTAATCCAGCAATTCTTATTTTGGGTATATATATCAAAGAATTGAATGCAGGGTCTTAAAGAGATATTGGTAGCTCCATGTTCAGAGGCACATTATTCCCAAGAGCCAAAAGGTAGAAGCACCCCAAATGTTCATTCATGGGTGAATGGATAAGTAAAATGTGTTAAATATATGCAGTGAAATATTAAGTTTAAAAAGGAAGGAAATTCGGACACATACTGCAACATGGATGAATCTTGAGGACAGTATTCTAAGTTAATAAAGCCAGTCATAAAAAAGACAAATACTATAGGATTCCATTTCTTGTAGGTACCTAGAGCAGTCATATTCATAGAAATAGAAAGCAAAATAGTGGTTGGGGGTGGGAGGAATGGGAATTGTTGTTTATTGGGTATTGAGTTTCAGTTTTGCAAGGGTTCTGGAGATTTGTTATACAACAATGAGAATGAACTTAACACTACACGCTTAAAATATTTAAGATGGTAATTTTATTATGTTTATTTTATAATAATTAAAAAACTAAAAAAAATCAATTATAAATGGAAAATGGAAAATGAATTTTAGAATATGCAAAACAGACTGCATAATCTGTTAAATTCTTGAAGTTTGGAAGGTTTTTTGTTTTAAAGATTTTATTTATTTATTTGACAGACAGAGATCACAAGTAGGCAGAGAGGCAGGCAGAGAGAAAGAGGAGGAAGCAGGCTCCCTGCTAAGCAGAGAGCCTAATGTAGGGCTCGATTCCAGGACCCTGAGATCATGACCTGAGCCGAAGGCAGAGGCTTAAATCCACTGAGCCACCCAGACAATGTACTTCTGACTCAAATTCCAGAGGATCGTATAATTAGAAAATCAGGGGGATCCTACAGCGTAGGTCATCCACATGTTATCCAAATCTCTTTGCCTTCAGAAATAGAATTAACTATAATCAGTTTGCATCCCCACCCATAGATTTTTGTAAATTTTGCAATATCTTTTCTTTTGGCTTACTACAATTTGTGATTTCAGTTGAGCCATTTTGTTTGACTGAAATATCGATCCAAAAACCCAATGTTCACTTTTTCAAAATCTTCAAAATACCTACTCTACAAAGCACCTGTGATTAGAATGACATTCTCAAGGTTTGTTAAGGAGGGGAATCATGGCAACACAAAAGACTGCTAAAGATTTTTAAGGCATAGCCCTTTTAAAAATGTCCATCAACAGTTCTAGACTATGTGGTAGCATTTGCCTTTCAATCCACCCTGAGCTCTATTTTGTTGTATAATTCTTTCTATTCTTTCCTTTTTCCTTCATTTGTTCTCTACATTTTTTAGGATCATAAGAGCAAAATTTCTTATGTGTATCATGCAGAGCATATTTCTTTCCCTATTTCTCGAGCCACACATTAGGTGAAAAGCTGTGGGAATTTTGCAGGAAGGGCTCACTTTTTAACTCAAATCTATAGCATTTTTTCAAACAAAGGCAGTGTTACTCTTAAAAGGAATCTGATAGAATTATTTTCACATAGTTACTGTACAAGAAAAATGTTCTAAATCAAATATTAGTAAATGACATTCAGCTATCTAGGAAAAGAATCCATAATCCCATTGGGATGTTACAGAAATGCTCAGGCATTAAAATGAATGAATGAATGAATGAATGAATTATATGCAGTACTTTAATTAAAAAAAAAAAATACTCTAGGGACGCCTGGGTGGCTCAGTGGATTTAAGCCTCTGCCTTCGGCTCAGGTCATGATCTCAGGGTCCTGGAATCGAGCCCTACATTAGGCTCTCTGCTTAGCAGGGAGCCTGCTTCCTCCTCTTTCTCTCTGCCTGCCTCTCTGCCTACTTGTGATCTCTGTCTGTCAAATAAATAAATAAAATCTTTAAAACAAAAAACCTTTCAAATGTAAAATAATTTAGATTTTAAAATGTTAAATACTTAAAATTAAAGGAAAACACATGATTTTAATAGATCTGAAAACAAGTGGCATAAAATAAAAAAATAGTAGAAAAATACTACAATTATTTTTAGTATAAAAGATAGAGTTTCACATCCTAGCAGTATGATTTTTTTAAAATCATACTAAATTATTAGCCAGCATTTTGTTTTATTTGAAAGACAAGACTTTTTTTTCTGTTAAATAAGAACAAAACTGGAATAGCTGCTATCACTGCTATTATTTAATTTTTGGGGATCATTCCAGTCAATTTATTTTAACAACTAAACAACTAATAGTTACAAATATCTGAATGAAGGAGGCATCTTACTATTTCTTTTTAAAAATTGTATTTATTTATTTTTTATTTTTTTTAAATTATTTATTTATTTATTTATTTATTTGACTGACAGAGATCACAAGCAGGAGGAGAGGCAGGCCGAGAGAGAAGAAGAAGCAGGCTCCCCGCTGAGCAGAGAGCCTGATGCAGGATTTTATCCCAATACCCTGGGATCATGACTTTCGTGGAAGGCAGATGCTTTAACCCACTGAGCCACCCAAGGTGCCCCTGCATCTTACTATTTTTAAGTGATTGTTTAATTCAAGAGAAACAAGCAAACAACTGATTTATTATTCAATGCTAAAAAATAAGTGTATTAAATTGTGTATTAAATCAGATTTCTAAGAATTTAGTGTTATTATTGTGTTTTTAAGTTTCTAAAATCTTTATCCCTTTTGAAATACAATATCTAACATTAAATATTTGGTATGTTAGAGATTATACTGAACATTGAAAAAATTATTTTATAAGTAGGTATTATTATCCACATTTTACACATAAAATATTTTTCAGATAGTTTAAGAAAATTACTCATGTTTACATAGTTTTCTATTTGTATTTCAAACATTCCAAGTTCAGAACTTTTTTTTTTTAAATAATTCTGTCCCTTTCATCAAATCTAAATGGATGAATAGAATTATTTTTGACACAAGATAAATTTAGGACCTTACATAGATTAAGTGATAGTAAAAGTAAGGATAAATTTAAAATTTCCCTTAATTCATTTAAAATATGACTCATTTATAATTTTTCCCATTTACCTCAGTTCTGTTTCTTAGCACCGGTGAGGGAGATCCTTGTTTTAATGTGTGATATTAAAGAAATAATGCAAAATGTCATCTTAAAGAAAAATTGCTTGTTTTCATCCAGTTAGTAAGACATTTGGAATTCTCATGAATTTAAACATATAAACATGAAGCCAAAATATTTTTTAAATGTATCCTTCAACACTAAAGTTGTTAAGGATTTGTCAGAACCTGTAATGCCTACCTACTTTGAATCACTAATGTCCAATGTCCACCATCCTGATGTGAATATTTCAGTAAGCCTTCTTCTGGTCATTGTCTGAGTGAAAGCATTTTCAATTTCCACCTAGAACAGGAAGTACAAGCAGTAGATATGGCCCAGAGACACCTTAAGGGCTTAACCAGGAAACTAAAATTTTCAAGTTTTAACTTTGCTAGTAGTTCCAACAATTTGTTTCAGAAATAAGATTTTAGTCATAAATTATTTTAATCAAATGGAGGGCAAAATCCTTAAGGTTGACTCTGATCCTTTGTATATATCAGTGTGATGTTACAATAGGGTCAGGATCTGATTCTTATCCTCAAAGCTTCCAGCCACTTGTGATATCCGTCATAGGTCCAAAGCTCTTAATTGCAGAACACAAAGATAATTACAGTCTGAAACAAAAGAGGAGAAAACTTTATATACAATCTATATTCTGGTGGTGTTTTTTTGCTATATCTGCTAGGCAAACCCATCATTTTTTTAACTCCAAAATAATTCTCCTCTTCAGAACACTCTTTCAATTGAGCTTGTATGTATTTTACCTTCTTTCTATTTATTTTTTTTCTTTTTCAGGGTTTAATCATACAATATCTTAATTAGGGAATTACAACATTGGTTCTAGTGATAGCTCTTCCATTGTGGATCAAAGGTCTCTTTCATGGTTTTTCCTATCTAGTGCAAACCAATTTACGTAGCCTTCAAAGTATTGTGTGGTTTGACTTCAATGTGAAGAATTCTAGACTCCTAAGCTATTTATTGACTTACCTGGTACTGTATTAAAGTTCCTAAATTACTACCAGGCAGCCTAATCTCAGTCTGAAATCATTCTCCTAATGTTATTTCTAACCATCTAAGCAATAGTTATATCTGCTTCCCCACTTTCTCTTGCTATCATGATTCAGCTGAGGTATTATTGTATTAATTTTATAGTATTATACAAAAAAACTAAAACCTTTCTATTTTAAATGACTGATTCACAATGTACATCCTCAGTTCTAAATCATTTGGTATTTCAGAAAGAGTCTCTGCAGAATCTGAGTTTCAAAGGTCTCAGATCTTCTACAACTTGTCTGTGAGGAGGTGAGAGAGTGATAAGTGAAGGTAGTCATCTGCAGGTACAAGAACTGCCATTAGGCAAGATTATATGGTCAAGACCAGGACTTTGGTCCCACACCAAAGACAAGCCAGTCAGGCAAACCATGAGTTAATCCTGAGCTCTTCTCTTGGTGGTGGGCCGGATTCCCAACATGCCCCAATGTCATTTTTCATGAATGTATACCCTTGAGTCCATATTCTCCTTCTTTTCCACCTGCCTTCATAAAATTACCTGTTATGTTTTGAAGTTCAAAAATTATCTAAGTAGAGAGTTTTTTTCCCCATGTTCTCTGCTTGTTCCTTGGTAAGGCCCTTTCAAGTTAATAATTTGTGTTTTTCCTGTCTGGGAAATTCCATTTTTATTTGATATTTTCTTTCTATTGATTTTCTTTTATTTTTCTAGGTTACTATCTTAGTTTCTTTGAGCTGCTATATAGAAGGACCACAAATTGGGTAGCTTTACTAAAAAATTTTACTAGAAAAATTTACTTTAGCTTTACTAAAAAAAAATTACTATAAAAATTTACTTCTTACAGTGCTGGAGCCTGGGAAGTCCAAGATACGGTGCTAGTGTTGTTGGGTTCTAGTGTTGGCCCTCTTCCCATTTCTTTTTTTTTTTTTTTTAAGATTTTACTTATTTATTTGAGAGAGAATGAGTGAGAGAGAGCATGAGAGAGGAGAAGGTCAGAGGGAGAAGCAGACTCCCCAAGGAGCTGGGAGCCCCATGCAGGACTCCATTCTGGAAGTCCGGGATCATGACCTGAGCCGAAGTCAAGTCAACCAACTGAGCCACCCAGGTGCCCGCACTTCCCATTTCATATGCAGTGTCTTCTTCCTGTGTCCTTACATTGTGAAAGGGGCAAACTCACTCTGTGTGTGTTTTGTTTTGTTTTTCTTTTTTGAGGACATCAATCCCATTCATGAGAGCTCTTCTTTCACGTCCTAAGTGCCTCTCAAAGTTTTACTCCTTATCACCTTGGGGGTGTCAGTTTCAGCATATGAATTTTGGAAAACAAAAAAAATTCAGTCATTAGCAATCACCTTTAACTTCCCAGAATAATCCAGTTCTGACCTTTTCTCTCAGGCATTTTGGCTCTAAATTCTGGGAAATGTTTTTCAAAGGCATTCATCTTTTCTTTTTATTAGTCATGTAAAAACTTTCCAATGCTATTACTTTTCTCATTTGTGTCATTTTTTATTGTTACATATTTCATGAAAGTAGTAACATCTCAGATATCTCAGAGTGCCTCAGTTAATTTATGATCAGTCTTTATTTGGCCATTCTTATGTGTTTGTACTTTTATCTAATTTTTTAACATATATAATTTTTTAAAATTCTAGAATAGTTTTAAATTTACAGAATTATTACAAAGATTAAGAATTTCCATATACCCCACAACCTGTTTCCTTGTTATTGACATCTTATAAGAATGTAGTACTTTTATTGCAATTAATGAACATCTATATATGTATATATATAGATGTATATATATCACTTACATAGTGATATAATGATATGTTATTATTAACTATGGTCTATATATTATATATTCCTTCCTAAATATTTTCCTCATATCCTGTTCCTCTTCTAAAATCCCATCCAGGAATGCTTGTTTTGGTAGCACGTATACTCAAATCCCATCCAAGATACCAAATTACATTGACGACTCATGTCTTATTATTCTCTATCTCTGCTTCCTGGGTGTACTGTAGCAAATTACCACAAACTGGTGGCTTAAAAACAACAGAAATTTATTCTACCACCATTCTGGAGGCTAGAAGTATGAAATCAATGTGTTGGCAGGGCTCTAAGGGAGAATCTGTTTGATGGCCTTCATCTTAGCTTTTATTGTTACGGGCAGTCCTTGGCATTCCTTCGCTGGTAGATGTAACACTCCAGACTCTGCCTCCATTGTAACATGGCCTTTTCCTTGTGTGTCTTTGTCTTTTCCTTTATAAGAACACCAGTCATATTGGAGCTTTGTCTAGTACCGTAAATTGGAGGCTTAGATTATTTCTTTCATAACATTCTTTTCTTTCAACATATGACTTTAATGTTACAGATTTCCCTCTAGGTACTATGTTCTATGCATCCCACAATTTTTAATAAGTGCTATTTTTAATTTTCATTCCTTTAAAAATACTTTTGAATTTCACTTGAGACTTTTCTTTGACTGTTGTGTTTAGAAACCTGTTGTTGAATCTCCTAGTATTTGCACATTTTCTATTTATCTGTTATATTATTGATTTCTAGTTTAATTCTTTGGGGTGAGAACATACTTTATTTGATTTCTTTTTTTCTAAATTGGTTAAAATATATTATGTCCCAGAATGTGGTCTGACTTTCTGAATGTCCCATTAGAGCTTCAGAAGAATATGTTTTCTATTGTTGTTAGATATAGTAGTCTACAGATATCAATTAGATACAATAGATTAATAATGCTGTCCATGTCAAGTATATTCTACTAATTTGTCAATTACTGAAAGAGGACCATTGAAGTTCCAACTGTGTCTTATCAGTTTTTACTTCACCTATTTTGACACTGCTTTTAGGTATTTACACATTTATAATTATTATACCTTCTTGGAGAATTGATTCTTTCATTATTATGTAATATTGACATCTCTGATAATCCTCCTGATCTGGAGTTGGCCTTGTCTAACGTTATCATACCTAATACAACTTTTTGGTTAATGATAACTTCGTACATCTTTCTCCATGCTTTACTTTTCATCTTTATGAGTGCTAACATTTAAAGTAGATTTGTACACAACATATAATTGGGTCTCTTTTTTTTTTTAATTTTTTATTTTTTATAAACATATATTTTTATCCCCAGGGGTACAGGTCTGTGAATCACCAGGTTTACACACTTCACAGCCATAAGTGACTCTTAATCTCACAAATTGGGTCTCTTTTGCTTTGTTTTCCTGTCTTGGCAATCTCTATCTCTTATTTGGCAAATTTAAATGATTTACATAGAAAATGATTATTGACATAATTATATTAGTATTTAAAATGTTTCTATCAGTTAATTTGTCATTCTTTTTGTTGTTCTTATCTTAAATCTTCTCTGCTGTTGAGTATTTTATTTGATCCCATTTACCTCCTCCCTTAATATATCAATTATACTTATTTATAAAATTTCTTTATTGATTATCCTTTGCAATATGCATTTTTAATTAATCTAGTTTATCTTTAAAGATTTATGTATGTATGTATGTATGTATGTATTTTAGAGAGAGAGAGAAAGAGAGCACGAGTTGAGGGAGGGGGAGGGGGAGAAGGAGTGAGAGACTCTCAAGCAGATCTCCTGTTGAGCATGGAGCCAGACATGGAGCTCGAGTCCAGGACTGTGAGATCATGACCTGAGCCAAAATCAGGAGTCAGAGGCTTAATCAACTTAACAACCCAGGAATACTTTTAGCTTATCTTTTTAGCTTATCTTTAAGTAAGACTGTATCATTTTACGAGTAGTGTAGTTTCCTTGTGTGGATAGCTCTCAATTTCTCGTACACATTTCTTTAGTCATTACTATCATTCATTTCACATATTCATATGTTATAATCACCCAGCACATTGATACTATTAATTCAAACAAGCAGTTATATTTAGGTTAATTGAAATAATAAAACATTTTAAAAGTTATTTTATGATCTCTTATTCTCTCTCCTATACACTTCCTTTCCTTATGTAGATCTGAGTTTTATTCTATATTATATTCCTTATGCTTGAAAAAAGTCTAACAGTTCTCACAGGCAGAAAAGATATAAGATGGGAGTAAGCTTTTTTTTTTTTTTTTTTTTTAAAGATTTTATTTATTTATTATTTGACAGAGAGAGATCACAAGTAGACCTAGAGTCAAGCAGAGAGAGAGGAGGAAGCAGGCTCCCCGCTAGCAGAGAGCCCAATGCGGGACTCAATCCCAGGACCCCGAGATCATGACCCGAGCTGAAGGCAGTGGCCCAACCACTGAGCCACCCAGGCGCCCCGGGAGTAAGCTTTTTACATGTGAAATTTTTACAATAGAAGTTAGTGCATTAATTTGTAAGCAGATAGTTTCCAGAATCTCTTTTTTTCTTTAAGAACTTGTTTCTTTTCAGTTTATCTTCGTGTTTCTCTTTCTTGACTTATGTTTTCCCTATGTGGTCTTTAATATTTATATGTTAGTTTTAATTTAAGAAAGCGTGACTGTGTTGGTTACTTTATACATTGGTATGCATTTTCTCTGCTATTATAATACCAGTTTCTTTCACGAAAAGTTTCCTCCACAAATTAGATACTTTACTGGGACTCCATGGAAAGGCATGATGGCTCATGAGCTTTCATTAAATAAGAAGGCTGGCCTTACACTGATTCCCCTCAAGTACTAGAATGAAAAAGGTAATTATTCTAAATATGCCAATACCGTACCAACAATATTATTTTTTGAAGATAGTTAATTTTATTTATTTAAAGAAAAGCCTTTTGGTATTTGCCTAGTTGATAAATGACACTGTAATAAAGTTCTGTTGACAGAATTTCAGTTAATGAAAATATTTCATAACCTCTTCTCACTTCATACTCATATCCAGTCCAAGTCTCTCTGAGGTTTCCCCTTCTCCAATTCTTTCTTCCTCTGCTAGTATTCTGTACTTAAACTTCTGTTTCTTTTCCAACTTTTGGGAACGTGCTTATCTTTCCATCTAATCTTCTACCTCTGCTTTAAGCTTCCCCAAATCTGCCACTCCCATTTCTTCTTCTTCTTCTTCTTCTTCTTCTTCTTCTTCTTCTTCTTCTTCTTCTTCTTCTTCTTCTTCTTCTTCTCCTTTTAAATTTTATTTATTTATTTGACAGACAGAGATCACAAGTAGGCAGAAAGGCGAGGGGGTGGGGAGCAGGCTCCCAGCTGAGCAGAGAGCACCATGCAGGGCTCCATCCCAGGACCCTGGGATCATGACCTGAGCTGAAGACAGAGGCTTTAACCCACTGAGCCACCCAGATGGCCCTGCCACTCCCATTTCTATCCCATCTCATTTGCTTAGCTTTTAGGGATTTGAACACATTTTTATTTCTTCACTATCATATTTGAAGAGAATAAAGTTGAATAGATACAAAAGGGCTCACACCTTCTATCTGAATATTCTTGTAATTCTTGACAGGAATTTAAGTGACATTCTTTGGCCATTCTATATCTTGTAACACAGTCATGTTGTATCGTCATAACAAAAATTACCAAGGCACAAGGCTGGATTTGGAAAAAGAAAATTACATTTGCTAGGGTATTGACTCTATGATATGTAATATTTCATTAAAATGTTTTTAATGTTTCATTAAAAATATTAACATTGAATTATATATTCTATCTCCTATTAAATTGTTGGTGCACATTTACTTTCCTCTACTTGTAGCTACAAACTGAAGAGTATATGATAGACTCGCATGCACATATATATTACCTTTCCTTTATTACCTTTATTTCCTTTATTACCTTTCCTTCTAGGTTATAAGTTCTTAAGGTTTTGGATCACATGCTCTTCATATTTGTAAACCACAGAAGTAAAGGATTTAATATTAAAAAAAAGTTCTAATGCAGATAAGTTTTCCAATGGTAGGGCGAAAAACAGAATTAGAACTAGCCCTTTTAAATTTCCACTCATGTGGTGTATTAATAATAAGCTCTTAACAAAAGATCTCCTAAACAAAATTTACTATGTGTAGGGGCGCCTGGGTGGCTCAGTGGGTTAAGCCGCTGCCTTCGGCTCAGGTCATGATCTCAGGGTCCTGAGATCGAGTCCCGCATTGGGCTCTCTGCTCAGCAGGGAGCCTGCTTCCTTCTCTCTCTCTCTCTCTGCCTGCCTCTCAGTGTACTTGTAATTTCTCTCTGTCAAATAAATAAATAAAATCTTTAAAAAAAAAGTTTACTATGTGTAGTATAAAAAGAAATAAGTTATTCTGCTTCACAAAGGTTTTACCCTTTTGCTATCAGATTTTACACAACACTGATGCCCTTCCTTCCACAACTCCTGCCCTCCTGTACTACCATTGCTTATGCCAAGCAAAAGATCGTCACATTGCCTGAGTTGCCTTTATACAGACCAATGTGGTTGACAGTAACCATGATATTCATGATTCCCATTGGGCCCCGAATTGACTGGTGCTTTCTTCAGTTATGTGTACATGTAAACAAAATCATAGAAGTGTGAATGGATTTTAGGCATTATATAAGCATATCTGATATGCTTGATAGAAACTAATTCTTCCTTCTGCTCTGTCCTAGAACACAATGTCTGGCATTTAGGGTTCATTTCTCCAGCTTCTGTCACACCAGAATGATTTCAGCAACTTCTTTTCATTTAAAATTTTATTACAGAAAGCAAAATTCATCCTTTTAGATTGATGATCTCACTATGTTTAAGGAGGAAAAAGTTGGGTAATATCACAAACTGAAATATTATGTCCAGGTCTGAAAGATGAAAAGTTAAAGCATTCTCTTGTTTATTTACTCAAAAGAACTTACCATAGTTAAAATATTTTAAATAAATGAAAGAAGAATATAAACATATTTTTACGATTAGCCTTCTCCATTTGGCAAAGTATCCAGAAACAACTTTCATTTAAAAAGTTTCATATTCTAGGGCTGCCTAAGTGGCTCAGTCATTAAGCATCTGCCTTCAGTTCAGGTCATGATCCCAGGATGTTGGGATCAAACTCCGCATCAGGCTCCCTACTCAGTGGGGAAGCCTGCTTCTCTTTCTCCCATTACGCCTGCTTGTGTTCCAACTATTACTATGTCTCCCTCTGTCAGATAAATACATAAAATCTTTTAAAAAATAGATAGTTTTATATTCTAGACAAAAGGTAGGACTTCTGGGCAAGATAGCAGAGTAGAATGATCCTAAACCACCTCATCCTATAGATTCAACTAGATAAGATCCTCATCAGTTTAAATAATCCAGAAGACAACCCAAAGACTGGCAGAACAGGCTCTCCACAGCTAAATGTAGAGAAGAGGCTGCACTGAACATGGTAGGAAGGACAGAGACATGGTTGGAAAACAAGATAACCTGCAAGACTGTCCATGGTGAGGAGGGTCACAGCAAACATGAAAAATGGAGAAAAGCAGACCACACTTCAGGCACCCCAGGCACAAGGGACTTGCACTGGGAATAGCAATCCCCAAAACATTTGGCTTTGAAAATTGGAGGGGCTTAATTCTCAAAATCAGTGAGGCTTAACACCTGAAACTTTAAAGATCAGTGGCTCTGCTCTGGGAGAGCAGAAGAAAGGAAACTGAATCCCTGCCCTTAAAGAGACAGTACAACAAACTGCCCCACTGAAATACAGGAGCAGCAATTTGAAAAATGCCTGGGGTATGGGACATCTAGGCTCAGTAGGTTAAGCTGCTGCCTCCTGCATCGGGATCCTTGCTGAGCAGGAAGCCTGCTTCTCTCTCTGCCTCTGCTTTCCAGTCTGCCTGCTTGCTCTCTCTCTCCCTCTCTGACAAATAAGTAAATAAATAAAATCTTAATAAAAGAAAAAGAAAAGGAAAAATGTCTGGGATATATGAAAGGGAGATTTGTTTATTAATCTCAGAGGTGTGCTGGAGGTGCAGAGATCTTTGGGAAACTTCTCCAAGAACCAAAGAGCTGGCAGACACTATTTCCCTTTCCTGCCCCCTAGCTGAGATATACAGATGCTTTCAGGAACCGGCACAGCACAGACACCCTCCACCTAGTTTGCTAACAGCGTCTTCCACCACGGCATTCTTTCATGGATTAGCCCCCTTGAGCCCAGCCTCAACAGAAATAATCCAAAATGGGGTCATAAGTGTGGTATTGTGCAAGCACCCTGGCAGAGGCCATACCACTCAAAGTGACTTCTGCACTAGGGAAAGGGGAAGATAACCACACACACACACACACACACACACACACACACACACACCAATTTGGTAATTTGGTGCAGCCCTAGCTCTAGGCTGGGGGCAGACATCTGGTCTGACTGCACCCCCCCCCCCCAATGAAAGCCTCCCAGGGGGCAACACAAGGAGAACACTTTGCAGTTTGGTGCAGCTGCAGCTCTGGAAAATACCAGTTCTGACCCCACTCGAGCCCAAGGCAGCCCAAGATTGGCCCATTAATAACACAAGGACCAAACATTACCCACAACAAGTGAAGAGAACCTTTACAGATGACTGGACTGAAGGCTCAGCCACAACAGTAAGGTGTGTGTAACACATATAGCAAGAACCCCTGAAGTACCAGGTTTTGGTGAACAGGGTACATTGCACTGCAAGGGACCCCAGGACCTCTTCTTCTTAAGGCCACTACTTTCAAGAGTAGTAGACATAGCCAATTTTCCTAATGTATAGAAACAGACCTAGAGAATTCTTCCCAGAGGACATGGAAGAATATGCCCCAAATGAAAAAGCAAGACAAAATTGCAGCAAGAGAGATAAATAAAATGGATATAAATAATTGCCTGATAGAGAATTTAAGGTAATAGTCATAAAGAAACTCATTAGATGTGAGAAAAGAGTAGAAGACCTCAGTGGGACCCTCAATAAAGAGTCAGAAAATATAAAAAAAGGAACAAATCAGGGATGAAGAACTCAATAACTGAAATTAGAAATACACTAGATGGAATAAGTAGTAGACTAGAAGAAGCAGAAGAACAGATTAATAACCTGGAGGACAGAGTAATGGAAAACAATCAAGCTGAAAGGAGAAAGAAAAAGAGATTAATAAAGAATGAGAATAGATTAAGGGAGCTTAATGGCACCAGTAAGCATAACAAAATTCACATTATAGTGATATCACATGAAGAGAGATAAAAGGGAGCAGAAAATTTACTTTAAGAAATAAGAGCTGATAGGGCGCCTGGGTGGCTCAGTGGGTTAAGCCGCTGCCTTCGGCTCAGGTCATGATCTCAGGGTCCTGAGATCGAGGCCCGCATCAGGCTCTCTGCTCAGCAGGGAGCCTGCTTCCTTCTCTCTTTCTCTGCCTGCCTCTCTGCCTACTTGTGATCTCTGTCTGTCAAATAAATAAATAAAATCTTAAAAAAAAAAAAAAGAAAGAAGAGCTGATAATCTCACAAAACAAAACCATTGCCAGGGAGATGGGGGTAGGGAGAGGGTGATGGGGTTATGGACATTGGGGAAGGTATGTGTTATGAAGTATGTAAACCTGGCAATGCACAGACCTGTTCCCCTGGGGCTAATAAGACCTTATATGCTAATTTAAAAAAATTTTTTTTTAAAAGAAAGAAAGAAGAGCTGAAAACTTCCCAATTCTGGGGAAGGAAACAGAACTCCAGATCCAGGAAGCACAGAAAGCCCCAACAAAATCAACCCAGGGAGGTCCACACCAAGACACACAATTGTTAAAATGACAAAAAGTAGTGATAAGGAGAGAATTATAAAAGTATCAAAAGGAAACACATGTAAGTGAAACCCCGTAAGGCTATCAGCTGATTTTTCAGCAGAAATTTTGTAGGCCAGAATGCAGTGGTATGACATATTCAAAGTGCTGAAAGAAAAAAAAAAAAAAACCTTGCAGCCAAGGATACTAGGCTATCATTCAGGTTAGAAGGACAGATAAAATTTCCCAAAGTTAAAGGAATTCATCACCAACTAAATAATCCTTACAAGAAATGTTAAAGGGGACTTTATGTGTGAAAAGAAAAGATGATAAACAACAGTAAGGAAAGTAGGAAGCACAAAAGCAGTAAAACTAAGTATATCTATAAAAATTAGTCAAGAGATTCACATAAATATAAACGGATATAAAGTGTGACAGCATATACCTGAAGTGTGTGTGTACAAGGATAAGAATTAAAATTTAGTGCTTTTAGAATTAGTTCAAACTTAAATGAACCTAATATAGCCTGTTATTTGTACAAGATAGTATATATAAACCTAACTGTAACCACAAATCAAAAGGATAGCAGATATGCAAAAATAGGGAAAAGTAATCTAAATATATCACTAAAGAAAGCCAGCAAACCAACAGAAGAGGGCAAGAGTAAAAAGGAACAGAGGAAATCTATAAAAACAACCATAAAACAAGTAAGAAAATTGCAGTCAGTACATACTTATCACTAATTACTTTGAATATAAAGTGACTAACTGCTTTAATCAAAAGACTTGGGGTGATGGAATAGATTTTAAAAAAAGCAAGACCCATCCATATGCTGCTTACAAGAGACTCATTTCATACCTAAAGACACATGCAGATCGAAAGTGAATGGATGGATGGAAAAACATTTATTATACAAATGGAAGTGAAAAGAAAGCTGGGGTAGCAATACTCATATTGGAAAAATAATAGAGTTTAAAATAAGACTTTAGAGGCGCCTGGGTGGCTCAGTGGGTTAAGCCGCTGCCTTCGGCTCAGGTCATGATCTCAGGTCCTGGGATTGAGTCCCACATCGGGCTCTCTGCTCAGCAGGGAGCCTGCTTCCTCCTCTCTCTCTGCCTGCCTCTCTGCCTACTTGTGATCTCTCTCTCTGTCAAATAAATAAATAAAATCTTTAAAAATAAAATAAAATAAAATAAGACTTTAGCAAAAGACAAAATGTATACTATATAACCATAAAGGGAACAACCCAACAAGAAGATATAACACTTGTAAATAATTATGCATCCAGCCTGGACACCCCCAAATACATAAAGCACTTATTAACAAACATAAAGGAAATAGTAGTAGTACAGTAACAGTAGGGGACTTTAACTCCCCATTTACATCAATGGATAGATTATCCAAACAGAAAATCAGCAAGGAAATAGTGGCTTTGTATGATACATTGTACCAGATGGATCTAACAGATATATTCAGAACATTCTATCCTAAAAAAGCCCAGAATACACAGTCTTTTCAAGTGCACACGGAATATTCTCCAGAGTAAATCACAAATCAGATCACAAAACAAGTCTCAACAGATTCAAAAAGATTGAAGTCATGGCATGCATCTTTTGTTGACCACAATATTTTGAAACTAGAAATCAACCACAAGAAAAAAATCAGGAAAGAACACAAATGTGCGGATGTTAAGTAGCATACTACTAAATAATGAATGGGTCAATCAAGAAATCAAAGAGGAAATAAAAAAAATACATGGAGATATATGAACATGAAAACACAGTGATTCAAAATCTTTGGAATACAGCAAAAGTTCTAGGAGGGAAGTTTATAGCTGTACAGGGCAAGCTCAAGAAGCAAGAAAAATTTCACATAAACAACCTAACTTTACACCTAAAGGAGCTAGAAAAAGAAGAACAAGAAAAGTCCCAAACCAGTAGAAGGAAGGAAATAATAAAGATTCGAACAGAGATGAAGGAAATGGAAATTTTTTAAAAAATCAGTTAAATCAGGAGCTGTTTTTCTTTTTTTTAAGATCAACAAAATTGATAGACTGTTAGCCATGCTTATCAAAAAAAAAAAAAAAAAAACAAAGAGGGAAAAAAAGGAGAAAGAGAGTGGACTCAAATAAAATTAGAAATGAAAGAGGACAGAGATGTCGAGTGGTTCCATCAGTTAAGCAGTTGCTTTTGGCGAGGTCATGATCCTAGGGTCCTAGGATGGAGTCCCACATCAGCCTCCTTGCTCAGCAGGAAGCCTGCTTCTCCCTTTGCCTGCCACTTCCCCAGGCTCATGCTCTCTCTCTTTCTCTCTGAAAAAATAAATAAAATCTTAAAAAAAAAAATGAAAGAGGAGAAATAACAACCAACATCTCAGAAATACAAAGGATTATAAAAGAATGTTATGAAAAATTATATGCCAACTTCCACGTTTATTGCAGCATTATTTACAATAGCCAAATTATGGAAGCAGCCCAAATGTCCCCTGATGGATGAATGGATAAAGAAGAGGTGATACACACACACACACACACACACACACACACACGCATGCACGCGTGTACGCAGAATATTACTCACCCTTAAAACAGAATGAAATCTCGCCAAAGGGTGGTGGTTCTGGAGATGCTAAATGAAATAAGTCAGTCAAAGAAAGACCAATACTGTATGATTTCACTCATATGCGAAATTTAAGAAAAAAATGATCAAAGAAAAAAAAGAGACAAAAAACCCCAGACTTCAATGTAGGGAACAAGCTGGTAGTTCTCAGATGGGAGAGGGGTGGGGATATAGGTGAAATAGGTAAAGGTGTTAAATATATTTGTCATGATGAGCACTGAGTATTGTATAGAATTGTTGAATCACTATATTGTATACCTGAAACTAATATAACACTGTACATTAATTATAGTAGAATTTAAAAAACAAATAAATTTTTAAAAAGCTTTCACTCTAGGGACGCCTGGATGGCTCAGTGGGTTAAGCCGCTGCCTTCGGCTCAGGTCATGATCTCAGGGTCCTGGGATTGAGTTCCACATCAGGCTCTCTGCTCAGCAGGGGGCCTGCTTCCCTTCCTCTCTCTCTGCCTGCCTCTCTGCCTACTTATGATCTCTCTCTGTCAAATAAATAAATAAAATCTTTAAAAATAAATAAATAAATAAAATAAAAAGGTTTCAGTAAATCAGAAATAATTTTTAAACGTCTTTTCATCACATGCCAGACTCATAAGAAAAGCTTAATTACACACATACATGCACACACACACATACTTTCCTTTTTTTAATTGGTTGTCTGTGTGTTTGTCCAGAATTAGAGTCATAGGATGTATATTTAATTTTTTTCCATACTTCTTGACCCATCAGTACTTAATATGAACCTAGGACTTTATTGATTCAATTATTTTATTCCCTCAATAATTCTGTCATTGGTAGCTTTGTACCTATTTTACTAGATATATAAGTGCATTTATTGAACCTATTTTACTAAATATATGTGTTCATGATCTTTTTGACTTATTTTTACTTATACAGTATGTATTTTCCATCTTTATTCCTTATGATGTTTTTCATCTTACAGTGTTATTTCTTCTCTTAAAATGACTGCATTATTCTCCTTGTTTTTGTTAATATTTGTCCTGTATTTTTTTTTAAGATTTTATTTATTTATTTGACAGACAGAAATCACAGGTAGACAGAGAAGCAGGCAGAGAGAGGAAGGGAAGCAGGCTCCCTGCTGAGCAGAGTGCCCCGATGCGGGGTTCGATCCCAAGACTCTGGGATCATGACCTGAGCCAAAGGCAGAGGCTTTAACCCACTGAGCCACCCAGGCACCCCTGTCCTGTATTTTTGTGTGGGTGTTTTTATTCAGTTATTTAAATGTGTCTTTTAGATATTATGATTTTGAATCTTTAATAAAACTTAATTTAGAATATTTTTTGTTCATTTATTTTATATTTCTATGGTACAGATTTCTACTATGTTTATTGTTATATTTCTACTATGTTTAGATTCTAATATGAGACAAAGACAGAAGAAAACTGTGCCATAATGCTAAGAAGCTAAGGCATAGGTGAAAAAGAAATACACATTTTGCATATGTAGAACAGCTTTTACTTATACACATTTTGCATATATACATGTAACATTTTGCATATGTAGAACCGCTTTTACTTGTTTAGGTTTTTTTTCTCCCCATTGTCCTTTTCCTCTTGTGGCTTTGTATCTTAGAACTCACTGCCTATATAAAAGAATTATTGTAAAAACATTGACCCACCTTTTACATGAAGTTGGTACCAGTGTGGGTCCCTAGTTTTAATGAAAGGAGACTCCAGATTATTTATTTCCTAACTCATTTCTCCAGAAAGAAGCCATTCAAGGGTTAAGGCCAAATAACTCATCTTTTTAGTGTCTCTCAAAAACATGCTGTTCTCAGCTATATGTGATAAAGGGATTTTTCTGATGTTGGACAACAAATTACTACAAAATACACAGCTTTAAATAACGTGCATTTATTACCTCATAGTCTCCATGAGTAATGAGTATGGATAAGCTAATCTGAGTCCTCTGCTCAGGACTGCATTCAAGGTTTTGATTGGGTTGCTTTCTCATCTGGAGACCTGACTCAGGAGACCTCAGTCCAAGCACATTCAGGTTGCTGGGCAGAATCTTTTCTTTGCAGATATTTGACGGGGGAATCCAGCATTCTCTTCTGGCTGGAGAGAACACTCAGTTCCTAGAGGCCACCCCCAGTCCTTAGAGGCTTCTGTTAATTCAGTGTAATGAGGACTTTCTTAACACATTACATATTTCAGCAAGCCAGCAAGGAGAATCTAATTTTTCAGTCAGCTTATTAAGAATCTTATATAGTATAACAAACAATCTCTGGTAATCAAACAAGTGACATCTGATTGTTATGAAGATGATATTTCATCATCTTTGCCATATTCAGTAGGTTAGAAGCAAATTACAGGTCCCACCCACACTCAGTGGGAGAAATTATATATGCTACGAACATGAAATTATCAAAGGGTCTGTCCACCACAACCTGTTGGGATTCTAGTTATTAGTCCTGAATCCTGACCATCTGTGTCCTTTCATCAGAAGTATAACACTCCCTGTTTATCATCCGTTTGCACCCATGTATGAATAAAACATTTTAATTTTATGGGAATGAAATCTCCGAGAGCAAGATGAATAATTGTTGACAAAATCGCACATAGAGTTTTCAAAATAAATAAAAATTTTCAAAATTTTCAAAATTTCAGGTTTCAAAATTAGGGCAAGGTCTTGTGGTTACTGGCAGGGACTTCACACAATACAGATCTACACATCTAGTACATTTCTTCTCAAGGAGGAACCCTGTTGTCAGAGAACTGAACTAATTTTAATGACGCAGGCCGTCTCAATTAGAGGATGCACTGTTTACATGCACAAGCACTTGAATTGATGAGTGATGTATTGTCCCTGTTGTCAGGGAACTGAACTAATTTTAATGACTATGATTTTGCATTTTTTTATGTAGTCAGAGCTAAGAAACTGGAAGTGCCTCAAGCCTTCAGTATGCTCATATATATGTAGGATTCAAAATAGGAGTTTAAACATAATATATTTGAGAAATGTTGACATGTAATACACAGATAAAATAAGTGTCAAAAATAATATGTATATCCCTTAATACTGAGATGAAGAAAAATCATTGGCATTATCACACGTCTAAACATCAGGAAAGAAGTTTGAAGACCTGTTTTTGGAACACTTTGACTCAAAGAATTAGATTTGTCAGGAGGCAAAAGGAAAACCACAGTTAGCAGGTTTAAAAAAAAAAAAAAGAAAAGAAAAGTCTTCAGAATTTGGTATGTGAACAAAAAGTAAAGTTCACACTTTGAAAAAAGAACATCAGAAACTCAGGAAGATATATAGGATCAACTTAAAAACAAATTTTGATCTTGTGGTCAAGACAAAAATCTGGGATAGAAAGGGAAAAGAGGATCCAACAAATTCTTTTAACCTACATGTGGTAGAAGAAGAAAGGAACCAAGTTAAGAAAGAGGTAAAATTTTTAAAACACAGATAAACTTTCATAAAGAAGGTAGATATACACCATGCAGAAATGAATTGTAAAAGAAAGTTTTTGCTTCTATGTGAAAGAATGTGGGCGTGGGAGTGTTTATAGTACTTTCAGTATTAGAAAGTTTTATCAAGGCTTTTGATATTCATCTTCACACCTGTATATCAGAGCCCATGCTAGACATGCTTTCCCTTACAGCTTTAGGGTGCACACAATTGCATCTTCAATTCACAGTTTTATTGTTGTGAATTCCGGGTAGGAAAAGTTGGGAGCTAAAGGTATTAAAATTCTTCTGATAGATCATATTTAAAGGCTAAAAGAATTAAGAATCAGAGACACAATTGCAAAAGTAGTAGCAAATGAAAAAAAATTCAGATTTCTGTTAAAAATTTAAAAAAAAAGCAGTGTTTGAAATAAGCTAGAGTTGACTACTATGGGAAATGCAAGGCGTTGGACGTTGGAGAGTACATTGTGGAAAATGTGAGTCATCTTCCAAGAGAGAGGGGGAGCATGAGAGTATGAGATAGAGAAAAGAAGTTTTAGGGAGATAGTTCAATTCAATCTTGAAAATAAAAGAAATGCAAAGATGAAAATGTAAACATGTAAAATGTAAATATAAACATAACAAAATAGAAAGGGAGGGGCCCCTGGGTGGCTCAGTCATTTAAGCATCTGACTTGATTTGGGTTCAAGCCACGATCTCAGGGAGTGAAATCAAGCCCAGAGTCGGGCTCCTGCTGGGGGTGGAGTCTTTGTTTGTCTGTCTCTTTCTCTTTCTTAAAAGAATGCAAAGGGAAATTAAGCAGTTCTCATATTTAGGGTAATGCTTACAGAAAATGTTGGGAACTGACCTCATCATCAACACTCCTATATTCTGTCATGGAAAGGCAATCTATATCAATGGTAAGTTTTTCTCCTAGATACAGAAAACACAGTTGTCATGCTTTTAGATATTTGATGATACATGACTCCAAATTGCGCATTTAAGATCAATGGGGTACGCAAAAGAAGTGAAACCTATTAAGACCTCTTTCTTTTCCTCCTTCTTCTCTGTCTCCTCTTCCTTTTTCTCCACCTTTCTTTCTCTTTCCCTTCTTCTTCCTCCTCCTCCTTTTCTTCTTTTTGTTCTTCTTCATTGTAGATCCCATTTTCCCAAAACATTGAAGGTGTGTCATTAACAGTCACAATACAGGATCCACAAAACTCAGGATAGGATGTTTTTGCATGTAATGAAAACAATGGAAATTGTTCTGACTGGTTATTGGATTTTCCAATATAATATTTTTACCGAGTTTATTAAGTAAATTTCAAGTGATATTTCTTGGAATCCGTGATGGGACTTTCATGCAAGCATGAGTATTGTTAATGGCAGAGGAACATTGATTTTGGACCCCTTAAATAGGGTGAAGTGTGGTTAAATGGTTAATGTAATGTAAGTTAGTGGTGGTTTTTCTAATAGTATTGTAGGAACTATGAAAAGTATCAAATCATATTATTAGTATTGTATATTTTAATATGCATACATTTTTAAAGATTTTATTTATTCATATGACAGAGATCACAAGTAGGCAGAGAGGCAGGCAGAGAGAGAGAGGAGAAAGTAGGCTCCCTGCTGAGCAGAGAGCCTGGTGTGGGGCTCAATTCCAGGACCCTGGGATCATGACCCCAGCCGAAGGCAGAGGCTTCAACCCACTGAGCCACCGAGGTACCTCTTAATATGAATAATTTTTATACGGAGAGACTAATGGCCCCTGTGGGAAGAGATTTGCTAGAAGTAGAAAAATGAAATAAAAAAGTGACATTAGGCCTAACTGACAATTTGAACATTGTCGTGATTGAGGGGTTAAACCATTTTCCCGAGTATATCGGCGTTTATCTGAGGAGCTGATTTTTATATCCTTGATGAGCAGTTAATTGTCCATGAATGAAAATGGCACTTTATTCTAATGTTGCATGGGATTTTTCCTTATTGTTTTACTGTTTTGAGTGTTTTTAATTGAGTTCTCTACTTCTCATTAGAGAATCTTCAAATGAAAACACAGATTTGAAAAAAAATTAAAAACTATACTGAATCCACCGACATTTCTCTTAGTTCTTAAAAGATCTTATCATTGTGTACTCCCCCTTAATTTCAGAGGTTGATTACCTCCCAGTAAATTTTTAAATAGAACAAAAACATCCATCATTGTTTTGACAACATTTTCTTTTAAAAACTCTACTCTTATGCATAATGAGCTGTAGAAAAAGAAATCTGTGTTCCTGGTCTGTGCCAACATAATAAATTAAAATATGATCACATAGGAGTTGTTTTTTTATCAACCCTTGAAAATAAAACTTGCACAAATATAATTAAGTCCATTGCATATTGTATACCCAATTACTTTTTTTTTTTAATAGGTTTTCTCAATCTTTACACTATTAACATTTAGGACTGGATATTTCTTTATTGTAGAGGACTGCCCTGTACGTTGTAGAATGTTTAGCAGCATTCCTGGGTTCTGCCCTTGATGAAAATAGAACTTCTTCCAGTCGGACAACCAAAGATGTCTCCAGAGATTGCAAATATTCCCAGAGAGATGGTATCACCCTCTTTCCCATTAAGAATCTCTGCTTTAAGTTGACCATGTAAATACCAGTTTTAAATTCATAACACACTTAAAATAATAGTGGAGGTGAGATTTCATAAAAGAAAAAAAGTTTCATACAAGAAATAGTTATTTGCTTTAGGATTAAACTGGTTGGAATCTATGTATTTAAATTACTTCTCCAAATCCTTTTGAGGTAATGAATACAAAATATAGAAAAACCTATCTCAGCTCTGAAAAAAGGGAGTATCATTGTCTGCTAGTTAGAATCTTTTACAATTATCTTGTTTGCTGTTTTTGCTTTTATTTTAGTACAGATTACATGAGCTGTCCTCTATTTTTAAGGTAGTTTAAATACATTTTTGATTTACTATATGGGATATATCTCTGAGTTGAAAATGAAAGTGATAATCAACAGAATTTCACCAACATCAGATAACATAAAGGACCAGGAAATAGATGATACCACGGGTCAGTGGGTGCCAATAACAAAGCAAATATTGACATTATGAGGGGGTTCAAGATATGAAAAAACTCAGCCCCTCAATAATTTACTCTTAGTTCATATTTGATGTAAAAAGCAAGCAAAGTAAGTGGAGAGCTTTATCAGATGGCATCTAGATTTGAACAGTGTGCTAAATAGGGAGATAATTTGCATCTTCTCTCTCTCTCTCTCTCTCACACACACACACACACACACACACACGCACACATGAACCTATACAATAATGAAATTACATGAGTGTTGATGGATCTTATATCACTTTCCCATGAACAAGTTGAATTCTTCTTTGTAATTTATTGGAATTATTTGCATTAATTCTATATTTCCCTTACTCTTTAGATGGGATTGATATCTTTAAATACAGACTGAAAACTATTGCACAGGATTTAGCTCCTGTTATTGCATAAACTTAGGTCCTCATGGAAGGAAATTCAAAAAGAGAAAAATCAGACAAAGAAAACTAAATCTAATTCAGAGTCTTTCAAACTAATCTGAGGGATTGGAGAAAATATGCCATTATGAAGCTGAGTTACTCTGAGAAAGAAGTCCGAAAGAGTGGATAATAATTTTTAAAACTTCTAATTTGTATTTGCTAAGAAAATTTGAAATGACATATCTTTTCTGAAATGGAATAATCTGAGATCAGAAAAGATCGTGTTTTCAGCTAACAGCATGACTTCAGTATCAGAACGTATAATAACAAAAACAACAAATTGTTTCCTACAGAAATCCACATCAGTGAATTGTAGCATATTATAGGATAGTCTGGCTAGTGTTTCTCATTTATCTCCATTCTCATATGCCTCCCTTTCAGAGCAAGGTCACCTTATAGGTAAGCAAGTGTGTGTTGCTAGACTACAGCCCATCTTTTTATCTTTGTTACTTAAATTCTTAGGAATTGATACTAAGAGCTTACATTCAGGATGCAAGCTTTCAAAAACAGTTTGCATTTTACTTCATCTCTATTGAGCACCTACTGTATTCAGGCATTTTGCTAAGAGACGAGAATAATCAACATAGCATATAAAGTCTTCATTCTTGTGGAGCTTACATCTCACTGGAAGGGAAAAAAAAGTAAAAAATAAATAAGTGTAGACCATTTATACCAATGTGGAAAGCTGAATAACTTCCTCGCCACTTTCCAAAAGTGTCTGTGTGCTGATCCCTGGAACCCGTGACTATATTACCATAAACTGTAAAAGGAAAGTTTCATTTTTGACTGAAGTAAGGATTTTGAGATTGTGACATCCTATATTATAGAGATGTGTTCAGTGTAATCAGTGGATCTTTACAAAAGGAAGCAGAAAGGTCAGATACACAGAGGTAGAAGGAAGTAATTCAAGAAGAGAATATATTACATTACTCGTGATAGAGGAAGAGGTTACAAGACAAGGAATGCAGTTAACCTCAATTACCTCAGGGGAAAGGTAAGGCATGGATTCTCCCCTAGAGTCTCCAGGAGGAATGCAGGCCTGCTAACACCTTGATTTTAGTCTAGTGATACTTATTTCAGACTTCTGGCTTCTGGAACTGTAAAGTAATAAATTTACGCTGTTCTAAGGCACTAAGTGATTTGTTATAATGATAATAGGAAACTAATGTAATCAGGTCTAAATGCTGTTAAGAAAAATTAAACATAGTACAGGTAACAGTGGTAGCTATTTTAAATGGACAAGCAGAAAGAACTTCCTGATAAAGTACTATTTGTACACAGGCATGAGTGAAGTGAGGAAATAAAACAATGACCAGAACTATGTTCCAGGCCAAGGAGGTATAAATTCTCTGAGGCCAAGGTATGGGTGATTGTATTCTGAAAAGAGCAGAAGTGCCAGTGTCAGCATAGTGAGGTGAACAACAGGGAAGCTAGGAGATACAGTGGAGAAGGTAGGAGATCCAGATTGCTCTGATAATCCATGGGCCATAACAAACTTCTAGCTTTATTGATGTGTGATAAGAAAATACTGAGATGTTTTGAAAAGAACAATGACACATTTAAAAGATTATCTTAGCTACTCTGTAAAGAAGAAACTATTCCATCCAAGAAGCCTGGTGCAATTGCCTAGACAGGAATTACAGAAACATTGTTGCAACCCATATAAAAGCACTTCTATTTATGCACTTGAACATACCTTAATTTAACAAAGCAGTCTTAAAGCTGACATTAATAAAGACAATATTTAATTTAGTAAATCTGGTGAAAAGTAAAAATTCTGTTTTGCATATTTTTGTAGTGTTTGAAAATATATCTTCCACATAGAGTGGAAAGTTCCTCAACACAGTAACTTTAATAAAAGAATTGAAACATAAATAAAAACAAGAGAACAAATCTAATATAAACACCCACCTCATGTACAGTAATCCTATTTGTGTCAGGAAATACTTCTATTTTAACAGAATTGAAAAGATACATAAAGATGTGAAATTAAATTATTTCCTGAACATTGAAATGTCATAATCCTCTGAAAAATACATTATTTTTCCTAATATTTTATGTTTAAAAGAGTATGGACATTCTATTCAAGATGAATATATGAGAAACATATTTTGCCATAACCCACCTATACTTCTTTTAATTTTGTTTCAAAATGAACAATACCTGGGGTCCCTAGGTGGCTTGGTCATTTAAGTGTCTGCCTTTAGCTCAGGTCATGATCCCAGGATCCTGGGATGGAGCACCACATCACATCAGTCTCCCTCCTCTGTCCCCCACCCCCCACTCATGCTCCCATGCTCTCTCTTTCTCTCTCACTCTAAAATAAATAAATAAAATATTTTTTAAAAAAGAGAAAAAAAGAAACAAAATAAATAATTATCTATCTGTCATCAGTCATTTATAGAGCATTTATATCCTCAGGGATTAAGAGATTGGAAATGAAGGCAGTTTGTGTTGTAGGTAGAGAGGCATAAAACCCTTAATCATGGACCACAGAAAACAGAGAATGTGTATTATACTAGGCAAAAATTGGGGCACCTACAAGGGTAATTATGCTAGTTAAAGAGTGTAATTTTTTCCCTCTTATGTTCTAGCTCCTAATACAAATCCAGAACAGAAAATACTCTCATCTAGGTAAAAGTTCTCCTGCAGAAGATATTTAATTGCTTCTCCAGTCTTTATTTCATCCAAGACTTCCAGATTTATGCATCATGACTACAGTGGGTGTCTCATAAGCCTCTGAAACTTAAAACTTCGTGTCATCAAGGGATATCTTGATTTTTCTCAAAAACATGCTCTTTCTCAGGTCTTTGGTAATTTAGCACTTGTTTCCATTATGCCCTCAGTTGTTTAATTTAAAAAAGAGAAAAAAAAAAAATAAAAAAGAGAAAAGTAATTATTTTCTTTTAAATTGTGGCACAATTTACTTTCTGTAGCATAATATCAAAAACAATGCTTAAAATATTTTGTATAGGGGCGCCTGGGTGGCTCAGTGGGTTGAGGCCTCTGCCTTCTGCTCGGGTCGTGATCCCAGGGTCCTGGGAACGAGTCCCACATCAGGGCTCTCTGCTCAGTGGGGAGCCTGCTTCCCTTCTTCTCTCTCTGCCTGCCTCTCTGCCTACCTGTGATCTCTGTCAAATAAATAAATAAAATCTTTAAAAAAAACGTTTTGTATATGTATATATTCATGGATCTCCCATCTATATCATGATGGAGAACATAGCTCTGTGCTCTTTCCCATCAAGACAAACTCCCACCCCAGAGAAGTCACTACTCAAGTCTCTATCCTTACTTCAAATAGATTTGTTTTGCTGTTCTCAAATTTTAGGTAAATGGACGTATACCATATTCGTGTTTTGTATCTTCTTTCCCTTAACATAATGTTTTTGACACCTATCCCTGGTTTTATCTGTGTAATATAGAATTCATCCTTTCTTATTACTATAGAATATTCCATCATGAAAATAATCTGTAGTTTGCTCCTATAATTTTGTTGACTTTTAGTTTGTATTATTATTAATAAAGTGTCCATAAATATTATATTACTGTTTTGGGGAGACATAAGATCTCATTTCTCCTGGTCATATACCTAAGCTTGAAATTGTTGGGTCATACAACATTACATTTAGTATTTATATCTTCTTAGGCAACTCTTGGATGAAACAGTTTTTCAGACTTCTCTTATTTTTGATGACCTTGAAAGTTTGTGGATTATGGGTCAAGGATTTCCTAGAATGTTTCTTAATTACGATTTGCTGATGTTTCTCATTATTAGACTACTAGACTGGGAATATGCGGCTTGGGGAGGAAGATCACGTAAGTGAAGTGACATTCTCATCATAGAATACCAAGTGCATGTCCTAATAACACGACTGATCACTGTTGATGTTAATCTTGATGGCCTGTTTGAGGTAGTGTTTGTCCTGTTTCTCTATTTGACTCTAATTGACCCTCTAATTTCTCTAATTGACCCTCCTTTTTTTTTTTTTTTTTTATTTTCGTATTGTACTCATTGGGAGGAATTCACTGCATTCAGGCTGCATTGAAGGAATAAGAATTTGTGCTTTCACACTTGGAAGGCTGAATATTTACACAAATTATTTGTAATTCTTCTATCTTGGAGATTTTTAAATTCTCCATTTACTTACTTATTCAATCATTGATTGATAGCAGCATGGACTCATGGATATTATTTTATATTTTGGTATACAGTCTAACACTAATTAATTTATTTTGTTGTTCATATTGTTCCAGCTTTGGCACAGCTCCTAATGGAGTTCTTTCAGTTGAATCTGGTATCCCCTTTAATACCCCATATGTGTGTGCGTATGTGTGTTTATGTTTAGTACTTTTTTTATTTTCTGACATTATAAGATGCCCAGGCTCATGTTATATATTTCCTGTTAAAGTCTTACAATTAGTCCTTTCTGTAAGGCATCTTGGTTCCATTTATTGGTATTAGTGGTATTAGAAACCAATATTTAGGTATTATATATCTTTACTGCTCTTGTGATTTTCTTAGTACTAGGCCCTATCAATTAATAGAGCAAAGACATGTATGCATAACTCATATACATGTGGCAAGCATTTCTGCATATGACCTGTATCTGTAGGAAACTAAATATAAATTCATACTGATGTCATCAACTCTAATCCATTACCCGATGGGCCATTCTAGCTTTTTCCCCTTGCTTGTATTTGATTTCCCACTCCAACAATGAAGAACATGGTTCCTGCTATCCATTTACTTACTATTTATATTCCTGTATACATATGTAGTGGTTTCAGAATTGATAACCCATATCTCCTTCTGGAACAATTTTATCAACTGGAGTACAAAATGTATTACAGACCAGATTCCACTAACATTAAAAATTACTTAAGTTGATACCTGTTTGCCCTAATACTATTAGTGAGTTTGTTACATACATTTGTAATAGTTACATTCATTTATTCCTTGAGAGTCCCAAGATCTTAAATAACTTTTTTTTAATTGCATACATTAAGATATTTGTACTGTAAATTCTAGGAGTCTTCAAGTCTTCTATATGCCGTCACGCAAAAGCAGTATAGTTTCAGTGCCTTAAAACTCACCTACACTTTAGCTGTTCACCATCTTCCCACCCAGAAGACTTGGCAACCACTTATCTATATAGTATCAATTTAGCTTTGCTTTTTCCAATCTGTCCCATAATCAGAATCATACAATATGTGGCTTTTTCAGAACTGTCAGTTTCATTTAGTATGCGTTTGAGGTTCATGTGAGTCTTTTGGCAGTTTGATAGATTTTTATTGTTATTGAATAATATCTCATTGTATAGTTTTTTTTTTTTAAGATTTATTTGTTTGAGAGAGAGAGAGAGAGACAGAGAGAGAGAGTGAGGAGAGGCAGAGGGAGACGGAAAAAATCTCAAGCAGACGCCCTACTGAGCACAGAGCCTA